>NC_136936.1:42865840-42908340 GCF_949987615.1 Pollachius pollachius
GGGGGACACAGAGGGTAAAGTAGGGGGAAACCGATGTATGCTAGCATACGGCTTAATTAGCTACACGCTATGCGGCTACATAAGCTTCATGCTATACAGTTGAGCTGCACAAGCCACATGCTATATGTACAGCTAAATTAGCACATGAGTGGTAACCGCAAACTATGTGGTGGTGTAAGTGTTTAGCAAGTCTGGTGTATACTTAGCAGCTAGACGGGTTAAGTGTATAAGGAGAAGATGTTGAGGTTGGCCACAGATTGAATTGGTGGCCAGTGAGATTATTATGGCACAAATTGGGGGGGTTCTATTTTTAATGCCTGCATCAGCATTTTTTGTGGGGTAGGGTTTAAATTAATTTCTTATTTAAATATTTATCTATGGAAAATATAGAACTTTATTTTAAGAATACTATATAAAATAACTATTATAACTTAATATTTTTTGTTTTTTTTATTTTTTACTTTATCCATTTTTTGTCGTAACAAGTCTAAAGACTACATATCTGTGTAATATGCTGACTTCTGTCTATTCATTGGAAAACAAGAGTCAAAGACTATTATAGCATATTATTGTAGCCACATTCAAACAATGAACAACAACAATTTTGGTTTCAGGTTCAACTGACCAAACGTTCGCCAGAAGTTAGAAAAGGGTGATATTAGATAAGTTTCCTTTCAAGGGTATTTGCACTTGAAAACCCCTCTGATGATCATCAGTCTCGACATAATGCCTGACTCAGTCATGTGAATTTGTGGATTAGTCAGGTGATGTAATATTTGAAACCTCCTAGGAGGCCCTCAGAAAACCCCATCTCACATTATTTTTTGGAATGGAAGTCTAACTTAAAAGATGTTGTACTTTTAGTGCTATGCATTTCTTTTACAGTGATTGTGAGTCATGAGATTGTAGTTAAATAAATATTTGAATCTTTATTCGAAAAGCCCTGTCGGCTAAACTCTTCTTTTGTTGCCTGGATGGGCAGAGCACCAGATGACTTGGTTCTTAGTATTTTGTTCTCGTGTCACTTTCTGTTACAGCCACTCCGTTTCCCGGGGGCTTCAAGTGTTTTACCTGTGAAGACGCACCTGACAATTACGAGTGCAACCGCTGGGCACCAGACCTGTACTGTCCACGAGGTAAACACACACACACACACACACACACACACACACACACACACACACACACACACACACACACACACACACACACACACACACACACACACACACACACACACACACACACACACCTTTCCCCACATGAGTGTCAATGACAACCTAAAGTTCATTTTAAGTAAAATAATAAAATTGTATTATCAGTTGCCTCCCTAAATGTGTATACATATTTCCCTTCTTCCTCATCTCCTAAAAGCGTCAGCATCAGTTTATGAACCTAGCTGCTCTCCTTCCACAGAGGTTGTAAATCAATGGGTTTGTTTGTTCTCTGGTGACCTCAGGGGCGCTGCAATATAAGACATATTTCAGCTCTGGACATCTTTAGCTCATAAATAGTTGCCATAAGATAAAACGTACCTACCACCGACGAGACTACCTTGACCGTAGACGGTCAGATTTATAGTTGTCCTTTTTTTAACGACAAGGTAAATCTTGGACCGTGCTCATAAAAGAACACATTCTTTGTTTTAGAAAGGAAAAAAACACTGGGTGAGATGGAGGGCTTGCTTGACCGAAAACCCTGTGGAATGTTCTCTCTGTAATACACCCCCGACGCCATGTCCCTCAGGTTTTCGCCTGTATGACAAAAGTGACATTGAAAGCTTGGACTTAAAAGCCCCCTAGTAGATATTACCTAGCAAGCGGCTATCTTTGAAACCCTGCTACCCTACTTAATAGTTGCCAGACTGAAAGGCCCTATTATGAGGCTTCCCAGTCTTGAGTAATGATATTTGGTTGTTAATTGAGATTCAATGACCGATCTCATGAGCGTATCTTTGATAGTACACCACAGTGTCGAATCTGGCTAACTGAATGTGGTGACGTTGTTCTTTCAACAGAGGCGCGGTACTGCTACTCCCGCCACAGGATGGACATCGTGGGGGACAGCGTGTCGGTGACGAAGCGCTGCGTGGCCCTGGAGGACTGTCTCTCCACGGGGTGCACGGGAACCGACCATGAAGGAAACAAGGTGAGGGGAGGGAGAGCGAGGGAGAGATGGAGAGAGTTAAGGAGAGACACCCCAACTATTTGTTGTAGAATTTCCCATCTAGGCAAATAAATTTAGAATGAACAAATAAACCACTTAATGGGCCCTATTTCACCGGTCTGAAACGCAAGTGAGAAGCGCCAAGCGCAAGTAGCTTTGTGGGCGGTTCTATGGGGATGTCGCTATTTTACCAGCGCAAAAATGACTCTTGCGCCCGGCGCAAATCTAAAAAGGGTTGGTCTGAAGTAGCCTAATTACCCGTAGGTGTGGTTTGGGCGTAACGTGCAATAAACCAATGAGAGTGCCAGCTCCAATCCCCTTTAAGAGCCATGAGCGCATTTGAACCTGACGAGTTGATATTTTGACAGCGCATCTGCAGTCTCCGATGAGACAGATGCACATGAATTTCAAACTTCAAATGGCTCAGTTTATGGCCAAATAATATGGCCCAATTTCACACGTGGAATAAGGTTTTCTTCCACAACTTCACTTCTATTTAATGATATACGCAATTCATTATAAACATTGTTTCTTAACATCGTTAGTCAGTATTGAATGCATTATCGTTATCGACTTGTGTTGCTAATATGCATGTGTCCAGAACAGCTGTATCAGCTGTTCTTTCCCAAATAATTTACCAAGAATGTGTGGCTAGGTAGATGAGAGAAGCAAAGTGTATGTGCGAGGTGCACAAGCAACATTATGCATGCGCCCTTAAAATAGCATCTGAACAACGCGCCACTGACTTTAAACCAGGTATTTCCTGGTTTGTGGTGCAAGTGATTTCTGAAACTGTAAAATAGCTCCAGGGAACGTTCGCGCCAGAACACGCCTCCTCCTTTCGCCGAGCCGCCTCTTGGAGATCAAGATCATTCCCTAATTTACCGACGCTTGGCGCAGGAGGGAAAAGAACGCTCTGTGCCAGTTGCAAACTAGCAACGACACATGCGCCAGTGAGAAAGTCAATTGCGCCGGATGCAAGATAGGGCCCAATGTGTTAATATGTTATAAAACCAAAACATCTAACCAGACATTTTCAAAATGGTAACCAGAAATGAGGGAGATGTTCTTATATTTTGGAAGATAAGACAACCCTTGTATTTGAGCAATAAACACAATGTCTTTGTTCACCTTCCTTTCAAATAAAGGCAAGCCATGTGTGTACAACGAACACACTGACAGTATATAAGTCAATATATGTCAGGGTTTATTGCTTTATGGGCCCTTCCCTACGCTGGAAAATGCCATATTGAATGAAAATCAATGCGTCTTTCTTTTGAGCATAAACCCAAAGCTCATGTTTTCAAAACCCCGAAAATCCATCCGGGTCTCCTTCAGCACCACTTAACTGTGCTGTTAAGGTAATCCGGAGATGGTCCAAATTACTCGCTCAAGATAACATGAAGGGTCTGAGGCTTTAATAGGTCTTTCTCCCAAACCACCGTCGCTGTAATCCCCCCGTTGAGTGATCTAGTGTCTTCACTGCATGTGCGGCTTGCCCCCACTGACACCAGGAAGTCACCAGGAAGAATGCGTAAAACAGACAAAAGGAGCTTATGGAGCCAGGTTTATTATGAAGAGCGGAGGGGCCTTGATCACTGACTCACCCCTATTCTCTACATACACTCAGACTTAAATACTTACTGTTACTTTGTTGGGAGAGTGACTCCCAGTAATCCCAGACGGCAAAATGTAAGCCCAAAATAAGCAACCACACTCATTCCTTTTAACACCCCGTGACATGTTTTATCAGGAGTTGCAGTCGGTCATGATACTCAAAACAAGATAAAGTGTGCAATTCCGGACTTCTTCATTGTCTCTGACGGTTGTGTTGGTGTTTTAATTGTCGTCCAGGTGTGCACAGCCTGCTGTGAGGGCAACATCTGCAATATCCCCCTACCTTGGAACGAGACGGAAGCCATCTTCTCGTACACCTCCCCACTCAGTGGCTCGGCGGGACTTTCTAGAAGCTATGCACTGACGTTCTTTCCACCCCTACTGGCCTTCCTCCTCTCTAACTTGGCTTGAATGACAAAAAGCTGTTTGGAGTCATACTGGATCTGAAGATCAGAAGCCGGAGTAACAGGGCCGTGAATTGATGGCTTTTCCAACTGGTTTATGAGAAACAAAATTCAAAGGAATATGTTTGTTTGCCTCAAAAGAACTTGAGAAACGGGGCAAGCTTTGGATTTGGAGAAGGCTTTCAAGTCGATTGGGCACTTAGCAATGCACCGAGGATCTCACTCTTAAAAAGCGCTGGAATTATTCGCCATGGAACTTGAAGGATATAAAAAAAGACAAACCATTGAAACAGGACTGTAGGCCATCAGGCAGTGACTGACAGGGGAAGTGGTAGACCTGAAGAAATTAGCACACAACCAGTTGAGACTTGTCAGTTTGAAGTTCTCTGAGCTGAAGAGTGAAGAGAAAAACATTGACCTAGTGAGGGTCTGGATATGTGTCTGGTATAAACGTTGTTGAGTCGGTGTTACACTTGACACTTGCGTCTGTTGTCGATATCCACGATGTCTGTTGAAAACATATGTAAATATACATAGTATTTATTTTTATATCAGCCATTGTTTTTTGTTAAAGTATGTATATCTGTTTGTATGTATCTGTAGCTTATACTATGAATATGATCACGACTGTCTGAGTCATGCCGAAAGGAATTCCATGAGACAAAATGAACCACATTATTTCACAAGACATCATTTTCATATTTCCAAGTTAGATAACTAATCTATTAATCATGAATAAGGACATATTCGTGCAGGTCAAGGCAAGGTAATGCAATTAGACAAATAACACAAATATGACAATATGTTAAACTTTTTACTTAGAATTAATATTTTTACAATTATCTGGTTATTCAAAATAACATGTCATAGCCTTTACAATAAATGTAGTTGAAAAAAAAAGTAATATATAACTAAATACTTAATCTGTATTTTAGTGAAGTACATAATACAAACTATGTCCATTAAAGCCCTTCAATCAAAAAATTTTTTTTTTCCTGGAAAATATTTCCAAAAATACTTAAACCTTGAAAAAGCAGCATGACTTTAATATTCACCCCTTTTTGTGATGTGTTGGAACTTAATATTTATACGGAAAAACTCCCCAAAAAGTTTAAAAGGAAGTTGCCAAACTATTTTAGGGCCATACTTTTCCAGCCACAGAAACTACATCGAAACGTTCCATAGAGTAGTTCCTCCACCTACGCCATATCAACTGTTTATCCCTTTGCTATATTATCACAAAGAGCAAAAGAAAAAAGAGTAACAACCTCCATTATGAAATGAGGGTGAAAAGACCAGTAGTTAGACTCTTAGCACCTTTTAAGCTGTCTATTGTTTTGCGCTCCGGTGCCAGCGTGCTCTTGTGATGTACGTGTTGTCTTTGGTGGGCTCTGTCACTGGTTCTTTGGCAGCATCAGCGGGCCGGGGGGGAGGAAAGCGCAGCGTTTGCAAACACAGTGTTATTGTTCTCAAGCCTTGGTTTGTTTAGGCGGGCAACCTGCGAGCAGGTCACTTCCCCTCACTCTCGCTTTTCTCTCTGTCCGCCAACCGTTTGTCTGTCTGGCTGTTTTCTCCTTACCGTGCCATGTTTCTTACACGCAACCCCGTAAAGAGGTAGACATTGGGATTCACTCTGGATAACCCAGACCCAAAGCTTCTTTAGTTTTTCTTAACAGTTCACAAATCTTCCGTGAACTGTCCGTGAACACAAAGCAGTTTTGAATGTGTTTTGTAGAGTAGTTCAAGGGCTAGCATATTTTGCACCTTTTTTTTTTAACTGTTCAGGCAAAGTTGGTTTGAAATAAAAGTAACATGAGGCTACTGAAGTGTAACCTGATAGCCAAAACATCTTTTCACATGTTGCCTTCCCTGATACTAGCATACTCTACACTCACACTCACACACACACACACACACACACACACACACACACACACACACACACACACACACACACACACACACACACCTATACAATACGTGCATGAAGTTCTATGTTATGTCACTGAAAATAGGAAAATTGCATGCCAGTTTTTGTGTTAAGGTAAATGTGGATTTGTAGGTCGATAAGCGCATTTCAATGTACATAATGTAATTCTTAATTTGAAATTCTTTCAAAACCTGTTAAAACAGGAAGACGGTGTATGCCTATTATTTATGCTTATTTCCCCCTTTCCCAAAACATTACATGTGCTAATAAAATGCCACGCTTAAATAAAAGCTAGAAAAAAACAACAGCAATTTGTGAGCTATTTAAATGACTGTTCCATCATAATTATCCATTTGTGTTCCATTTGTTCCATTTTTTCCCCGCTTCAAGCAGAGTTTCCACCCAACAGGCCAGCGAGTCCACCATGTTATTCTACCATATTGACCTTTTCGGGTATTCATAGTTATCAGCGCCATGGTGACTCCGGAGATAAGCTCCCTGTCTGAATTCCACACGCACTTTAACACAGTTACTGAGGTAAAACATTTTGGGTGAAAGGTACTGTGGTGGTCTGCCATACTAAGTTCACCCACACAGTGTCCCCATCATGAAGGAAGAAAAAAGTTGTTATGGCGGTCCTCAGTGAAGGAACAACGTCCTGTGAGACTGGAGCCATAGAGACGCAGACTAATGTCTAATGTGTGTCCCCGAGTGTGCAGACCCATGTTTATGGAGCTGAACTCACACGTGGAAAAGAATGAATACGATTTGGTTTTAGTAGGCACTGATTTAACTACTCCATTCTAGAAGAAACACATTCAAAGTACTGTATTTTGTCACAGTATTTTCATATTCTTATCCACATTCCAATGAACAAACCATTTTCTACTGGAACAACCTACTGGGATGCCACTTTACCTCCACCCACCCCAGAAGCGGCCGTCGCTTTAACAGGATCAGACCGGTGCGTGTCACAGTATCCAGGATAATGATAGTCTATCCCCCAGCAAAAAAACAGAACACCGGAGGATTAGCCAGGACAACAATGACACACTGCTCATTTTGTAATGACAGGGCCATGAAGAATGAGCATCCTTCACATGCTTAGGGTCCTCCTGAATACCCCAGCGACACAGAAGGGTCTAGAATCACCCTGTAAAAAGAAATACTCTCCAAACAAATGCATCGTGGTGTATCGAGTTTTATGGACATTAAGGTAAAGGTTATATTTATTTTAAATGATTTTTCTTCAAGACATGGCGGGACTGGTCTTTTTTATTGTGTTTGTGTGTGTCAATGATAATGCTGCACCTGTGCAGTATGTTAAGTGGAAGCCATTGTGGTGGACTGTCGGGGGCAATATGTCCCCACAGAGTTTGTAGTTAAAAACACTGCAAAGCCTCAAGTAGGATACGTCAGGAGTTGTAGAATTGCAAAGACCACAAACATAATAATAAAAAATAATAAATGAAAAAACGAGTCAGCAGAACCAGAGAATTATAGCCGACAAGATAAACTTAGAGGACTGGCTATACAAACAGACGGATACTAATACAAAACATCATTCTCGTTATGTACAAATAAAAGAGGATAAGGGTTAGTGTATCTTTATTTGTACTAAATCTAAGTTCTATGTTTAATTATGGGGGCAGATTGAAAGCAAAAATTCACAGTTTTGAAGTATTTGGGAGCATAATACTGTGCAGTAAGGAGGAATCGTCCAAGCTGCCATATCATTTAAACATGAACAAATCTACCACCAAATAACAGACACTAAATTAGATCATTTACAAGAAACGCCATTTGCGATCTCAAATTTAAAGTGCAGGATGTCTCTTCAAAATAGTTTATGAACGTAACTATGACTATGCATCATAAATGAGCAATGCTTTGAGAGAAACCATCCCGGGTTTAGGCCGTAACTCAGAACTCTCCCCCTGTGTCACGTCGAAGTGTAAAGTTGCAACCCGACGCTAGTTAAATGTATCTCCCAGAGCTCAGCGGTCACTTCTGCCATTCCCTTTGTCCGACTTGTGTCACAGGTGTGGAGAAACCAGAGTTGACCCCGCATTTCTGTATTATATTGTGTTTATGTTTGTTTTCAAGCTCCAGGCAGTTTTCTTAACTTTGTAATATAAGACCAATATGATTTAGAGAGAGAGAGAGAGAGAGAGAGAGAGAGAGAGAGAGAGAGAGGCTAAAAACCTTCTCCTCCTTCACCTTCTCCTCTTTCTGAATCAGACTAAAACACCTTCAGCTTTCCCAGGCTTTCTTGCCTCAAGTGTAATTTCTAATCTCCTTTCCAAGGCAGGGATAAGCTTTCCTGGAAGACCTCAGGACCCGCGATGGTGTTTGTTTAAAAAAGTTACCTCTTTTGTAACCATGTTCGGCCCCTGAGCCACATCTCTCCAACTCCGCCACCCTCAAACTCTTCAATGTTTTATATTGGTGACATTTCAAACAACTGTCATTTATTTAACGTTTTCAGTCAGGTAGTCTTCAATTCTTGTGTCATTATAATTGTGTCTTATTTGTTTCTAGCAAGAAATCTTTTGTGACGCTTACAGTAAAAAAGTGTATGATATGTAGGTTTTAAATGGAATGCTATAACATACCACATAATATATAATGCTATAACAAACCACCTACTTTTGTAGATAACAAATAGCTAGCTAAAGGTTCAGAAGGGTTTTTGATGCTTGCAGCCGGAAACTAGATTTACAAATGTTTTGTGATACAGACTTTGTGTTTTCACTTTGGAAACAGTTAACAGTAAGTAAGTAGTAACACTTAAAGACTCGTACAAAGTGCTCCTTTAATCCTGTTTCAGAAGCAGGCGTCTTCTCGTCTACTTTCACTGTAAATGCTCAACTTCAAAAGAATGACTGCCATTGTAGGAGTGCATGGCGGAATATCTTGTTCACTCGGGGCCATCCATGCTGAGATTTTAATTACACCCGACGGCAGACTGCAATGGAAACAACTGTAGACCTCCGACCTTGCCCCACCACACTAACCCCCCCACCCTGCTCCAACCCCTCCCCCCCACCTTTTCCCTGCTCCTTCATCTCACGGCTTAATCAGAAGAATTTCAATAAAGCCCAATTTCCTCGTTTCGGCTGATTCCTTTTTAGTTGTTGAAACAGTGATACAATTAAGCCACTGCACCTGGGGAGGCCCCCAGCCGCCTGCGGCAAGACAATAAAGTGGGTGCACAGCCATGACGAGGGGTTCCTTCGGTAGGGTGGCCTGTTGATTCATGGGGCAGGCTGACTGGGAGAGTGTGACGGGAAAGGGGAAAGGGTAGATTGCGTAGGGTGATGGTGGAGGTCGGTGGTGGAGGTGATTGGGGCTGGGAGGGGTGTCTCTGTCTGAGTCTGATACACACACTCACACACATACACACACACACGCACACCCGTGTTATCTCCATGGAATGTCAGAGGAAAGGGATTAGAGACTATGTGGGGGGCACGGGCCAGGTGAGCTTACATGGGCCGGCCATTGTGAGCAGATATGGGCTGACCCCATAGTAAGGGCGAGGTGCATGTGTGCATGCCTGTGTGTGTGAGTGTGTGCGTGCGTGTGTGTCTGTTTGTGTGTGTTTATGTGTGTGTGAGAGAGAGAGAGAGAGAGAGAGAGAGGGAGAACAGGGAGTTTTCTGCCCTTTATATTGAGTTAGATTAATGTTTCGGTACTTTGTTGCACAGTATGAAAAGGTCAGTTATATTGTCTGTGATATAAATAAGGTTGCGGTGCTATTTGCTCATGATTCGCGGAGAGTCATTATGACTGATCTACAGAGCTTAACGTCATAAAGACTGATGTATTACTCGCAAGTCCTTAATACCTATAATTGATGTACAACAAATCTAGCTTAGCGGAAACAGCATGCCTCTTGAAGAAAACTAATGTTTTTGCCCTCTATTTCCTTGGTATGGTGTTGTTGCCGTGTCCTGTAAACGAGTTATAAATGGCCCCGAGCAACGTCTGCTACAGTTATTCTAAACTGATACTCTTAAATTATCAAAGGCCTCAGTCAAGCCTAAAAGCCGCAGTTTGCAGCCAGAAAACGTATATATTTTCACATTTTCAAATCCCTCTTCAGCAGCAAGTGATAACAAAATGACAGCCCATCAGACAGTTTCCACTCCAGAACCCATAACAGTAAACTAAAAGACTTTAAAGCTAAACGATGTTGTGTGTGGGTATGTCAACAATATGTGAAGGGGCTATGGAGCATTATTATGATTGATGTTCATACAGGAAGTGCTGGGATGAAACCCTAAGACCTGACCTGACCCCTGAGATACACCAGTCATAATCAGCGTTTATCAAATGGCTCCGTCACCGTGGGAACCGGGGCTAAAGGAGTCGGTGTCAGCGTAGCCTGAACGCAGGACAGGAAACGCATCATCAGGACAAGGGGTTTCCTCAACAGGAAGACTGTACGCTCGCGGGATGGACAACGCCCGAGAACATCTAGAAACATTGATGGCCCCTCTGTTGCGGAGAACTGCTCCTTGAAGTGAATCTTGTTGAGGTGGATCAAGGGAGGGTATGATATGGGAGAAGGACTGAGGGGACAGACACAGCAGGCTTGTTTCCGTCGTGACTAATGCGCTTCCTCCTGGGACGAGGCAAAGCAAGGTGTTTTTCTGTAGGTGCAAATGTTGCCCTACAGATTTTATCTTCATCTGTGTCCCGTTAAAAGCGTTCCTAGAAATCTTGGCTTCAAAGATGGTGGCTGACATAAATTACAATAAAAAGCCTGTATGGATCCCAAAATAAAGTCTCTACAGCCCAGGGACCCAAAGCTCAGGGGAGCCCTCGAGAAAAAGACTCATTGTTTTATCCTGTAAATGTGCTCCGGTGAATATAAAGTAAGCATATTATTGTGTCTGGCTGGGTGTATTCATAGGAAGTTGGAAGGAGAATGCGCCTTCACATTTGGTGTATACTTGTATGTTTGTATATCTTTATAGAGTGTGTGTGTGTGTGTGTGTGTGTGTGTGTGCGTGTGTGTGTGTGTGTGTGTGTGTGTGTGCGCGTGCACACTTGTGTGTGTGTGTGTGTGTCTACATGTGTACTTGTTGAATGAAGGCCCCTGAGTGATCTCATGCTCAGGGGCCCGTGGACCTGAGATCCATCAACAATATGATGAAGCAGGTTTCCATTGCACCACCAGTCTACTATCAGCACAACATAAAGACTGATCTGATATATCTTCGTCTGGCCGGTGCTGCTGACTTCCCTCTGGCCTGCGGTTGGCCGCCTTGGTGCTTGTCTAGCCAACAACACTATTGTGTGGCTCATTACAAATCCTGGGGCTAATCTGACTTTTAATTGAATGGAATTCCTGGTGTGAGGGGCTAACAGGATTAGCAGGGGGCCGTGGTCGAGCATGAACAGGGCACACAGCATGGTCAGCGCCGGGATTACACAACCGGCTACATTGTGTCTGAAACATAAAAGTAGCCCTGTGTGTGTGTGTGTGTGTGTGTCTGTGTGTGTATGGATTAAGTGGGCCGACAGGCATGCGTGTTGTGGCATGCTGGTGCACACGCCACTGGTGTAATTTTGTTTGTTTATAGTGAGGAAACACTTTTAAAAGAACCTTAACGTGAGCTTGTTTTTTCAACACCTGCTTGCTCTTCCAGAGTGATTGAATCTTATTATTTTTGAAAAGGGTCGAAATACATACATACCATGGTTGGTATGTATGTATGAAATCATAGACTCTTAGAAGTCCAGGTGCATTCACACACATCATCACGATGAAATACTTGTACACGAGGTCTGCGATTTAAATGTATTTTTTGAAAGTGTATTTCATTAAATGTGTTGATGGGCCCTGTCAGGCCATACAGTATCTTTACCAACAACAAGCACACTGATATGTGCCTCATATTGTGTGTCATTACGACAAAGACTGAAAATAGGAAAGTGGAGAGTGAAGTGAATAAAATAAGGTACCATTATGGCTTTTAGTTTAATCTAATACTTTCGAGAGGTTTCTCAATAGTCATCTCTAGTCCTTGATCAAAATCGTTAGTCAACCTTGATTTTACACATAAAGGTTGGTCATTGTTTATAGATTCTAAACTGTTTTTATTTCATATAAAACTTTTAAAAACTTTTTTATGGCTATTGGCTATAATGAGAGTATACTCCTATTGGAACCTAATGAATGTGTTGCAATTTCACTAGAGGTCAGAGTGATTTCTTGTGGGCCTAATATTTTTCCTCCTCAAATATCCTCCTGAGCCAGAAATTAATAATTCATCCTTTATGCAAACGAACAACTCTGACCTAGATTTCAACCCCGATAAAATATGTATGGTGTTTAATCCACCCCCTGTACAGAATTACCTCTTCTGAATAAATCTGCCCAAACCTTTATTTTCCATCTTCATCAGAGAGCCTCGGTTCCAATCTTAACCAACAGCCGTCCATCTCCCTTCCTTCCGTCTGCTGTGTGGCGCCACTGTTCCCCAAGAAACCCACTCCTTCTACATCAGACCAGGGGTAAAGATAACAAAACACAATATTCGCTTCGAAACTTCCTCCATTTAATCTTCCCCAGACAGGAAACTTCCACCAAAGAACCCATGATAAGTTCATCCTCCTGTGATGGTATCAGCAAAACAGGGTTCCCTCCCAAACGTTAGGTCGGGTTAGGTAAATATATGCGAGGACAATAGCACCATAGGTAAGGAAACATGAAGAGCTTTGAACAAATGTTCCACCAAAAATCGAAACAAACAGCCAATACTGACGTCATTGCAATGCAAACTTTACAAAAAAACCCTACAAATATCAAGTTTGAAAGCCTGCCTTGGGCCATAGATGTGCACATGAGTATGATAGTAGGCCTACTATTTAACCACTTAAAGTTTGTATTCAACACTAGATCATTGGGTGGATTGCTAAGATTTTGTTAAACAGCTACTTTGGGTCTATTCATTTTCCAACTGCAAATGTGATGAGTGGTGAGAAGATTCAAGAGCTTGAAACACAGAAAGCACAGAGGCCTGCCTGGCTTGATTTACAGCTATGGACTTCAACAGTTGTTTTCAGCAGATGCTAAGGGTGAGAGCGAGAGGGCGTCAGGTTTATTCCCAGCCAATTAGATCCAGTTAAGGGTTATGTCAATCAGTGGGTGCTATTGCGTGACCTGAAAACGATGCGTCGAAGCAAGCATCTCCTCAGACAGACTCATTCATTACGTCTGTTGTCTGCTCTTTGGCCACTATCACACGCAAAGAAACATATTTAATGCAATACTCCCCCTCCCCTATCTCTCTCGCTCCCTTGCTCTCTCTCTCAAACACACACGCACACACGCAAGCACACACTCACACAAACGCAAGCACTCACTCACACACGCCCCCAAGCACAGAGTAATGCCTTCATGCTCTATAACAGGGGTCTTCAACTAAAATGTAACAAGGTCCAGTTACTAAAAATTCCTTCCAAGAAAGGTCCGAACGTCTAACCTACCACGTCCTAATAGCCTACTTTTGTCAAATACAATCAACAAGACATATTTCCTTATAATTTCAGATGTATTTATTTTCAATTTCCAAATAGCTTACTTTTAACCATGAAAAACAAGTAAGACAAAGTAACGCATATTAACATTTCAAGTAAACAAAACAGGTACATTAGGCCTGCATTTCAAGTAAACATAAAAAGTGCATAAGGCCTACATGTTAAGTAAGCAGAACAGGTACACTAGGCCTACACTTCAAATAAACACAAAGTGCATTAGGCCTACATTTCAAGTAAGCAAAACAGGTACACCAGGCCTACATTTCAAATAAACACAAAAAGAGCATTAGGCCTTCATTTCAAGTAAGCAAAACAGGTGCACTAGGCCTACATTTCAAGTAAGCAAAACAGGTACCCCATCTGTAGTGACTGAGACAAACTTTTTTAGATCAATCCCCCCTCTTTGACAGCATCTCCTTAATAGCCTCATAAATATGTTCTCGTCTTGTGTGTGTCTCAAGTGGTGTTAGACCCAACAGGTCCTCACAGATCTCTTTCTTGTCTTGATGAAAAAATTGCACACAAACCAAAAGCTGGGCGTTATCCATTACATCTGAAGACTCATCAATGGCTAAGAATGGGGCACTCTGAACAGCCGCATCAAGCTGTGACAGTGCATCATCTGATAACATTTCGGATTTTCTGGTTGTCGTTGCAGCTGACAATGGGATTTGCTTTATTTTTTCACACAATTCATCCCTTTGTTTACCTTCAAGTAACGTTTCGGCAGCGGCGTTCAAGCACTCCTTCACAACAGTTGCGTCACTGAAAGTTTTTTTATGTGGCCCCAAAATCCATGCGAGCATTAAGTGAGCATTCATTTGTACGTTGCTGGCCTGTAAATGATTGTGTGAAGACTCACGTAGACCTCTCATACTGAGCTCTCAGCTCGGATATTTTCCGCGCTCTTACTTCTGACTTCTGGGGATACTTTTCCTCGAAGGATCTGTGTTTGGATTCGTAATGCCGCTTAATATTCCCGCCTTTTATCACGCCACGGTTTCAACATAATAGATCTATAATAAAAGACCCAACAAAGGTTTAGTACTGCCTTGTGGGAGAATGACCATGTATTGGTCAGTCCATTAATCTTTAAAATGTCTGTTTTCGAGGTCAACTTTCCTAATTTTCGAGCAAGCCATTTTCTCATTCCAAATTGCTCTTACGGTAAACAAACGATTTGAATATTATTTTTTGAGTGATGCTAGTACGCACATGCCGTGACAGACGGCGGGAGGGGGGGAGTTTGGTGAGTGCATGATCTTTGCTCTGTGAAGATCATTACTTTTTGCTGTATTTATGCTGTACTATGGACTATTCTGCCTTTCAATTTGTATTTCAGTGAGAAATGTCTTTATTAACATAATCATGCTTTGTATAGTGAAATATAAAAAAAACATTAAAATAAATAAATAGATAAATAAATCGCATTATTTAAATTGGTCATGGGTCCAGATAGGACCGTCACTTGGTCCGGACCCGGACCGCGGTCCGCCGTTTGGAGATACCTGCTCTATAACATTCTCAACAGTATTTAGGTGTCTGATCAGTATAGGTTACCATCTAGTGCCAACAAAATACATGTTTCACCTGTGAATGAGCACCAGACAACGGTAAACATACATCCTGTTGTTTTTGCAGGACGAACAATGAAGGCAGTTCAACCGGACCACTCCTCCCCCTCAATCATGCCAAAGACCCATGCATTATCATGTGTGCGATTCTCGTGTGCGAGTTCATTTCGTTAAGTGACCCTTGCATGGCTCTAATTAGAGGGTCAGAGGGTCTGTTGGCCCACAGCGTGTGGACTCCCGCTGGGAACACAGGAAGGAAGGGAGGGCCCCCTTCTGTCTCCATAGACCTCCTCCTTGGTCAGCACGCAGTGTGTTCTGTGTACCTTGCTGCGTGTACCTTTTCAACTCCCGTTCAAGAGTGCACACATCCTGTTTGGTGCTGAATTACCTCATGTCTGGGCGATGTAGGGCTGCCGTCGCTTGTGGAGGGCTTTGGGCTTCTGCTCACACTTAAGTGCCGTCTTTATGCTCTTACTAATAAGTGGAAGCAGATGACGCGTTCATGTGATGTTTTCCCCATGTCAAGTCCTGGACGACTTGGCAGTAACATACCATGTTTTAAGTGGGGTTGTGATGAAGGGAAAATGGAGTTTTTTAAATGGAGTTTTTTTTGCAGCAACAAATGTAAACGCACAGAAGAGTGCATAGCTTTGAGGCCATGCAATATTGTGGTTCAATATTTGTAATAATATTTTCTAGAGCGATTTTTCCGACCCAAAAAATACAGAACACAGATGGCAAAAAAAAAGTTTTTTAAAGCTATCTGATTGACAAAAGAATAAATGCTTTTTCAAGAGATCGTATTGGCTGAAAAAAATTTTTTTCAAGCGATCCAATTGGCACAAAAAATATATTTTCTTTGCTTAAAAAATATACATTTTCTATGAAAAAGTATGTTATTATAATGTTATATTAATGTTAAAGAAAGATTAATAAAAATTATTATTTTTCAAGCGATCCGAATGGAAAAAATATTGATTTTTTATATATAGATCCAATTGGCAATAAAAATAAATTTGATTCGAGTTATCTGACAGGCTAAAGAAATTACAATTTTTTCGACTAATCTGATGGGCTAATGTAAATATACATTTTTTTCGAGCGATCAGATTGGCAAAAATAAATAAAAAATCAAGCAATCCCAATGGCCAAAAAAAATTTGATTAGAGCTATCCGATTAGAGCTAAAAAAATAATAGTTTTTTTAGACTGATCTGATAGGTTAAAACCTAATATTTTTTTAACCATTTGATTGGATAAAAAAAATAATTTTTTTAGAACCTTTGGGAAAAAAAACAAAACTTTTTTATTTTTAACCTTTTTGAGCCATCAGATTGGCTAAGAATTTTTTTTTTTTTCAAGTGACCCGAATGAAAAGAAAAAAATTATTATAGAGCGATCCGATTGGAAAAAAAAATTATTTGATTCATGCCATTAGATAGGCTAAAAAATAATAGGTTTCTTTTGACCGATCTGATGGGCTAAAAAAAAGTTGTTTTTTTTCACCGATCTCATAGGCCCCAAAAATATTTGATAGAGCTATTGATTTGTTGAGAAAACTTTATTTTTCGCCCTTTTAGTGGGATCTGATTGGCTGAAAAATTCAACCGATCTGATTGGCTAAAACACAATAGTTTTTTCGAATGATCTGATTGACAAAGCGATTTGATTGGCTAAAAGAAAAGTATTTCTTCGAGCCATCAGGTTGGCCAAAAAAATTATATTTTCTTCAAGCTTTCTTATGGGCTTAAAAAATATACTTTTTCGAGCGATCGTATTTGCTCATTTGTTTTGAGGGATCTGATTGGCAAAGAAATGTAAAAAAATTCCACCGATCCGATCTGACTACAATTTACTATTTTTATCGAGCAATCAAATTTTGTCCTGAAAAATATTTTTCTATATAGCTATCTGATTGGCAATAAAATACACTTTTTGGAGCGATCCTCTTGGCACTTAGGATCACTAAAAAATATTTGGCTAATTGGCTAAAAAATATTAGTTTTTTGACTGAAATGATTTGCTAAAAAAATATCTTTTTTTGAGCAAACTGATTAGCTAAAAAAATATCTTTTTTTGAGCAAACTGATTAGCTAAAAATTTTTTTTTTTCGCACCATCAGCTTCTAGCCACATAAATTGAGGTCCCCACACACAAACGCCTGATATATAACAATCATATTTCCAATTGACAAATAATTTAAGTGCCAGTGAAACAAGAAATACCATAACCGTCAGCTTAACGTTGTGTTTCTAGGTTAAATATTAATTATTGTTAGGCTCCGCTACGTCCGCTACATACGAAATGGTGAGCTTTCATGATAGCAACCTTAGGATAGAGGGGGTGGAATTCTCACACTCTAGCCTCAACGGTAGTCAATGAGACCACATGAAAATATAAGAAGCGGGTTTCAAATGAATCTGTTGATTCTGAAATAGTATAAATTACATAGAAAATCTGTTTCGATATATTTGAAGATCAAAGTGTGGGAAACTGAAAGGGGGGGGGGGTGTAGTATTTTCACTCGGTTCTCCGTATCAACAGTAGGGCTAGAAAGGAGCGAAAAGACTACAACCATCCCCCCTTTCCGTTTCCATTTCCGGTTCGGTTTACGTTTCATTTACAAAATGCCAAATAAAAGACAGAAACTGTATTTCGCTACGATACTTGATGAGGAACATCAACAAACACCACAAACCACTTGATGAGTTTCACATTTCTGAAAACAAAAGTTTAGAGGTGTTTGTGAATGCCCATAGCAAGCCATTGTGAAGCAGGCAGGGCAATTCGAAATTAGCCAAATTGGACCAATAATCAAAATTTCGGTGTTAACCACTCTATTTCAGCCTAGACAAACCAGAAAGGGGGCTCAATGTTCAAAATACTGGAATTGCCCTTTAACGGTTAAGAGAAAGAAAATTATGACATCCCATCTGTTAAGCGCTGGCCTGACAGGTGTTGGATCATAATCATGTTTACAATACAGGGACATGAAGAGTTAAATTAGTACTTTTATTCTAATGTTAACAAAATACACCTGAACGCATTTATATTTTTACTCGTATTGATTGGATGAAAAGCCGTCAATATTCTTTGTCACAAGCATTGCATCAAAGCTATTTCACAAGACTATTAAAACTGCCACTTTGGTTTGATGTGTAATGATTGTAGATTTCTATGGTAGCCAGTGAAATTAATTAATCAGTTGTGTCAACACATCGACCTGATAGTTAATGACAAGAATGGATAGCAAATGTTATATTCCAATATTAAAACTACAGGACTTATAATATCCAAATTCATTCAATTTTAAAAGAAACAATACCAGCCACAAGGTAATTCAATATTTTATTGCATTTCATGTGGGAACAAAGGGCTATAAGAATACTCTTATTTATAAATTAACTTAATCTACATCCTTTTGTTTTACACCACCACTGGTTTTACCATCGAGACCAATCACTAGCGATTATTATTGTCCAACAAATAGAATAGACTAGACTCTACTTCAGTCTCGGCATGAGAAGGCAACAAGAATAGATGGCGCTTGTGGAAGGTTGCTTCAGCCCGTCATACCGGGGCGAATGCGTATCCACACGTGAATCAAACAATGACGAGGTAATTTCAAGAAAACCAGCTCCCTTTTCAATTCAGTATTCACTCAACCTGTTGTGAGGGGAAGAAGCAGCACAACGACCAACTGTCCGGAAGTAGACGGCACGGTTTGGTAAATAAATATCAAAGGATGTTCAAACTTCAAATGATTATTATCAAAATAAAGAACGTGCACGTGGGCAGAGCCAGTCACAGTCGTAATAATTATAATTAAATATGAGAGGAGGTGTGGGTGTATGGCAAGTTGGAGTGTCAGGGGAACTGTATTGCTTAGCTTATTAACAAAATGTTGACATTCGGGCAACTTCAATTTTAGTTCATAATTGTTTTCATTATCTATATCTATTTTGGGGCCTAAATATATAGGGGGCGGTAACTCAATCAATCTCTTGATGAAAAATCCCACCAAAAAATCAGAAGCTCTCTACGAATTAAAAAAAAAAAAAGAGGCATCATTGTCACAAATGGACTTCAAACAAAATCCTCAGACGACGTCTTTTTATATATGTAATCTCCCCTCTAAGGAAAAAGCAGTCAGTTCCCCTGTAGCAACTTCATGACCGGGCTGTCGGCCGGTGCGTCTGTGAACACGGTCCCCACAAACACGTGCGTGCCCCATAGCGCGTGTCGGATCACCTTGCAGCAGCCCAGGTCCTCGATCTGGAAGCCGAGGTGGCGGTAGCGCTCGTCCGTCTCAAAGAGCGTGTTGTTGGTGTACGAGCCGAAGAACTGGAGGGGACGACAGTGAGGAGGTTAGAAAGGGAGAGTCCGGCTTCCTCTGGACAAGTCCTGATTTCTCTTGACAACTTTGGACGACTGTAGAACAGGGTTGTGTTAACATTATGGATATATCACATCAACATCACATTTTATTTTGTGAGTTTCAATATAAATTCATTAATTATAATTTTTTACAATCAGCTTTTATATTACAAATAATAAAAAAAAAATCTTAAAATTTACGGTAATCTTTGAAACAAAGCAAAGCCAATAAATGCTTCATTTGTTTGGGTCAGACTAACTACAGACTAATTAGGGATTTAACCGGATTCAGTCTTCTACTTGAACCTGGCCAGCAGAGTATCATGAAATGGTCTTGTGAGGAGGGCTGTGGCTCTCATGGCTGTGCCTTCTTACCGCCAGGCCGGAGCAGGGGTCGATGAAGTCAGCCCAGTAGCCTGCCATCTGGAGGGCATAGCAGATCTCTTTTGCTCCAGCAATGAACTAAAGAAACAAGGAGAACCGGGCAATGTTATGGGAACCTCCAGACTCAACATTAGTTTCTGCTTTCCATCCAATAAGAATTCTCAACTGAGCTTTGAGCATTAGCTGCTGCTTTTTTCCTGCACTCATTATTAATCTTTTTAATATATTTTCTGAATCCTACTTATCTGAGTCTATACCAGAGATACACCAAACAACCTTTTCCACAGGACTTCGAACTGTTTCAAGGAACAAATAACAAAAAACAAAAACTAAGGCTATTTTACCAGGAACAAAAACACACACACCAAAAACAAAAGCATTTTTACAGTGCTGGAACATAACAGTATATTTTCATTCATCTGAAAACGTTTAGTAATTATCTTATTTTGTCAAATATAGCGTGCTGGGCAAATGACATCCCCTGTTTCACACTGTGATGAACATACGTCACAAGCCGATTAGAGTCTGGCTCAGGGCAGACCCTTATTCATTCGTTCATTCAGTCTGATAGTTAGTAGCCACTAGGCTGTTATTTGATGTCTACCGGCTTTTCAAAGTTCAATTGATCGGCGGGAGCGCGAGCTGGCAATAACACAGCACAAGCTCCCATGATTACTCTTCAAGATTAGGCTATTCATGCACTGGGTTGACATGCATCCCATCGGCTCATAGCAAACAGTTCATTTCCAGGCACTGCTTTTCCACATGCTGTTCTGAGCCGTTTGAAGGCTAAATGATGTGAATGAGGGCAGTCAAGGCGGGTCAGCCGTGCACTAGGACTGGTTCCCAGACCCAAGGCATGTTAAGCAGACGGTTAATAACGGTCTTCGTCACAAACACGCACCGCACTGCTCTCACACACGCCTGTAATCTGCCTCTAATAGGCTGCACACACACGGGGAGACGCCGTACGCCAAAGGGAAGACATGCAAGATAATGTCAGCCGAATGTCCTGACTTAATCACCCGAGAGCCGGTTCATGTTTGTGCGCTTTGACTACTTCCATAGAATCGTGGCTCCCAGGACTCTTAACATGGTGTAGCTTATGGGTTATGACTATGAATTTATATGGTTCTCGTAGCAGGGTATCATGATCAGAGCTCATTCTCTCTCCAGAAAGCACATAATAGGAATGGCTTTATCTATCAAAGTTGCTGCAATTTGAACTTTTTTGGAGCACGAGGAAATGCATACATTGTGTTGAGAAACCTCATCAGGTGATGATTCAAGCATGTTTTTTACACTGCAGGGCTTTGACAGCCCCTGTTTACCAAGTCCAAACTGACATTTGCTTCATGCGACAAAGCGCCAAAGCGACCAAATGATGATGAAGCAATTTGTCTCGAGAGAATGTGTCAAATTTATGAATGAGAAGAAACTAAACAGAATGTAGGTAGGTCAGTTAAATTCTTCTCTAGGTTTAGGTAGTGTGAATACTAGTGCTGTCAAGCGGTTAAAATATTTAAATCGCATTAATGTCATAGTTAACTCGCGATTAATCACTTTTTTTTTTTTCTAAATATCCCATGATTTCGTGCTGCTAGCCTTTTAGTGAGATCAGAGTGTTGAGAAGGACAGTAAGAAGAGAGACCCGCAGTGAATTCAACCCAGTCCACTTGACATCGGGTAGGTGCATGACAGTGGTAGGCCTACCGTAAAAAACTTCAATAGCCAAGGCTTTTATTTATTTCAATCATTCAACTTTCGAACAAAACTCTTGCTCAGCAAAGATGGGAAATACTAATATATATATACATACATACATACATACATACATACACACACACACACACACTACTATATTATTTAAACCAGTATAAATATTCCTACTGTACGTAGGCCTATACACATTACCAGGCCGTCGAATAACGCCTAAACACACACACACACACACACACACACACACGCGCACGCACACACACACACACACACACACACACACACACACACACACACACACACACACACGGTGGCGGAGTGGTAATCAGGAGAGTCGGGACAATTCCCAATGGGCCGTTAACGTTTCGGGGCTGTCGGGCTGATTACTGCGGGATAACAATATTGCGTTAAGAAAAGTTCCTTTCAGTTCCGTCCGGCAGCCTGAGCTGTGCGCCTGCAACCTCTCACTCAATCAACAGACGCAACACTCAAACTGTCAACATCGCAACCAAGTCAATTTTGTCTAGAGGGGAGTAACTTTGCGGCCCCTCCCAAAGTGGCGCAGCCCAGGTGGGCCTTGAACTGCGATTGGTCAGAAAGACGTAACAGCTAATGACAACATTGAACTCTCGTGCAGGCTCGAATAGAGTGACACACAAACACACACACACACTTTTAAGGAGTTTTTCACCCGCTCCGTATCCTTGCTTGCCCCAACAAGCTCGTGCGGCGTGCTTGTTGCTTTGTTTCCGGTGTAGATCCGGTATGGTGTTGTAGTTTTTCTAACGTGACTAATTGTTGCTAGACAGCAGGTGAAAAAACGACAACGTTTGCCAAGCCAAAAGAGCGTTAATTGCATGATAAAAAAATGAACGCCGTTAAAATTAATTTGCGTTAACGCCATTAATAACGCGTTAAACTGACAGCACTAGTGAATACACATAAATCATGAAAGAACGCCATACTAAACTCACTTTTTCAAGCATCTGTTCTCTCTCCTCGTCTACCTTCTCACTCCAGGAAGTCATGTCATTCTGGGTCTTCTGGGTAACCGTGACGACCATCATGCCGACGGTTGGTGCATCAGGGAACATGGAGTGGAAATCTAGCAGTTAAATAGTAGAAATTAGCGTTGTGGTTTGCTTTGTTGTAATTTAGCTCCCCCTTGTGGACATACCTTGAATGTTAAACATGAGATAATGCTTCTATTGGCTTTTTAGGCCTGAATTGGAAACAAGCTCAACTACAGTTTCAATGTCTGAAAGATGTCTAATACAACAGTCCCTGGGCAAAACTCCTCATCCTGGACTGCTCCAGGTGCACTGGTCAGGCTGACCCTGATTGGTTGTTACCTTACATTGCTTACAAAGTGGTCAATGTGAGGATGTGTCTGAATGTACCGGTAATAGTATAGCTATAATACAATAAGTACATAAAATATAAACAGATCAATATAACTTAAGTTAAATGTCCTCTATAAATGTTTTTGATTTTTTGCTAAGTGTCAGTTGATCCCCTCAAATATATAGTCTCCCATGTGTCCCGTTGTGGAAGGTCACGTTTAAGGTTCAGTGCTCCCAACAACAACGTTAACGCTGAACGAAACAAGTGTAACTGTACCTTTCTTGAGCAGGTCGGGGCAGGACTGAATGGCACACTCCACGTTGGAGTTATCAAAGTACTGCTCTGCTCTGTTCACCAACTGTGGTGAAACGGGGCTGTCACTCCCCTAAAACATACACAAACAACCAACAACATCAGAGGAAGAAGAACCTCTTAGTCAACATGTCCAGGAGGGAACCAAAGTAACCAAGTTCATTTGAAATAAAATCAATTAAGCTCAACTGGCTGTTTAAATTGATGTGTTTACATAAGAAGCCGGAGAAGAAACATGGCAGAGGCAGGGGGAAGGTATTCAAATTACAGTGTGGTTGATCTACTCTACCTACTGACTACTAATGACAAAGGAAATTATGAAACAAAGTTCAGTACAACTTTAATCAAACATTTTGAAACATGAATGATCAGTTTCGGGACAACAATGACGAGATTGAAGAACCATACATGTCAAAAAGTGTCCAACTAAGTCAATTATTCGTCAGGCGAGGCGATGAGCCTTGAATCGATTCTTCCAGACGTGCGTACTCTACTTACGCAGAACTCGCCGACAAACTGGGCCAGTATGAACTCGTGCCGCTCACTGTTGGATGGCACCGACAGGACGTCGGGGACGGTGCTGTGGACTGTAGTCTTCTTCTGGCCCGCCGTCCCCTCCATGTGGCAGTCGAACCCTGCGTTACCAGGCAGCTGGAAGCGCTGGTCCTGAGGCGCGAAGGGACCCATGGACTCATCCGGCCACACCGTCCTGGGGCCTAGCATAGAACAGGAACGCACAATGATGGCACAGGAGAAGGATCATTACACTCCCCTCTCCTAGTCCTCAATAGGGTTCATGTCAAGGGCTGTCTTGAATGAAACATGATATAGATAGATAGATATATCTATGTAGATCAATATATAAGCTGCATATTATGTCAGGGATGGCAGTGGGTGCTGTTGTGGAAAATACAGATATCACAGTCATTAGTCAAGTAAGTAACGGAGAGGAAAATGGAACACAATAAGGATGATGTGTGACACACCCATCTCTTTGACTGGAGACAGGGTACCCACACACACATTTGAGAAACTCCAAAACCCTATTTCATTTCCATCCAAGCAATGTCTTATCTCCACAGCTCTTCCAGAAGAGAGCAGTGTGTTTACCCATATCAGGTGGGACGACCGCTACGTTTGGCTCATCGGAGCCAGAGGAACCAGCAGCAGAGAAGGCCCGGGCCCCCGCTACGCGCGCACGCCCAACCAGAACATGAAGCCCTGGAAGGTAGCTCACCAGCCGGGCTCTGTTGCGGAGCACCTGGGGGAGGGTAGGGAAAGCTTAATATAAAAACGCAAAGTTGTATTTGCATTCACATTTAGGGCACTTAGCAGATGCTTTCATCCAAAGTGACTTACAATAAGAACATGTGTCATTCCCCGTAGAAAACAAAGATTGCTAGGAAAAGATTCTACACGGTGTTTGAATAATATTAGCAACCGCTCTGTATGAATGCGGTCTCTTTTACAACAGGTTTAGTTGTTGTACGTTTCCTCACGTTGCATCATTCCCTGCCTCACGCTCGTCACACAGATCGTTTCCTTCCTGATGACAATACATAACATAGATAATCCCTAATAATACATAGTATGTAACGTTAGCCTATCATTATTAGTGAGTGACTTACACTGGCCATTCTGGCGGGGATGTCCCTCCGGTTATCCACTGGTGTTTTGATCTGTAACAGATGCAATGTTTAATGACCTTCGATTAACCATCGCTAGATAACTGGAATAGTCTCTTTGCAGGCTAGTGAAATGAAATACATGTTTAATGAGAGCAAACGAGTTCTACGTTTTGCCATGGACACGTCCTCTATTTTTTTTTATTACAATGTTATGAAGTGCCAAGTACCCATTACGCTGTGTGTAACACCAAGACCGCTGATTGACCGGTTGTTTGCATTCAGCCTTATATAATAGTTGCTATACGTATTAAATGAACATCCTATATGCATACACGTGTGTACATTTTTGATCGGTAGAGTAACGTTGGCGTTTGTGTAACATCATTGGAAAAGTGAAAAAGGTGAAGTGCAGACCAAATTGTTGGAATTAGAAAGCGCCCAAACATACCTGCTAACCGATCCGAAAATATCATCGATTGATAGATTCACAGCATAGATTGAACTTGATAGCAATCACGAGTCCATTCACCTTGTAGTGTTTTATATATGAGCCATTTTTGAAGGGTGCCCTGAAAGGACAAACCATACGAAGCTCCGGAATTAGACTTCCAAAAGTAATACTGTTACAACCGGCACCGCTAGATGGCATTGTTGTACCACTTAGAAGTAGGACTTTGACTTAAAGGAGACATATTATGGCGTTTTCACAACAAGTAAACATAGTATTTGAGTTCCAACAAACATGTTTTTGAAGCTGTTTGCTGGAAAAAAATATTCCCCTCCGTTTCAGTCCCTTCAGAATGCGCTGTTTCTGGTGTCTGTGGCTTTAATGCAAATGAGCTGCTGCCCATTGACCAATGAGCTGTCAGACTGAACCACAGCATGGAGGAGAAGGGATTGTTGCCGTTTGCGGACTCCTGGAGCTCTATATCTATATAATATAATATAATATAAAATAATATAATATAATATAATATAATATAATATAATAATGATAATATTATACATGGGTATTTCTATAATATTATTTCCAATATCACGGCCCAATGCTATGTGAACCTCGGATGACATTATGAATCATAAAGACTGCATCTGACGTCTCTGGCACTTTCACGACAAGTAAAGACTCGTAGTGGGGGATTGGTGTGGGAGTGGTTGAGAAGAATTGGTGGAAAGGAACTTTGGCCTTGACTCTCTGAAGTCCATGAACTGCGACACGGAGGAGAAAGCGATTGTATTCCGGGAGCTGAGATGCCGAGCTGCCGCCAAGCTCCCCGCACTGGAGCTGCCGGACTGCCGCCAAAGCTTCAGCGGCAGTCCGGCCGCCGCCGAAGCTTCGGCCGCACTCCGGCAGCTCCGGCAGTGTACTCCGGGAGCTGAACTGCCGCCGAAGCTTTCCGGCTGCTCCGGCGGTCGTCCTCTGGGAGCTGAAAAGTCCGGCTGGGGTAGCTCGGCGGCAGTCCGGCAGCTCAGCTCCGGGAGTACAATCCCTTTCTTCTCCATGTCTCCTCCTAGCTTCGGCAGCAGTCCGGCAGCTCCGGCAGTGCCGCCGGCAGAGAAAGGGATTGTCCTCCCGGAGCTGAACTGCCGCCGAGTTCCCCCCGCCGGAGCTGCTCATTCGCTGGTCCACAAAATCTTAGCTATGCTCTGATTGGAGGGGAGTGGGGAAGTGGGAGGTAATATTCAACTGTGCCCTCTTTCTTGCGTGCATGATCCAAAAAATCATGTACAGACTTTTTTCAAAGTTTGTATGCATGTGGGAGCTCCTCGCACCAGAGACCCAAAACAACACCCCAAATCCCAGGAAAAGTGCTGTTTTCATAATATGTCCCCTTTAAGACTGTATCCTACTATGCTACCATTCATTTGTGGACCTCAAAGGCTTTAAATAGTCGATACTTACCAAAACATCATTGCATATAATATACAAACTCATTCTATTCCGCATCAACTCAGCATGTAAATGGTGTAATAGTGAAGAGGGAGATAAGAGAAATCTGGCATCCACTGATATGGTGAAATAGCCAATCCGCCCTGAAACCCCCTATCCCCTACAAAGCAACAAGGGAAATGTTCCCTTGTTGAAAATACTTTGAGAACTTCCTGTTATCAGAGAATTCTTTTCACTGTTGGTCAACCCCAAGCATCTCAAAGTAGTCATCCTTTTAGCATTTTGATCAAGGCAATGCATGTGTTTGTTTTGCTAAACTAGTAGATATGCACTGGCTTGTTTGTTGTCGTTGACCTTTATGGATCATTTGTCTTTCGCATGCACTGTAATGTTGGACCATGCAAAGAAAGATAATTATTTTGATTGAATTGACTTGATAGCGGGCCGATTCCTTTTTGTAATCAAACTCTTCTGGTGAAGTATTGATCAACCTATTAAACCTATCAACCTATTAACCATTAAGGTATTGACGTTTTTCTCATTGCTTAAATGGCTGCATTCATAGCTTGATACATTTAGGATTATCAGGCCTATAATGCCCTTGGTTGATTACGGGCCAACGCTCATTTAGATCTTAAATAACCTGCCTTCTGCCAATAATTCACTTGAATGATTGGACACCCTATGTGTAGCACGCAGTCTGTCCTGCACCCGCCGTTATAAATGTAACTGCTGCTATGCTAATTAGATCCTCCAGCCGTTGGTTTCTGCTCCACCTGTTGCATGACTCATGGCATGGGTCACAATCTGACAGGAGATGATGACATCATCCTCTGCCTCCATTCCATTCATTGCTACGCTCACAAGCAGGCGACAGGGACAGGGCGTCATTGAGCGTGCAGATGGTGTACCTCCAGCGGAAAGATTGAGACAAACTATTGCTTTCCGTTACACTTTGACCTTCCGCCCGGACAATGTGTTCCTAAGGGAGCTGCCTGCCTGGACAATGACCAGAGGATCAACGCATGGCCCGACTTAAAGTGTGATGTCAGATATGTTTGAGGAAACTCCTCGAATGCCTGCCCTATAGCAACACATTATAAAGGGTAATAAACTACTAAGTACTTATGATATTTGATATCTCAGACAAGTAGTAAAGAATTGGTTGAGGCCCAATGTAGAGATGATGATTCATGGTTATTGTTAATGGTTAACGGTCATTCTAGAACACATGTGTATGACTGGGCATTTTAGGACGAAACGACACACTGTATAAATTGTATAGGCCATTCCATTTTGGGGACGAGCCTTGCTCATGTCCCATAATCAGAAATATAGTTGAATCTGCAAATATGAAATCATATATGTTTTTACAATCCAACAAACCAACCCACGGAGGTAAACCTCATGAAAGCGTTCCAACAGAAACACTATTAATTGAAAACCAACCAGATAAAACATCACAATGTGTAACCCAGGAGGGATAGACAATTACGGTACATCATGTGATATATAAACGCAGACCTCTGCAAACCTAAAAGTCATCCATCTTGGACCTTGGATCATTCATTATTAAAGCGTGGACTGCAGCGTCGTTGTGGTGGGGGGACTGCTGCTGCTGGCTCTAAAACCACTCAGTGGGCTGATTAAAGTAATGCGCTTGTAAATTGTCAGCAATTACCTGGAGGTATTTCATAGGAGGTACGCTCCCCCCCTGCAGCAGATGCCCTGCCATCTGTTCCTGTACTGTGGAGATATAGCATGACCGTTGAGCTGTATCATGCCTGTTGAAATTGCTTTCATTTTTTGTATTGTTTCTAGCTCCTGAAGGTCTATAATCTGCTTTCTTTAGGAGTATTTAAGGGTAGTTTCGTGTTTATTGTAACCAAGACCAACCAAAAGCCTGTTTTCTGTAAGGGTATTAATTGGTTTCTAACTATCAGTAGTCCCTATGGACTGAGAGTGAATGGATGCTCAGGCTCAAAAAATAAGGAAAAGAAAACTTGCTAAATTTGCTCTTTCTTAACATTTATAAGAAATTCTAATTTCTTCAGAGGCCAGCACAAATGATCTCTATGTGAAGCTTGGATGATCAATCAAATTATACATGCTTTTGTGTTCAGAGAATTGCTCACAAAAATGCTTTTTCACAGGGAAAGAAATGTTTAAACAATCTCACTATGAATTCAAGGACAAGCAAAAGGCTTGAAAAACACCAAGAAAGAAAACAAGAAACGTATTTTGGTTCCAAGTAAAGTGTATGATTGGCAAAATGCTGCAGTACGTATAGCCCACCTGCTGTGGTTTTGTGGTCTGGTTTGGTAAATTAGGTGGCTGATTTGAGCTCTGTGAACCATGACTGGTAAATTTCTGGCCCTGAATCTTGGCGGAAAAAAATAGGCTTCAAGCTTAATGTGATGCCTTTCAATCATGCAGGGGTGTAGCCAATGGATTGGCACAGGTAGGCACCAATATAAAACAGATATAGAAGAGTTGAAATTGTATTTTCAGTTTTATTGATAGGCACACAAACATCACAACATAAAACAAGCCTTATAAATAATGACAAATCGCTGTTTTTGCTTTCCCTTTCACATCAATCTTATTTTCGTCAGAGGCTCAGATGTTTCTTCCAATGGTATTAACCTTGACAAACAAAGCGTGATGAATGATTTAATTTGAATGCTACATTCCAGGAAATCCACACCTGCGCATGGTTTGTGTAATAGTTCACAGTGTTGGCGGTGAATATTAAAGGAAATTGGACGGGTAGAAACGTCTCTGTGACTGATAGCATCTGGGTATTATCACCCATCAGTGGGAGGCTTAACACTACCTACCCATCATGCATCTGGAAATCTTCTGGGATCACTGAATCAATAGCTGGTGTCTGGCTATGCTTCTTGGCCTCCTTAACTCCACAGATAAGGAAGCCTGAATCTAAACTAATTGCCTGGCTGACCTCCTCCAACATAGGCTGAGGGAAACACTGTTTGTGGATATCTGGAGAAAGCTAAGGCAAACAATGAACTAAAGAAGTCACAAGGGCCGAGGTGAGGGTTATAAGATGCAACTAGTATGGACAGTAGGGCTATTCGATTATTGGATATGTGTCATGGATCCACAATAATCAATCCAGGGGGTATCTGTGTTTGGTTATGCAATACTGGAAAGGGTTTTCAGTTCTCGTATCATTTATTATAGTTTAGCCCCCCCCCCCCCCCCCCGTCTTATTTTCTGTCCTGTCTGTCTTGTCACTGTAAACATTACCACTTCGGTTCTCTTCTCACCTCTATTTACTTTGCACACCTTTACTTGAGGACTTTAAGCAACAGTGTGGGATCTGTGAAAATAGTGCTCAGACATTGCCCTTGGCTTTCTATTTGACGTCAGAGACCGGTTGCTTATAGGCAAAACTTGCCAGGGAGGGTTTTTAACATTTCAATTCAAACACTGGTATAAGACATACACAGTCAATACAAATGTTACTTCATATATTATATAATGATGAGGTGAAAGTATATTTTTGGATGGTTTGAATGACTGTGATGAGCTATCAACCGAAACTTGCTGTTACGTAATGTATCACTGCGCTCTGTTTCACAATAAGTCTAATGGATTTTCCTCCAGGCCCCAAAGATTATTTGTACAATGTTTTGGGAATCATGTTACCCATAAAACATTTTTCTGTTGTTCAGTTGTGTAACTGTATGTGTATGTGATTTTGTATGTCAGTGTGCATGTGTGTGTGTGTGTGTGTGTGTGTGTGTGTGTGTGTGTGTGTGTGTGTGTGTGTGTGTGTGTGTGTGTGCGTGTGTGTGTGTGTTTGTGTAAGGGTTGTTTAGATAGGAGATGAAAGAATGATCAAGCCTAACAGGTTTCCTGGCTGCATTGAATTCTCTTCCAGCTGAAGCAAAACCCAAAGCTTTGGCCTTGTGTGTGATGTAGACAGACAGACAGACAGACAGACAGACAGACAGACAGACAGACAGACAGACAGACACACACACACACACACACACACACACACACACACACACACACACACAGGAGTGTGTGTGTGTGTGTGTGTGTGTGTGTGTGTGTGTGTGTGTGTGTGTGTGTGTGTGTGTGCATTACCTCATTATTCTTTGCATATTATAATGGATATTTTTTTCATTAAGTTATCAACACAATTCTTAAGTATTGGAACAATTTTAAAGCAACAAAAAGCTGGACAACACAACAACCCATGGCTGTCCATCACACTGCCCGGGAGAAAGCTGCTGTTGCAACACATGGATAGAACACATTGTATACTTTAACAAATATAAACAGGAACAAAAAATAAAAACCCATTGGATTTCAGGCTCTGATGTTGTTGTTGACGTAAGTGAAAACAAGTTCCACAATGCAATACACCCAAAGAAGTCTTTGAAGATTTTTTTGTTGAACTCCCAACAATGTTTGTCTTCCCATGGTCTGTAAGTTATGGAATTAGTCCATTCTGATGGAGCACAAGAAACAATTTCGTTTTTTTGGTTTTCTGACTGTGATGAGAGACCAGCATCGCCTGATACCTGTGGATTACATGAACAGTAATTGTAGGCCACATTTGAACTAAATTACATCTGTGTGTGTTTGTGTGTGTGTGTATTGGGGGGGGGGGGGGTGTGTATGTGTGTTTGGGTCTGATTATCCATTTGCTTGTCCTGTGTACAATCTGTAAACCAAGGGATTTTAAATTGATGTAGAAAATGTGTTCCATTTTTTTTTAATTGCTGGGACACACAAAAGGCATGTGAGACACTCACATGCCTTGTCTGTGGTCTGCTGTGGTCTGCTGCATGTGTCTGTTTACCTATAACTTATTTTAAACACAGACCTTTAGGTTCACTCTGTGTTGCAGATTGAGCTGAGTAAGCCTGAGATCTCTGGCTTTTATTCGGATTGAATAATGGTTGTGTTGTTGTTGCTTCATCCTGCATGGCCTTTTATAGGATTTCAAAGTAAGAGCACGAAACAGTGCAGTTATAGCAGTTGAGGTACATCTGTTATTGTTTACCAATATATTTTGCCAACAATTCATCTGTCACGTCTTGTTTTGGTGACAATGTCGAGACACCAAGGCAAGATCTATTCTCACACAAAGTGCAGGATATTCAAAGTGTTTGAGCTGTGCTTTTGTGAGACATTCACTGGATAGGTCACTTTTTGCACAAATTCAATACGACAGAATGCTTTGCTTTGATAAAAGTTAAAGTCTAGGCCCTTTTTATATTCAGTGTCTGACCTTTGTTATTGTCAACCACCAAGCTGCTCTGTCTACAGACCGTGACCTTGGTGCACAAAATGGACTCTATTTGGATTTGTGCTTCAAGGCGAATTGTATTTGATTGGTAAAATGAGTTGGCAGGACTGAGCTGGAGCCCAAGCTGAAGTTATATTGATTGCAGGAAATGAACCAACGTTATGTTATACACAATCATACATTTGGAGTAATCATGATTTGTTTCATGTTTGATGTTTTATGATACAGAATGAAAGAAAGAAAATCTATTCAAAGAATCTCTATGCAGTGATCTCAGCTCTCCTTCCTCATTGTAACTCCTGCTAGGACCTAAGGTATACAGAGTCCAACTAAACTCACCAATCAAATACAACCTGCCTCAAAGGCACCAATAAAAACACATACCGCCATTGGTAGCAGTTCTGCCCCTAAGCCAGCTCCGTCCAGTCGGACCCGGCCCATGAATACTACCCATAGAAATATATTGTGCTTGCGGGGGGAGATTTGTTTCCAAGGTTCCTCAGTCTGGTCAATTTCAAGTCCCAGATCAAAAAGGAAAAACAGTATGCCTCCAAGGTTGGTTTCATTTTAGAAAATCCACATTGCGAAGTGCCTGCCGTGTCATTTTGAGCAACGTTAATATTGAGTTAATCATGCGTTTTGCTATTACTTGGTCTAAAAAATGTGACTATAATAATAATAATAAGTTATACTTGGTGAAAACAGGCTGCCCATCACCCCCCCCCCCCCCCTCTAGGCTGCATGTACAGCCCCATGGCTCTGCCTTCTCATCTCCTCCACCTCCATATGCAGGACCCTCCGGCCGCCTTTCTGCCTGACTGCCCAAAACTCCCATCTGCTTCCCCCTCATTCTCTCTCCCCCTCTCCCTCTCTCCCTCTCCCCCTCTCTCCCCCACGCTCTCTCTGGTGGCCTTCCAGCTGGTCCCAGTGTCAAACACTTCCCAGGGCACCCTGCTCACTCGCAGCCAAGCCCATTCTGTGCTCTTTCTGTCTGGGCTGGATGCCTGAAGAATAAAATCAAAAAAAATATCCCCGCAGCTTTCCAGTCAACGCTGTGGTCTTGACAATAGGCCTGGTTAAAAGATGTTGCGCTATTGTGGCCTTTGTGTTGCTCATTGGTGGGTTTCAGTCACCTGACTTTTTGTATAGGAGTTGGTGGTAAAAAAAAAGAAAGAAAAAAGGCAGATGAGAAAGAAGGATCTGGCGACAACGTTTCCATCTACTTTCACAGTTTAGAAACCGCTGTTCACTCTACTTGACCTCGCCAGTTTATTATTGTAATTTTGACAATACTTTGACATTGTTTGTTATTAACTATCTATCTATCTTGTCTTCTATCTGCGGTCCCTCTGCTCAGTATTCATAAACGGTCTCTCTAGTGAAAGGTAGCTACAGACTTATGTTCCCTGTGGTTGACTTCTATTGTTGTCCAATAACAGATTAATGCAAATTACAATGCAGGCCGTGCTTTGGCCAGAATAATGTGCCATAACAACATAGAGGGGAGAGAATGTTGTAACTTTACAGAATACTCAGATGTTAGAGGACTGTGTTTCTCATCAGCCAGGGAATTGCTTAACAAAGCTGTTGTGAAATATGTTCCCTGTAAACCAAGCATTGACATGGTCCTGCCTTTCTCAATCATTCCAGTGCTCTGTATGCATTGCTTTCGAGAGATGGGATTCAACCTCCCGTTTAAACAATGTAGGTCGTCAATGCCCAGTGGCTGGTCATGGTTTTCTTTGAAAGTGAAGAGTGCTTTTTCTCTTACCTTTACAAAGGCAGGGGATGCAGAACAGTTGAATGCAAATATGGATGTATTTGCTTGCATTAGTGTGTGTGTGTTCGTGTGTGTGTGTCCATACCCAGTTCACTGAATTCTTAGTTGCACTAAAAAGCAGTAAAGTGATATTAATGCATTATAGAATAAGATAGGTCATTTGATTTGAGGGTTCATGTTTTTCATGAATTCAAATGCAGTCTGTAATATAAAATGGTTGGATATTAATACATCCAAGAATGTTAATTATAGTTCTTAAAGCTCCCTTGCACAAGCACACATAATCCCTTCTATCACCTTTTAAAACCCCATCCATCAAGCGCAGGTTAGTGAGCAAGGTAGCTAAGCTCTATGCAGTTGCTCAGCACAGCTTACAGGTACGTTAACACGCGCATTTCGCGACGTTGATTCAACCGACACCAGGCTAGTGCTGATAAGCAGTGCACGTTTGTGTCATGTGTGTGTCACGTGTAGTGTGCGTAACTGCAGCAACTAACATGTCTAATGCGTTCAAATATTGAATGTTTACGTTGCTGTTAACCTAAAGGTGGCCCAGTTTGACCTGCTGGGCAAAAAGCAATATTTTTGTCCATGATGGAGCGTTTACCATTTCACATTAAACTTCTCTCTATTTGCACTCAAAAGGGGATTTTCAAGATTTAAAGCATTTATAAAGCACTTATTGACTACATGAGATAGCATTTTAAGAAGCCAGAAATTGGATTTAAAGTAGGAGAGAATACGATTTTGTCTTAAAGAAAGGGTAATACCTAAATATTTTACACAGGTTAAAGGTATTTTGCCTATGCGTATGTATTTGTCACTTATAATTGGAATGTTGCTACATTGCTTGTGAATATTGGGCATTATGCAAATTGTATGCAAATATGCCAACTGCTGCAACATTTAAGAGTTATTAAATTACCATGTAAATTGAATGTGCAATGCATGTGTAATCAAATTTTCTTGCTCCTGTCCCATGAAACCAGTTATTAAATAACAATATGGCTTCCTCTTCCACAGTTGAGCTAAATCAATTCCAGAGTTTTAACAGCCATCGCTTTATCAAGCAGCTTTAATACTGAGCCCCAAGACAGCAGGTTGGCATTTTAAAACCCTTGTTAGATATCCTTCTCTTAACTTCAATTCTTTTTACTGTAGTGACACATCTGGCTATAATTTTCAATCCAGACAATTCTCCATCAGCATGACAACGGCAGGAACCACAAGAATGTTACAAGTCTCCCACTCCTCAGTCCATGGCTAGACACGCCGCCACGCCCTGACGGGAATCAGCGCCTGGGCCACGAGAACAGACGCACAGACACAATAATACTAGAGGAACGCCGCCATGCTCGTCCGGGATCATCCCGTCGGCGTACCACTGTGTAATGTCGGCTAACAAGCAGCTAACCATCGTGAGCAAGCGCTATGGGTCCTGAAACGCACGGCACGTACACACAGATAGTCAATCTCCTGGAGGCCTGCTGTTCCATTAGGACCTGTGTGCACTTTAAGTCGACGCACAGCCAAACAACTCAATAGGTTTGGCGTAGGGGGGGAGGTCATAGCCGGGGGGGGCTATTAAGACACCAGTCACTACAACACCACTACAACCGGACGTGGGGAGAAGGGACAAAGCTGCGGCCGCTAAAAGGTTGCGTGTCCCTCCACGGACCAGTTGTCGTTCCTGCCTCGGGGGGGGTGGGCGGGGGGGATGCATGCTCCCACTGCTCTTTTCTCAGAAGCACTCGCATGCCTTTTTGTGGTGGTGTGCTTCCCATCTTGTTTGTCGTTCGGTACATGGCCCACTGGCTCTGTGTGGGTTGCGGGGATGGGGTAGGGTTAGGGTGGGGGGGAGGGTAAGGGTGGGGGGTAGGGTTAGGGTGGGGGGTAGAGTTAGGGTGGGGGGGAGGGGTTCGTTATCATTTGCCAGTGTTCCTGCTACAGCAAAAAAGTCAGTCTGTTAACAGCAGTCGCATTCCCTCACGGCCCAAGGAAGTCGTGCTGAATGTTTTTCCACCCTGATGAGGGTGTGTCTGTGTATGTGTGTGTGTCTGTGTGTGTGTGTGTGTGTGTGTGTGTGTGTGTGTGTGTGTGTGTGTGTGTGTGTGAGAGAGTGAGTGAGTGAGTGAGTGAGTGAGTGATTGTGAGTGTCTGTGAGTGGGGAACTCTTTGTAACTCGGGTTAAACAGTAAGAAACTATGCCTTTTGAAAAAGGTTCAGCCGGCAGGAATATTTAAATGGTGAAAATATTTTTGGATCCTAGACACATAGGCCAACTGTAAAATACAGAATATGTCCCATTAACACGATGCAAAACGATAATGACAGTCAATAAAAACACGAGATACACATCAAATCAAAAAAATAATTGGACTAGCGCTACTGAGCAGAACTTTCTGCAGAATTGTTCCTCTGGTCTGTGTTTCGTAAACCGATGTGACACAACAAGGCTACGTTGTGCCACAACTCATTGCTTTAAAAGGGAATGCAGTCCCTATGGTGAGGACTGGAGCCATAGGAGTCTATCAGAGAAGTGAGTGAGTCTGACTTACTCAGGCCCCAGAAAAGAACCAGTGTGTGATCGTACACCAGCACGACTCTGGGACTTGCAAAGGGTCACAAGACCACCATTTTGTGTGTCTTTCTCCTTGCATTTTTCATGTGTCTGCACTTATCATTTGGTGGGATTGGCCTGGATTGAGGAGCACGTGTGGCGTTGGTATTTGTGAGACACGTGACACCGTTGAAATGCCAGCAGACAGCCACACGTTCCCCCTGTAGCACGTTTTTATGTTCATAATGTTACGCACGTGGACCTAAGAGGATTTAGAAAAGTTGCTGGCACCTCGAGAAAACATTAGTCAGCAGAGCGGTTGGAAATGGCTTTCTGAGCCTAAACTAATACATCCTTGTCTGGAGAACAGGAATAATTTTGCATATTGAACTGTGAGAAATGTCTTATTAAATGGCTTTGAGGCATATTATGGTTAGATTTAAGAAAATCAAGTTTACGTCGCAGTACTAAGCCAGGGAGAGCTGTGTCTCAAAACCACAGAATATACCCTTCATATGCAAATTGTCTGCAAAAGTAATGCAAAATGTACTGTTGGTTACATAATATGAACAGTTAATACTTCATGTGTTTGGTGCCTTTCTCTACGCTTGGTTTCCTCAGATGCAAAATAATCCAATTTAAATAACCCTTGTTTATCATTTACACTTTTACACTATGTTGGTTCCATTTTGTTTGGTGTTTGTCAGGTCTTTACTTGGACGAGTGCACCTCATGTTTTGGGTGGAAATAGAAATGGAGCGGCTATTACCTCAGTGCCACGACTGTAGATCAACTTAGACCCTGGAGGAAATCCTGTAGTGCACACTGTCTCGCCATACCTTACATAACAAGCAGGTGACATCGTAAAAAGGCATCTGTCAGCCGCCGTAAATCTGTCACACGCACACAAGCACTGCTACACAGAGTGGCGCTCAACCTGCCAACCAACCGCCATTCCTTCTCCACAGTGCCAAACATAAAGAGAGAAACGTTATGAGGAATGGTTCATAACGCTCAATCTATATTTAGCTATGTCTCATGGAGCACACAGTCATTTCTTGTTGGCCTGAGGTTTTGTTGCCTGTCAGCCTTATTTGGGCTGACCTTTGGGGATAGGTCAAAGTCACCAGGCACCACCACTCACCACAAATTGTCACTCCTCTGCTGATATTTTTTCTGTCTTAGTAAAGCAACAGAAAGCTCCCTTGCAACATATCTGCACAACATTGTCGACAGACGCTTGTATATATATATATATATATACAACCTATATATATATATATATATATATATATATATATGTATAGGTTGTATACGTTTTTGTACAAGACAACATTCCAAGGCCTGCATTGCGTAAATACATTTCCAGCTGTTCATTTATTTATTCATTTCACCTTGCCCTGGCTGACCCAGTGTTGAAACACTGGATTCTTCATAGCTAAGAGAACACATACCTATACCACAGACTACTCCCTTAGTTCATATTTTAGAAGCTCTTTCATCAAGAAATTGCTACTTTGAATCGCGCTATGATTACGTTGGAATGTGTACTTCACAGCGTCTAATCCTGGTGCGCTATGTCAACGTCTGTTCCCGGACTTTTTTTCATTTTCTTTTCCCTCATTAAATCCTGCATATGGATGACAGGGGAGTGAGTTCCACTGAAATTCCATCCTTCCTCCCCGGCCTTCCACCCCTCTTGTCGAGTACTTCCCAATGTATGACCTCAGAGGATATGTGTGTGTGTGAGGGGGGGGGAAGTCGCTTCCTTCCTAGATTCATCTTTTTCTGGATGAGGTTCAAAGTAAAAGCTGTGCGAACTGCTGTCTCCACAAGCCAATCTCTGTTATTTCCCCATGAGAAAGGGCAATCTTTCTGTGGTTCCCTGTGTGGCTTCGAGGCGCGTTATCACGCCCAGGATTCTGCCGTTTTCTATACCTTCATGATTGGAATCCTCCCTGAAGTGGCTTAAATTTAGCAACTTTCCATTTCCTTCCCTGTAACCGCCCCACCATCCCCCTACCCCCAACTCCCTCCCCTCATGTCTGTCATTTCCTTCCTGCATGTAGAAAAGGTAGGAGTCAAAATGAGTGTGCTGAACTCGTATGGCCTGGCTGGCAGCAGTGGCGTCATTAGGCCAATTTTAGGGGGGCTTCAGCCCCCCTAAAATATTCTTAAGCCCCCCTAAATAATTTTATGTTCATTTATAAATATTTTATTTTTTTTAATTTATTTTTTTGACAAAAAAGTGCCGACAAATTCAATATAATGTGGCGAGAATTTGAGTTTAGATAAATAATCATATAACCAGTTATTATTAACTTAAATGTGATCATAAATCTTAGTTTCCCTTATGGAAGCGGTAGAGAGTCAGTCAGTGCGTCGTTATCGAGTCCATTCCACTTGTTCATATAGAGCACGCCCACATCACTGAAATCCAGTCCACGTTTTCCCTGCAACCTAGGTTGCACTCGGTACCTGGGTACCTGCAGTGTGTGTACCGGGAGCGGAGCACACAGAACCGACTAGAGCTGCATTAGGAGAAGAACGCGAACAAGAATGGACATACGAAATTTTTTCAAGAGAGTAAGTATCACTGCTGATAGTAACAATAAGTTAGCTGCAGCCCCCCAGCTAACAGCAGAAAGTCCCACGTAATTGACAAATGCTCCCTGTTTGACAAATAAAAACCTGGCTTACACACTCAGTGTGTAAGCCAGTGTGCAGTCACACTCACTGCAGCATCTCACTCCACTACAGGGTTTGATTTAGGTGACAAAGACACAGGGCCCAGACAGGTAAAGCTGAAGAGCTACCCACAAGATAGCTTTGGTACGCAGAAGCGAGCATTTCACCACAACTGGTTTGAAAAGCACAACTGGTTAGAATATTCAGTCAATCAGAATACAGCTTTCTGCTTCCCATGTAGAGTGTTCGGCAAAAGCATCAAACATGATAGTTTGGTCAGTAGTGGTTGCAAGAACTGGAAGAAAGCTTTAGTCATCTTTGGCAAACATGAGATTGCACAAACACATAAGGACAGTGTTGTTGCATGGAAAAGCTACCAGGCAACTAGAAAACGTTGCACAGATGATAGCTTCTGCAAATGTGAGTGAGATAGTAGAGAGAAGAGAATATCTCAGGTGAATTGTTGCAGTCACTTCTATGTTAGGGAGACAGGGACTCCCTTTTCGTGGCCATGATGAAGGAAAAGACAGCACAAACAGAGGGAATTTTCTTGCGTGCATGGAGCTTTTGAAGGAATTTGATCCTTTTCTTCAAAAACATAACCCCCCATCAAATGCTCATTATACCTCAGCAACCTCCCAGAATGAGATGATTGACTGTTGTGCCCAGAAAGTGACAAGTGTCATTGTAACTGAAATGACAAAGTCCAAACTCTATGCCATCATGGCAGATGAGGCAAGAGATGTCAAATCAGAGCAGTTAGCTGTTTGTGTCAGGTATGTGTCAGATGGGGCAGTAAAGGAACGTTTCCTAGCACTTGCAGAGATGAGATCATTTGATGCCCAGTCCATTGCAAATGAGCTGCAGCAGCAGATTCAAAACAACGGCCTTGCAGAGCTTAAGTGTGTAGCACAAACATATGATGACGCAGCTGTCATGAGTGGGACCACTGGAGGTGTACAAGCACACTTTAGAAGGCTCCATCCTGAAGCTATCTATGTGCATTGTTATGCTCATGAACTCAACCTGGTGTTATGCCATACTTGCAAGGCCATCCCAGAGGCTGTGGAGCTTTTCAGCTTGTTGGAGTGTGTTTACTCTTTCTTCTGCACCTCCCTAGTGAATCATCACAAGTTCATGGAGGCTCAGACAAGGCTTGGATTGACAACAGTTGAACTTGTGCAACTTTCAAACACTCGCTGGGCATGACAGCTGCGGTTAATCAGTGCAGTTCTTTACACATTGTCTGCCATTTTGGAGTGCCTTTCTGCTATTAGATCCCCTATAGCTCTTGGTCTCAGAGCAAAGCTCTATAAGTTCTCAGCAGTTTATGCACTACTGATGTTTCAGTCACTTTGGTCTGTAACCGAAGGACTCCACAAGCTCCTTCAGAAAGAGACTTTAGACCTGGCAGAAGCTTTCATCTGCAAACAAGCAGTGTGTGACACACTTAAGGGCAAACGCACAGATGCATTTGCCACAGAGCTTTATGAGAGAACCAAAGCCCTGTGCCACACCCACAGTATCCCTGAACAAGGTGCCAGGACAAGGCATAAACAGAGGAAAATGGATGATTTTGTGCTGGAGACAACTGCAGGTGCACGCACTGAATTGAACAACTCAGACACATTGAAAAGAGAGCTACTTTTCCCTTGTGTGGATAGGATGGTTGGTGAGCTTGAGCAAAGATTTTGCAGTGTAGATGCAGGGCTACTAAGAGGCATACAGGCATGCAGTCCTAAGTCTGAGAACTTCTTGAGTGAATCACACTTGAATGAACTTGCAAAACACTACAGCATTGACCTGAAAACAGAGGAGGTTCTGGTGGCCAGAAACTTTCTTGCCCGGAAAACAGAGGCTGGATGTTCACCCAAAGATATGTTGACTGTGCACAACCTCCTTGATTCAGACATGTTTCCCTCTCTGAAGTCAACCATCCAAGTTGCCCTAACAGTGCCTGTAAGCAGCTGCTCATGTGAAAGGTCCTTTAGTGCACTGCGTCGGCTGCACTCCTGGCTACGTCAAACAATGGGTCAGAAAAGACTTCACAGTCTTGCAGTCGTGTCAATTGAAAAAGAGGAGCTTCAGCATCTAAATCACAATAGAGTGATAGACGCCTTTGCCACCCTTAAAAACAGACGACATTCTTTGATGCTTCCACCCACCAAGTAACTGCCAATTGTAGCCATGTTATTTTAAAATGATGTACTTTCTGAGAACACAGTGCTCTTTTTTTTGCATACAGTTGTGGCTAATACATGTGGGCTCTTAATGAATAAGAAGCATTGGTTAAATACGGCACTGTAACTATGTGGATTTTTTTCTTTTTGTTGTTGTTGTTAATGCTGTAAACATACAGTACTTCCTGTGTTTGTTGTTGTACTGTGTTAAAAATGTAATGGTGGCCTAAAACATTTGCACAGTAAAGTATCTCTGTTAAATCTGTCCAAAACGTGCAATTTCTCAGTTTTTGTTAGCTGTTTGTGAAATTAAACGTTCGCTCACATTCTGTGCATCTCCTGGGGGCTAAGCCCCCCCTGTCCTTAAAACCTAGTGACGCCCCTGGCTGGCAGAGACATGTTTTACAGGAGAGTTCTACCTCACATCAAACCTTTTATCACTAATAGAATTACAAGGAGCTGACAAGGTAAAGCTGTTGAAACTGTAAAAGCACTTTAAAAGTTAAAATAGTTTTTCTTTCAAGCCTTATTTCTGACAATTCAACATTTTTATGCATATATCAGTACAAGACTATCAAAGAGGAATTTCTATTGCAAAACATTTTAATCCAATATGCAGCAACTTTCCGCACTAGACATGCACACATGCACCAACGTTGTTGTTCTGTGTCTGTGTATCATGTTGTGTGTTTGATGGGCCTGATAGTGAACTCTACTACAGTGTGCAATGCTGTTGATTCTTCTCCTTTTATCTTTCGGCTGGGACAGCTGCTTGAGGCCAACAGCATTCTAGGCGGATTAAAACCCATTTGATCCTGACAACAAAGCATCGTATTTTACTGCTCAGCGTAGCGCCCAGAAGGGCACGCACTTGTGCACTTTGATCACCAGTGTTTGAGCCTGTGTCTTATGGATTTGACAATAACATGAAACCCATAAACTCTAACACCACACCACTTAAGAATGATGTTGAACATCGATTACGGTGTTCAGTCTCCTGTCGTGCAAATCTGTTGTTTTGTCTGTCCCTTGTGTATGTAATTAGTTTCAAGCTTTCCAATATAATTATAACATTATATAGGGCTTGTACATCACAAAGTCAC
>NC_136936.1:42913340-42963340 GCF_949987615.1 Pollachius pollachius
GGAGGGGGGGGGGGGTAAGGATGTGCATTCCTTCCGACCACAAAGCCAGCGGTGCTTTATGACAGAGTAGGCCTGCATTCCGATGAGGAGGGCTGCGTCGGCAGGAAGGGGCGGGGGCATTGTTTACGCCGAAGTGTCACTGCCCCGCCTCGCGGACGTTATTCGGAAAAGGCTTCGCAGTCACGTTGACGTTTTGGAAGCACACCGAGGAGAAATAAACGGAACAAACATGCAAATAGACAATAACAGCGTAGGTATTTATGGCTGGTATTTCACTCTCATTCATTTATGCATTACAAATATGTAATAAGATGTGTAATAGTGTAATAAGACGACTTTTAAATGTTCATATAAGAACATAATCCAGACGCTCTGTGTATTGTTCAATTATTTTATTGTTCCACTGAGCTATAGTTGTGGCAAAGCCGCCGCCTGAAGCACTGCTCTTTGTTCGACATGAAAGTGTCTGCTTGTCTATACACCAAAACTTTCCTGAAAGGCAAACTATAACTGTAACCATTATGGAGGCTTTCTAAAAAATGGTGGTAAACATGAAAGTGTGAACATAAGGGGAAAACCCCTGACATTTTAAGTAATTGAAATGCCCAACTTCAAACACGCCTTCTCCTGGTTCTCTGAATGATTTAGAAAATGCTTTGGGAGGGAAGCCACATTCCTTCCCCACCCATCTCCCGACTTCCATTGTGCCTTTGTTCATAAGGGACATCTGCGGTGGCGATGTGTGCTGCAAATACAGGTGGAAGCAGCCAACATGACAGTTGATAACGGCGTAGAGAATAATAACATTAACGCCATTCTCGTCCCGAGGTAAACGCGGCCACCGACAGCAGTTCATTAACGGCGCCGCTGTGTAAACTAGAAGGCAGGACACTGCACAGCACGGGAGCTGTGATGTCTCAAAAATAAATAAATAAGGAAAATCAAAGTCTACGCATCAAACTGAATTTTTGATTAGCCTACCCGACTGGCATCCAGAAACAAAAGGAGACTAGAGAGAGAAGACATAGATCGTTTTTATATAATTTTTCAATGGGCTGGCACTTTGAATGTCATAAGCTGGATAATAAATGTGTGTGTGTTTGTGTATTTGTGTGTATCAGTTGTTTACCCTGAATTAATTGGCTTGACTAAGGGCTACGTTGTCACCAACTAAGCTAATTATGTTTTCTGTATTTGTCACTCTGGAAGGCAGCCTGCTGCCATAATGTGTCAGTAGCATTAACCTAAGGACCAAGGCATCCTTATTCCCAAGTATTTTCAACATTTTTACAATAGCATTTCTCAGCAATTGTTTAAGGTTGACATTGTGTTAAGTGAGTCCATCAAAAACAATGGTACTGAACCAGCTTGCGGTACTACAGCAACAGCTCTAACACCGCCTCTAATACAGCTCACAGTAACACACGTTGCGCCATAGCACAGAAACAAGGTGAGGGATGGTTGCATGGTCTGGGCCAAGTTAATCCACTGTGACCTCTTTTTGTACGGTAGGTCAACCTTGACTCAAACTTCTGTTCAACTGTTCAAACATTAAATCAGCTGGCCTAGGGTTGTGTTCCCCCCCCTGGGCAAGTGAAGGGTTGAGTGTAGCACTCCTTCTCAAAGAGAACACTAATGACTTATAGATTGGATGTTGGACGTCTGCAGAGGAACACGTGTCAACTAGCAAGGCGGACTTCACCACTCTAAGGAAGGTCATTTGGCTTATTCTTAAAGAGGATAACAAACACATAACCACTGTAAGGTTTACTCTCTGTACTGGTTTGTTGGAAGGGATGTGGATAGCCTACACGAGCACATTCAAAATAATAATCTTCTTCTTTTCAGGAAAAAAGGAAAAATTAATTCTACCTTCTAAAATACATGCATAAACACACACACACACACACACACACACACACACACACACACACCTAGCACAATCATGCACACGCAGACATCAATCACACACAGGCACAGACAAAAATGGAAACACATTAAATAATTTAGATGATGTATAGTGAAGATGGTATCAAATAATTATCTGTAATTTAGGGGTAATCAGGAAGGAAAAAGGAATCCCTAGGAACCATTTATCTGACTGTCACTGCCTTTGCAATCTCCGCACACACACGCACACACACATACATGCACACGGAGACACACAGACACACACAGACACACACACAAACACACACACATATGCACACACACGCGCACACACACACACACACACACACACACACACACACACACACACACACATACACACACACACACACACACATTTGTTTTGTTATCTTTAAACCAACAAGATATTATTTAGTATTTTGTAGCTCAGAAAAGGAAACGGTTCTTTATTACTTGGTGTATTTTGCATGCTAATCTGCATGCCTTCGATTCCATGATAATGATTTAGGGTGTTGGTTAGCATAGCGGTCAGGTCCACGTGGGCTCATTGTCTTTCACCCCAGTCAGGAGGAATAGAGCTGTAAAACAGGAAGACAGCCACTTAATCTATTTTCACGGCTTACCGCGAACCAAACGTCGCGGCTCAATAGGTAATTACCGCTTTGTGAAACCGAGAGAAGTGAGCGTTGGGGGAGATGTGGGGGCTGGTGCTATTAGACCCACGGCCAAGTGTCTAGTCCCCGGACAAATCCAAAGCCAATTTGGGTTTTATTGTTTCCTTCGTTCGGGCAAAGAGTGGCAGTACATCAAACTAATGAGCATCTCCTCGGTCCTTCCTTCCTTCCCCCTTCTTACGTCCTTTTTCACCCTTTCATCACACCAACAGCACTGCCAAAAAACACATTTGTCAAGGTAATCTCACTCCACACATTCCTGTGCCATATGGAGAACGTTACAGAGAGCAAGCTTATTGGACACAACAGCAACAAAATAGAGTGTTGGCGATTAAAATCACATGCTGGATGCGGGTTTCGTACATAAACACCTACATGTCAACAACAGGTGCAACTCATTATCCGGGATGCTCACAGTCCAATCATCCCAGTTGTGGGGAAAGAAACCCTGTCCGCGAAACAAAATGTGTATTCCACACACAATATTTATCTTTAGTAAATTAAAAGAGTTGATGGATAGACACTTGGGGGACAAAGCTTTTAAATATGGACCAGAGGACTTGGAGCAGGCCTACTCTAAGAGTGGCTGTTCTGAAAGGTAACAAGGGACATAGTGCATGAGCAGAGGGCGAACCCAAGGGATCTGGCCTGCAGGACGTCCCACCTGCAGGGTGACAATTACCAGCATGGGACTGCCACGGGGACACTACGCTACAGCAGGGGACCAGGGGCGACAGAGGAAGGGGATGGGGTTTGAGGGAGGGGGAGTGTCATGCTAGATATCTAGATACCGAAAATGATGAATACAAAATCCCTGAGACAACACTGTACAATACAGTTTGGTCGGCTTGACTAATAAAGGATATTTTGTATTATCCAATGCAATCCAAACAGTCTCCAAAGTCACCTGCTTGCCGCAGCGCCGCAACAGAAAGATTGGTGATTTAACACCATCAAAGCAACAGAGGAGACAGACAATGAAGAGTGCTCAAAGAGTTTTATAGATTTTAGAATTGAAGCTTGGTCAGACAGCTTGGTGGAAGTCAAAGGGTTTGGTACCCATCGTAAATGTATTTATCCTCCTATTCCCGTCCGTTCCATCATCTCATGCTAGGTTCTAAGTGAAGACACCACTCCCACCCTCCCCTTCACACACACACACACACACACACACACACACACACACATACACACACACACACACACACACACACACACATACACTCTAACAAACCCACCCACACATACGCAACCACACACACACAGCCACATGCACACAAAGCCACACTCAACCACAAACACACACACACACACAGACACACACACATCCACACACACACACACACACACACACACACACACACACACACACACACACACACACACACACACACACAGATCCTTTAGCTTGTAGGGTTGTCAGCTGGCATCACATGTTAGCGTTAGGACAGTGCTGGTAGCACGTCAAGTAAGCTAAAAATATCCGTGAGGGCCGAGGGACAAGCAGGGCGCGAGGTAGCCTTAAATCTCCGCCGACATCGTTCCAGAGAACGGAGAGACAGCAGGCCTTAAGTCTCCACCATAATTGCGCTGATGGTTAGAATCATCGAGGCTATAGATGGCGGTAATTAGATGGGGAAGAGGCTAATGGAGGCACAGCTTCAAAAGCACTACTTCAAGTCAAGTGGGACTCTTGTGTTACAGATCCATGGGTGGCTAGGGCTTAGGGAGGGAGGTTGCTAATGATGCGTAGCATTGTCGATGGTGGGTAGGAAAAGAAAAAGCAAGGCCATAAGGAGCCCTGGTCCTTGGTCTTGGGGACCTTAAAAGGTTTGTAGAATCCATGGCCTGTTAGACGACAAGGCTGTGAGGGACAGGGATAAGGGCGGAATATGAACAAAGAAAAATTACTTTCTAAATCTGCTTTTTTTGCAGCAGCAATGTTGCAAGAATCAATTTTTTTTTTGTCGACTAACACATAAGGATGTAGGTCCCTATGACCTCAAGACAATTCTGGCATTACTCCTCCGTAAATTTGTGATAATGATTATTATAAGACAATTCAATCAATGGATATATAATTCTTCTTTGTATATACGTCTAGATTGTATCTCCAATTCAGCATTTATTCCATTCAAACAAAATCTTTTTTTTTTCAGTGGCCTTGTATTGTACTATATATTTGGTTATATTTAAATGCACTGCTAATATATATATAAATCTAGTTCGCTGTGGTTTGTGGACTACATCTTAAAAAGATCTCGCTTTCATCTTAGTTTCTGGTCCATAGCCTAACCTTGGTTTTTCTTTAGAAAGGTCCCTTATGATCAATAATTGATTCCGGCACACTTCATTGCTCAACTTCTACATTTTTTTGGACACAGACCTGATTGCAAACATCATTACCTGCTCTAGTGACAATGGCCAAGTCATTCTTTCCTTTATGTGATAGGGACTTGCACAATAAATTACTCATATACCAATGATGACTGCAGTTGGCTGTGGATATCAAAGCCAAACAACTCAGTGTAGCCAAACTGACATTATCTTCTCTGTATTTATTCCTTCTCCCCGATGCCTTGGGTGGAAAATAAACACACTGTTGTACAAATCAACCCCGTGATTAGACATAATTGGCCTGTGCCAAACATTAAGGCTTCAACCCCCGCCTCTATAGCAACGGGCAGAACTGAACAACCTCCATTTTTGAATACCCTAACAACCGCTCCAAGCCCAGGTTAAAGAGGAGATCGGATTTGGTCTTTTGTACGTTTGTCTGGGCATTGTCCTCTTTGTTTGGCTTGTGGGCTGGGATCCTACCTTGACTATCCCTCTACCTTGCACCGGTGCCAGACTGATTCATATACGGGAACCACACAAAGGCAAGGTACAGGAAGAAAGAGAGACAACGGAGGACATGTCTGGTTTGAACCACAGCACCATTCGGAGTTCTTACTGACATAATCCTAGGTTGCTTCTCAACGGGTACAAACCCCGAAGTCGGCAGCAGTTTTCTATGAGAAGAGAAGGCCTACCGCAGAAATGTGAACCCAGGAGACTCGCGTTTGGCTTTTGAAACATTCCTCATGCTTGTTATTACAGTGGGCCCGGGCTTTTTAGGTTGGAAGCAGGTCGAAGGCAGCAATAAGAGGGTGGGAATAATTTCTGATGCCAGTGTAATCAAAGCCACATGTATTCATGCTTTTGCAAGCAAACTCACCCCATTATCACACACACATACACACATACATTCACACACACAAACATCCAGACACACATATACCCTTAAAAATAACAAGACTTGTATCAACTGGGAAAACACTGAGATACTGATTGCAGAGAGCAGTCCCAGAGACACACTGGAACCGGTGAGGACATTAGGTCACATTGTAAAGGACGCTTAAAGAGCACTTATACCAAACAGCTTGCAGGTAGGAGCTCCGGCCTAATGCCTTCCCGTCCAACCAACACACCATCACTCATCATTAGTATTTATGATGGAACATGGGGAAAAGAAGTCAGGCAAAACAATGAACTGGCCGTATGAGATCATCACCCTGCAACATTAACATTCACCACTGGCATGTTGTCAAAAACAGAAATGTGTGTGACATCACAACAGATCTCTAGTCGTTTAACATCCACGGATCAAAAACAACAAGGATATTTCCAATGCGCGCCGCCCATGCCTTTGGGTCAGAGTGTGGCTGTGTTTACTGGCTGTCCCATGCAGGTCTGTGGATATGTTTTTTTTCCAAACCATGCCTGACACCACCACCCATGCTATTTTGTGGAGCGTACAAGAAAGTTTATTGGCTTGTGGAATGTAAGCACAGGGTAACTGCAGTCTTGGCTCGCATTCACCCATACATCAGTGACCACTTTAAAGAGCTCCAGTTGTACAGAACGAGGTGTGAAGTATTTGTATAGATGAAGGCGTAGATAGGAGAGATGCAGTTAAAAAGTTAGATAACATTAATTGTTGGCAGATTTACAGGTGATGTTCCACAGGCTTGTTATATTCTCTGTCACAAGAAGACGTATAAATCTCCTTGTTGCTCAATAAAATTGTCATGCTTCAGTTATTTAGACAGCCAGGATATGTTTACAGTGTATATCAAGTCAAGGCAAATTACATTACTCGCTAAAAAACAGCTATGGTAGAAAATATAGGTTTCTCATTGAATTCTTAAGAAGACAAAAATACCTGAAGAGAACATTTGTTTAAAGTGAAAGCTATCAATTCACCCTTCTAATAAATTGAATTGTATGATGCCATACTTTAATGTGGCACATTCATCTTTCATTAATGTATTATTGTCAGCAGAATCAAATATAAATATGAACCTATCAATTACTACTTGCCTTTCAGTCAAAATATAATACATTACAAAAGCCATGCTTGCATTAAATATGAATGGCTCAAATATGTACTTAGTCAAAACACTCAAGTACCATCCATGCATTCTTGAAAACAATATGATGATCAAATCAAGGCAATATCATCTTTTCATATTTCTTCATCTACAATGGGACATGATTTACCAAGAAAATGAATTAGAACATGAGTTATCAAGATTACAACACACAACACTTATAACATTGTTTCATTATCCCCATAACATTATACAACAACATTCAACAGTCATTATCGCTTATAATTCGTCAAAAGCCCACAGATCGCAACCTGGGTCCAGCACTCCAAACCAAACCCAATCTCTGCTCCGGCCCAGAGAGAACAAGTCTGGAGCAGTTTTGCTCCAACGAGGGTGAAGCATGAACACAACACGGCTCCAGGGCTTTTTAATATATACTCTGTATCCTCTATCAAACTTAGATAGCGCTCCGGATCCGACTAATGCAGTTAACGCTGTTCTCCAGAGATTGTTTTGGGCCTAGAGTGAAACCTTCTATAAGGTCAGCGAAGACAAAGCACCTTCTGTGTCACACAATCACTGGGCCTGGAACGAAATCGGGCACGAGTACCGGTGAGCCAAGACGTTTTCTTTGGGGCGTAACGAACATAATCGAATAGCTGACGCCGGGGCGAGCTACAACAAAAGCAATCCAAGCAAGATCTCCAATGAAAGCCATGACTCTGGTTTCTTTAATTGCCAGGAATGCTTCGCCGATTCTGTTTCTACTAGAATGATTAAAGTGGTTCATTCGAAAAAGAAGTGTACAGTAGACAAATGGTTTATAACAGTCTCAACAGAAACTCAAAAGCTAAATAATGACTAAACTGCAGCCCCTCCCCTGCATAAAGAAATGATCAAACAAAACAGGAGAAATATGTCTACAAGCAGAAACACAGTTGGGGTTTCTTTTCACAGTGAGAGAAAGACATAAAGACACAGAGGAGTGACCTGATCTCTTTCAACTTCCCCGTGTGAAACCCTTTTGTTAGCAAGGCAGTGAGGCCCTGGGGGTAGAGAGACATAGAGATACACAGGGAGAGGGAGTCAGAGAGAGAGAGAGGAATAAAGGGATTGCAGAGGAGCTGGAGCAGAGACGGAGGCGGTGGTGGAGCCATAGAGAGAGGAGCAAGCCCAGCCAAAGGATTCTTGCCCAAGAAGGGTGTTTGCTGATGCGCTTCACCGACCCGGGCGAGACCTCAGAAAAAAAATAAATGAAATAGAACACAATATAAGTGTTTGGCTGAACTAATTCTCTGTGTCTACTTTCCAATCCCATAAAAGAAGCCACAAAGAGTTGTTGTAATAGGGGAAATCTTCTCCATCCAAGGACAAGAGGTTTGCCAACCATCTTGAAAGTAAATTATTGTCTTTGGTCACATGTGTGTGACGGCTGCATTTGGACAACTTCAGGCAGTTCTAAATCAATATTTTATGATTTGGACCTCATTGATAATGGCTGGCACCCCTTCGTAGCCATTGTAGCATCAACAATGGTTCATTTTGTTTTCTCAATGTGTTAGACTATAAGTAATGCTGTGTGTGTTTGTGTGTGCGGGTGCTATGTTGGTGCATTTGTGTGTGTGTGTGTGTGTGTGTGTGTGTGTTTGTGTGTATGTGCACGTGTGTGTGTGTGTGTGTGTGTGTGTGTGTGTGTGTGTGTGTGTGTTTGATCTGCTAAAAGCTCCATACTGCTGCGTTCTGCAGGTATACCAACCATACTATTTTGGATTCCTCCCACGCATAAAACCATTGAATTCCCTCTGCTTGAATATGACAGCGCACAGTGCTGCTGGGATCCGCCGTTCTCAGCAGACCGCCCCCCCCCCCCCGCCCCCACCCCGTGCCCACTCCCTCCTGCTGTGTTACCTCTCAAGGTTAGGGAGGGAAAGTGCTCCTATGTCAGTGGGAAAGATAAATTCAGTGCATTGTCTCACCAACAACAGAAATTTGTATCCCGATTTGCCAGTCAAATTAATTACACTCCATTGTAATTGTAATAGAGGTTGTGGTGGCAAGCAAAAAGGCACATTCTCCAATCTCCACATAAGCTAGGAGCTAGGGAACTCAACATCAGGTGGGTTGGTTTCACAGAGGAGGAGGCTGGCGCTTGCGCAACGCCCTATCCCACTTGAAATAGGAGTCCCCTCACTGGAAGTCTTCTCAAACTTGTTATCGCGAACAGCCGTCGTGAGGAGACGATGCCTGGCTTTCAAGGTCGATAGTTGGATATCGACGTTTGCGTGCATTTCTCAGTGAAGGATTTCAGATGTGAGGCGCTTGCAGGCTACTTGATACAAAGTTGCTCACTTTCGACAGGACGAAAAGGAGATATTTCTTTTGGGGGACCGTTTAGACAGCATTTCCAAGTCGCTTTTCTGGCTGGATGGAATAATTTCCATAATAACACTAACCAACTGGTCCAAGTCGTTTGAGGAATAATACAAATATAAGTGAAGGAACCAGGATGGATACAACTCCGAGCGTCAAGTCAAAGATCGTGGTGGTCGGAGACAGTCAGTGTGGTAAAACGGCGTTATTGAATGTATTCGCCAAAGACAGCTTTCCCGAGGTAAGCCTTTTACATTTTATAATGTAAAAACACAATGTACGGCTGTTGATAAAAAAAATGCGCGTGTCAATTTCATCAAATGGCTTAACTTAACTTTAGTTGATCGCCCTTTATTTTCAGGGGTACATCCCCACGGTGTTTGAAAACTACACGGCGGATTTCGAGATCGACATGCAGAGAGTTGAGCTGCGTCTGTGGGACACTTCAGGTAAGAGTCCACACATCAAACGTGGGATTTACACGACAATGAAAACCAAAATAAAACGCGATCTTTATGGAGCCCATCGACTCCAACGCCCTGAATTCATTATGGGTGGTTACCCGAAAACTACAAGAGTTCAGGGATGTTCTCAACTCCCTCGACGGGAAAGCGTCTGACGCGGACACTCTGGAATGTAGGCGAAGCAGCGGCGCTGGCGAGGGTCCGACTCCCGGTCATAACTCACACCCCGCTGTAACCACATGTCGGAATTTAATTTATTTAATTAACAGCCAAGAGCTATGAAATTATAATCCAGTTTTGACCTTTTCGAGAATATTAATTCAATGATATCGTATATTTTATGCTAAAATATAATCTTAGATCTGGCTTCATTTTGTCTTGTGAAGATAAACAAAAGAAGGGAGTGGTTGGCTATTATTCCTGATGGGTCAATAAATAAACACACATCCTCGGATGAATGCACATGGTCTTCCACCATCACTTGTTGGGCTGAAGAAAAAAAATAATAATGCAAAAAAAAACGGAGCCCTCGTCAGATCTCTCGGGATCTGCAGCAGCCCCGTGGTCTGGAGGTAATTACCTCCCTGCCTGCCTGTCTGCCTGCCTGTCTGCCTCAGGTGGGGTGGGGTTTGGAGGGAGGGGAGGGGAAGCGGGGTGTGTGTGTGTGTGTGTGGGGGGGGGGGTGTCGTTGTGGGGGTGAAAATTGGGATGTGTGAATAGGGAGGTTGACGGCGGAAGGGAGATTCTTTTTTGGCTGCCTCTGTGACCTCCGGTTGATTGGGGGCTCCCAGGAGGTTGGTGTAGGACATGGCTCCGAGATTACCAGCACAAATCAGGAAGGGCTGACCTCAACACACACACACACACACGCACGCACGCACGCACGCACGCACGCACGCACGCACGCACGCACGCACGCGCACACACACACACACACACACACACACACACACACACACACACACACACACACAATCACTCAGGATGCTTGCACACGTGCACGCCCCCACACACCCATACACACACTCATATGCCACTCATACATACACACACACACACATGCACAAGCAGAATGCAGTCTCGTGGGAGTCTTTCCCACGGCACGCCCCCCAGACACCCATACACACTCATATGCCACCCACATGCACACAAACACGCAAACACATACACATACACACACACACACACAACCCCCCCCCCCACGTTGACTGGGACCCATTTAAAACATTCCAGGATGTCTCTCTCTCTCTCTCTCTTGTCATAACAAAGCAATTTCATTACTTTGAATTGTCAAGCTAACCTTGAACAAGTTTAAGTTTGCAGACAGTCAAGGTATACCGTTCTGGTTCAGTAACAGTTGAGATGTGTTGGGAATGCGCTCAGTTTCAACTATAAAAGGGGGTCTCTCCTTTACGACTTCCAGTGATTTCCGTTCCCATTTCAACGCCATCTCAACATTGTAAGGGTACAGTCCCAGGTGTATTTCATTAGGCCTCATGACGACGCAGTAGACACAGTGATGAATTGCAATGCCAAGCCATGGCCTTGCTTTGGGGATATGAGGTAACCATCCTAAGGTCCTGGTAGTATCTCAGCCCTATGATTCACCCAGGCACAGATGGTCCTCCTGTCTGAGCCTTACCGTCTGACACCGTTGCGTTGCCTCTGTTGTGTGTCCTCGACCTTATACGGAGCACACACAACAAGTGGCACCTGAGAATAGCATCGTTCAACAACCCAACGTAGCTAAAGAGGTCATCCATACTGCGCACTTACACCGGTGTAACCAAGCCATTCTGGCCTCAGCCTCGTGGAACGCAAGATGTCATTACCGTGGCTGGATATTCTGTGAGACCATGCCTATGAAAAAATGTCCCAGAGGAGGTTTTCTTTCTCTCTCTCTGTCCCTGAGTGCAAAATATGATGATGTATAACAGATGGAAAGGGGGGGGGGGTTAGCTCACATAGCCCACATAGCTCAGAGTTAGCCTTGCTACCCATTTAGCTATGGTAAAGCACACTATGTGTTATGCATATATGTGTATAAAGCTTGCCAATGATCTATATACTAATGCTACCAATAGATTTCTTTTCTAAATGTCTTTTTGGTCGATTAACTAGACCACGTTTTCTTTTCCCTCTGAAAAAACTTAAATCATTCATTCTATTCCTCTTTCAGTGATAACTTAAAAGAAACCGCCTGGTTAAGCCGTCATTCCATAGAGGGCATACAAATCCATCACTGAAGCGCTCAGGCATTTTATTAAGACGCTGTGGGTCGGGGCTATGAAAATAAGGGCCTCTGACTCTGTTTGTTTAACATATGAAACCTGACTGGCCAGACTTGAATATAACTCATCATTGTTTACGTCTTCCCGTGTGGATCTGATGGTTGCAAAAAAATCAAAAAATGGTTGGAGGCTGTGGCTCATCATGACACATGGAGGTGTTTGGTGCCCAAACGTGCCTCCTTCCTGCTGATTCGTCTCAGGAGAATTCAAACTGGAGTTAATTTGTGTTCAGGCGAATTAGATTGAAAATTGAAAGCGCCTTATGGTGTCATTGGCACATCAGCCGCTGTGTGGCTTCAAGGATGGGGGGGCCATCTGGATCCCATTTACGTATCAAAACAACTTGGCTTTGAGACGGGGTGAGGGGTTGAGGGGGTGGGGTATAAAGGCACTTTGAAAAGTAATAGGTTGCGCTCCGAGGGATTGTTATGACTTTTCGGTAATGCCGTGAAACAGCATACTTGCCTCCTGCATTCTTTTGAATTCAATGGCGCAATTCATTCAGCCTGGCTATTTCATACCTTTATGTTTTTGAATGGAAAAAGGCCCCCATGGCATGGAGCCTGGACAACATGACAAACGACAAATAAGGCTCTTGTTTTAGCTCGAGAGCCGTTTGAAACATGACCTGTGGAAACTTTACGAAACAGCGCCTCAACATGTAGGCCATGCGCTTCGTCCTTCGTGTGTTGGTGTGTTATTAAGTATTTTCTTGGGGTTTCTGCACATGCTACAGTCCAGCTGCCCCATGGGCCGGACTCTGCGTCCATCTGGTTGGTATTACACCGTGCCACACCTCACAGAGGAACCCAAGGACCACCTGAGCCTGGGAAACCAAATAATCCACCAGTGCATTCCTTACACCGGGACAAAAGGGGAGTGAGGGTAGTGTGTGTGTGCGTGTGTGTGTGTCGGGGGGGGGGGGGGGGGGCGAGGAGGATGTGTGTGCTGTGGGGGTGGTGCTCCTCCGGAAAAAGGTTTCCCTGTCATGGAACTGCAGGCAATGTGATCTGGTGTGGGATTCCAGGGGGCCTGCACGGTATCCCGGCATGCCTGGGGGCACTGGCACCGCACATTCCAGGGCGGAACTCGAGAAGTGATGGGCGGGCTGCCGGGATAGCTAGCAGGAAGGAGCCACTCTTGTGTCAGTCACAGGGCCGGAGTTCCCAGGGTCCCACGATGGTGTGGTCAATGTCAGACAAGTGAAACCGAATACGGTGCCTTTGCATGAACCCCCCCCCCCCCACCCCTAAAAAAAGGAATAATAACCATAACAGCGGTGTCTCTTTAACAGAATGCACACCACACTGTAACCAGAGCCATAGCTGTGAATAACAAAGTCATTGTGTAAACCGCTGCATTGTTAAGGCGGGGTGGGAGGTGGGGGGATGGGAGAGTTTTCCTCCAGTAACACTGCACTGGGACCGTTGTGATTCACATTGTGGAGCGGAGACGGACGGGCGTGACTCAGCGGCCACAGCGGGCCAATCAGCACAGCCGAGGCCGTCTGTGACAGACTGTACACAGTGGCTTTATGTGTTCATGATGATGATCTTCCACTCGTTGATCGTGGAATAGGCCTCATGTGCCTTTTTTTCATACGCTAAATTATATGCAGAGGAAAAGGGAGGTTTTGGGGTCCTAGGGTAAGGGTTAGGAATTCAGGAATTTCAGTGCGTGAAATTCTGGGACATTTCTTTCTACTTTATTTTGTTGCCTTGCGTTAAATATAGGTGAAACTATCATCTTTTGGCATATGGCGTATTTGTGATACAATTTAACATGGAGGTATTATTGTTTAATCCACAGGCTCACCGTACTATGACAACGTGCGACCCCTTTCCTACCCCGACGCCGACGCAGTCCTCATCTGCTTTGATATCAGTCGACCAGAGACACTGGACAGCGTGCTGAAGAAGGTGGGTGGTCCTTGTTTTTATACTCTACTCCCAACAGACCCATACAGTATATTCTGCTAAAGGGGTGGTCTGACCTATAGTAAGAGTAATGCTCAGCCAAGTCCTTTCATCCGCTTTAACAAGTGACTTTTTGGGGGAGAGTTCAGCAAAGTACCATGGAGGTAAGGAGTGGAAAAGGGAGAGGGGTGCATGGTGGCTATAAACTAGTGAGCTTAGCCCTCTTCTGACATTCAACACCGTCTGCACTTTGCTCTGTGATTTCACTGGCTTGGGGCCTTGCGCCAGGTGAAATGACTAATGCCAAAAACTGACACACATGGGGATATAGGTCTAGAGGCATACACAATGGGTATTTGCTCAGTTGTTAAGGTTTGGTTCTGTCCTCTCCTTTCCAGTGGAGGGGAGAAATCCAGGAATTCTGTCCAAACACCAAGATGCTGCTGGTTGGATGCAAGTCTGACCTGAGGACTGAACTCTTCACCAGATCCCACAGCAGACAGACACCGGTGTCGTATGACCAGGTAGGTGGAAGGGGTCTCAATTCTCCTTAATCATGCCCCAGTCACGCTTACCACGCTCATCATTCACTCTCATGAATAGGCGCGTGCCGTCCATATGGGCAGGTGGGGCAGCGAACTACTTGAGAAAGCATGCTCCCAAAAAAATAGTTCCTCAGTAAATCATGGCTCCAAGTCTATTTTTAATAATGTGGATTTTACATTAACTATCTATAGTTTCTGTAGCCTTTCCGACTTTTTTTGTCTGTTGACATCAAATTGTGGATGATGGTGGCGATTCTATTTGAGTTTAACGTGTCATGCAATGTGGGGCAGGACAGCTCAGCGACCTCGTTCCTCCGTATGTTTATCGCATAACCCTGCAGGCTGCAATAAGAATTGCAATCCAAGCTAAAAGACGCCTGTATGGTCGTAAAGTAGTCTGCCCCTTGGTCATATTCTAGAACTGTTGTTGTTTTAACTCAAATTATTCTGCGCGTATCTTTCGTCGTTTCTATATCAGATGCAGATATGGCGACTGGTGTCGCACCTGTGATTAACAGTGTTGAGTTTCTGTTAAAGAAAACATTTGAGAGGTTAAAATTGGAAGAGAAGTTAGAAATCAAAAAACTTGGCCCAGACAGACCGGACATAAACATTATCCAACAAACGAAGGATAGGGGGAAAACTTACAACATAACTTTCTCCCGAACATGGTATGAAAAGAAAAAATGGCTATGTGGTTGCTCAAAGAGAAAGGCTGTGTTTTGTTTCCCATGTCTACTTTTTCGTGTTGCTTGCACAGGACAAGGGGATATATGGACCACTGGTGTGAGTGATGTGAATCATATATATATAATACAATATTATATATGTATATAATATATACATATTACAAAAACTAATTGTGGGTGTGGTCATACGCTAGTAGTTTCTGCCCCACTGAAGTTTAGGGTCACTGCACACTACTGCTCATGAACTCTTGCTATCAAAGATCTATCATTATCGAAACCAACCAGAGTTTACACAATATCTTAATTAGCATGTGTGCTAACAGGAAAACAACAGCAATGTTGCTACAATTAGATGACAATAGGATTAAGGTTGTGGCCAAGACGACTTTGCATGCGCAGCAAAATCATGCAACGTCGCATCGATCGCTAACACCCTATGAAACAGCTATCGACCGGTGTTAAAGATCAGGGTGTAAGTAAGACCTTCTTCCTTTTCTTTCTTTCCCCAGGGTTCCAACACGGCCAAGCAGCTGAGCGCTCCCTACATCGAGTGTTCCTCCCTGCAGTCGGAGAACAGCGTGCGGGACATCTTCCACGTGGCCACGCTGGCCTGCGTCTCCAAGAACAACAAGAACGTGAAGCGCAGCAAGTCCTCCCGGGCCACCAAGAGGATCGCCCGCAGTCGGACGGACCTGCCCGTGGCGGTGACGGACTATAAGCAGACCAAAGCCAAGACGTGTGTCGTCATGTGAACAGCATCAAGCTATGGATTATTCCCTCTGGGAACGCAAAAACAAACTCCCCCTCCCCCTCGTCCTGACCCGACCCCATCCACCCAACGTTTTGCACAATCGGTGCAGACCATCTTTCAAAGCACCTAATAACCAATGCCAACTCTATGTAGGAAGAATGCTCCTGGATGAAGAATCATGGCGTTGTACATTATGTTTGATACGTGTTGAGGTGTGTGAAGAGATGAAGTACCAATTCCTGAACTGAGTTGATTTCTGATTGCTTTGCTGCGTTTTTCTGGGCTTAATTGGAATCTGGAGTGAGCCCAACCTCAGACTAGGAGTCAAAGGATGGCCAAGATTCAACTGAATGGGAACATTAGCCATAACCAGCCAAGCCCAGTGGAAACAGGGCAACTGCACTCATGTAATCACTGAAAAAGACTTGTAAATGTGAAGGAAAGTGATTTTCTAAATATACATACCTTAAGTGCTTCATTTTTCTGAAGCCTTCAAAAGGTACAATTTTTCTTGTTGTTTCTGTATTCTTTACGATACACTCGGGAACCAAAGGGAAAAAGTAGCTAGGCAACAACGTTTAGTGATGTTGAACAAGTGGGGCGCAGTTATGTTCTTTCATGTTTAACTGAGCCTTGCATGCCATATGTTATTCTTCATTATGCTTGTATGTTGTTTTATACAATATGTAGTGGTTTAGCTCAAGTGTGATCTAACATGGGGAAAAAAAAAACTGTGATGAAATGGTTCCCTTAAAATTTCATTGTAAAAAATAGTAGTTTATTAAATGTGTTTTTCTGTATTCCACATTGTTTGAATATTCAATGTCACCCTGGTTACCGTGCAAGGCTGCGTTGGGAGTAGAGGAAGTATTCCTCATGGGCTTTTGAATCTCTCATGTCAGACCTTATCTGAGTTCCCAGTGAAAATACCTTCACCTCTCTTCAGTTACTGGAACAAACCTTTTAATCTCTTACCACATCTGTCAGCACTAGCTTGCTGCGCTGTCTGCCCCCTCCACAGGCTGAAGGTGTGACCTTGCTAAAAGCTTAAATTGCCATCTTTAAGGGAGGGGGGTGGGACACTTGGTGGTCACATGAAACTGACTCGGTGACTTTGCCTGTACATAGACCACCCCAGTCTGATGTGGATTTTATGAGCATCTAAGGGGTCATTGAGGACAAGTGAAACGTCAACACTGTATAATTAGCCTCAACAAAATTGGATGATGCATATTTAAATGTACTTCTAAGAGCTGACACAGCGTTGAAGCTAATAGACAAAATATGACTCTAGACTCGCCCAGTTTAGCACTTCAACATTCTGTCAGAAAATAGTAGGTTAAGGGCCCGTCCACACGGAGCCGAAACGGGTGAAAACGATCCGGTTTTGTTTTATGCGGTTCAGGAATATCTCCGTAAAGACGGATTCATCGCGAAACCGCACCGAGCTGTAGAAACGCTGTAGTAAATATTCAAGGCGCTGGTTCTCCACAGAAAAAAGTGGAGCGCATACAGCCTGCGCGCTGTACACAAACATTCAGTCACGAGGAGATTCAACCTTTTAAATTGAGTAGAAATACTCTTTAATGTACAGTTAGTAATTAAATTTATCAAGGGGCTGTATTTAAAGCTACAAAAAGAATACAAATAAAAAAAATAATAATAATACAACGCAACTCTGACGTCGTCCACCAGCTGGGCGACGTCAGAGAGTTGCCTTGCGCCAGGTGAAATGACGAATGCCAAAAACTGACACACATGGGGATATAGGTCTAGAGGCATACACAATGGGTATTTGCTCAGTTGTTAAGGTTTGGTTTAGGTTTGGTACAAAAAGAATACAAATAAAATAATAAATAAAAAATTCAACGCAACTCTGACGTCGCCCAGCTGGTGGGGGCTATTGACGTCATTGATTGCGTTGCAGGCGTCCACACGAATCCTAGCACGAAACCGCTTAGGTCCGGATAGATTTGAGACCTCCCTCGGACATGGCTTCAGAAATGTGCGGTTTCGGGCACCGGATTCGCCGGCTCAGTCTAGACGGTCGGCCGAAACGCACAAGACGGTTTCACCAAAAAATCGGCTACGTGTGGATGGGCCCTAAATGAGTATGAGGCGGTAAGCAAAACACAAGCGATGTTAGAAAGAAGAGAGCTGCTATGTCTGTTTCCTGTGTGCTATACTAAGTTAATCTAATTGTCTTTATGTAGTCTAATAGGTCACAACTCCACTGCCGCATTCAAGCTGCAGAACCCATTATAGCAGCATTAGGAAGGGGAGGGTGTATGGAGGCTGCTCTTTGTACACATGATGTATTTCTAATCTGTCGTGTCAGAGTATTCTGCCCTTGCATGAAAGAGAAGCAGGCGAGATCAGCGGTCTGTGTCAAACGATCTTATACAAACGTACCTCAAGCACATTTCTGTGTCAGCATGCTTGGCAGTCATACCAGATTGCCCTAGTGTGTATGAGACTTGTAACAGCTGCTTTATAATGGTCCACTCACGTCCCAATAAGGGAATTCAATGCATTGTGCTGTGGTCATAAAGAGCTCACAAAGCAAGCATCATTTTGATATTTTTAGTTTGTTTTATTTGCGTGCCTCAGATCCCATGATAATGGCAATAGATGTTGTTGAGCCAAGTCAGTGAAAATATTATCATTTCAAAATCGGAGGCCACAGTAACCCATAAGGACCCCTCTGTCATTGCAAATATACCAATAAATAGGTTTGAGGTTTGACAAAATAAATTGAAATAACTAATGTAAATTGGATTTCCAAATGCACATCGATTTGTCCATGTTAGTAATGGCACTATGCACGGAATATGAACCGCCCATTATTTTTCTCTAAAATGCTTACATGGTCGAGTCCAAAACTGCTAACCTGCAATTTCACACCCCTTTGCAGGTTGCCGATTTAAACACCAAGGCAATTATATCAAAAATAATAAACTGTCCCTCCACTTGTTTTCAAGATTCGATTTTAAGCAATTTTTTACGAGCCGAAAGGCATGGAGTGAAACTTTCATTGTGTTTTGACCAAAAGGACATCTTACAATTTAAATAAAATAACATTATACACCTTATATCCAAACGGAAAAAGTGGGTCTCAGAAAACAAGTTGGCCAACAGATGCTGCTCTCAAAAAATCCACCTTTTATAAAATAGAGATCTGCACCAGTCAGCAAAAGGAAACTGTTGGAACACGGTAGAGTGGTGTGCTCCTCAAATTCCTCCCACAGAGAGGTGTGAATAGATTCTGACAAAGGAGGACTCTGCGGTGAATGGAGCTCGGCTGCTTGAATGAGGGGAAATATTCAGTTTGGGTTGAGAAGAAAATAATCCCCCCCCAAACACCACGCCCCGATTTCTCAAGACGCCGCTGTGATTGTGCGAGAAAGCGGTATTTACATAAACCCAAACGTCAAATATGGGCTCATCTTAAAGGAGCGAATAAACCAGATTATGTCACCATGGAGTATCTGGGTTTAAGTTTGGAAGAGAGGGAGAGCTGGTTTACCATTACAACAACAGCAGCCGTGGAAGTCCCTGCTATAAACAATCCCAGTCGGGTCAGACAGCACAGGAACCTGTGCACAACAGTAGCTCATCATCTCGCAGCTTTCATAATCACTAACTAGGCTGCCCACTTCTCTGCAGAAACAACAACAGCCACGGGCCCTTTTTACAATATCCTCAAATCTCCCCCATGATTAAAGCAGTAATGTGCACCAAGCTAATCTTGTTTAAGTGCTACTCTTCACAGACAGCAATACCCTGCTCATCGGCCGTTTCCACTCTTGCCGCCTCGCAGGCACTCTGTCCTTTTCTCCGCTGCCCTCCTTTGAGAGAATCCCCCAGGATGCCCTGCTGCCAGAAGGGCTAAATTGGTTTGCAGCATTTCCTTCTTCTTCTGTGAAAGGAGCAAAGAGTTTAATCAGGCTTGGCTTGCGTGGGCCCAGAAATCTGCACACACGCACGACGAGGAAGATGTTCATACTTTTTACTTGTGGAGACCTGCACACACACACAATGGTCAAACTTGAATAGATCTACACACACACACACACACACACACACACACACACACACACACACACACACATTATGCTAAAACTTTAACAGATCTACTCACACACACACACACATAATGTTCAAACTTTAAACACATCTACACATAATGTTCAAACTTTAAACACATCTACACACAAGCATAGTGTGAACACTTGTGTGTGTAGGAGTTCAGGTCTACATACACACATGCCTAATTTTTCCCACTTTATACAAGGGGAGGCCTGCACACACACACACACACACACACACACACACACACACACACACACACACACACACACACACACATACCTTATACTAGTGGACATCTGCACACAGAATAGTATAATATTTAAACTTTACACTAGTCGACAACTGTACACACACAAGCATTGCGTTCAAAATGTAAAGTGGAGACCTGCGCACACACAAGCATGATGTTCAAAGACTGGGATGTTCAAGCATAAAGTTCAAGCAGGGATGGGAAAGCCATAGTTGGTCCAGTTTGATCTTAGTTAGGAGAGGGGATTGACTCTCTTCTATATACTAAAGAAAAATAATTTTGTGGGTGGAAAAAAGTATCTGCCCCCATGACTATGTTCAAAACATGAAGCCTACCTCTCCTAACCCTCTGGGCCTACCCACCTGCAGGGACAGGAAATATGATAGCAAGAACATCTCTATCATGGTGCGATGGGGGTGGAAAGGGCTTTTAAGAGTTAAAGTGTTAAGATTCGACCCGAGCACAGTCTTTCTCCCTAATTTCCCGCTTGCGATGAAGAAAGAGTCATAAATATTTGGTGTTTTACCTCTGTGTTATGTCACTAGCGAGGCGCGACATAACAAACCGCTTGAAATGCAAACACAGTAAAAACCTTGGGAATAGACAGCTGACAACAGAGACACTGATCTGTTAGACCAACACGGCTCTTTGTGTTGAGAACAAGCAGTGTGTTTGCTCAGGACGTCACGTATCTTGTGATGAAAAGCGTGAAGAATGTGTGAAAGTTTAGCAACGTTTTGGGTTCCCAGCTATTTGCCTAAAAGACAACAGCTGAAAAAAGGCATATTATATATAAGTGTCAATCTGAATTGCATTAATCACATTCCAGTACAAAAATGATCCAAACTAACACATAGGATATATGTCAAACATGGCCCTGGGAGATAATTAACCTCCTTCTCAGCTATATTTTCAAATAATTATTTTTGCTGTGTCATTTTTGAAACCGTGAAACGTAGAAATAGATAGTGGTGTAAACAAATAGATTCAGCTCAATATATTGTCAGTTCACACGCAATGAAACAAACCTCAGACCTCTCAGCTTTCCAAATCTTTACTCTCTGTTTTCCTGTGGCAAGCAATTTGGCCTTCAGTCCTTTTTGAAGAAGCATTTGGTGTGAATAAAGTAATAAATAATAATGGTAATACAAGCTCACGACCTGACACACATTAGAGGCAGCAGTGAAATATGTACCTAATAGCTTGGCTCGGTTAATACCTGGCACATTTTGTTGTGATTTTGTTTTTGGATACCGCTGAGGTCATGAACATACTTTCAGCGCATCAAAACGTTTCCTACATAGAAGGAGAGCATACATTCACTTGCTTTGCTGTGAAAGGGGATATGCCTTCATCTCCTCTTTTATGGATACAATGCAGTGCAAACTGTCCTTCAACCTCCTTTCAGCAGGTTCCCTGTTTCTCATTTCCTGACCAAACACTGCAAATATTGATCCACTTTGTCGAAAGCACCGCCGTGGGATTCAAATTAAACAGGTTACCATAGAAATTGTTGGTCAAAGGAAAATTTCCTTGCCTCGCTCCGCTGACATGGAATAATAGTCCTCTCGTTTCATTTCAAACCTAAATTGGAAAGAGTGAAGAAAGAGTGTTTTGTTGAGCTGTAGCAGTAATGACTGAAGCTGCAAGCTTTCAAGAGAAACGGCCAAAGTTGCATCGGACTCAAAACTGAGCCACAACAGCCAGATTCCATTAGTGTCAGCAATAGCATCAGTATTGGAATGGAGATAGTTTGATCCCTGCAGGTAAAGCCATGCTCTGGGCTCTGTCTTCCCCGGAATAAGCAAACAATGAGCAGTCAGTTTAAATTATGTCATCATAAATTCAGTTATGGAGCAGATTGGAGTGATTGGGGGTATTATTGAGTGAAGGCAATGCATTTGGTATGGAACTATTTGTTTTCTAACATGGGCAGCTGGATGTCTTTGACAACAAATTGCAAATACATTGTTCATATATATGATATCTCCATTTTGTTTTCTATTTCCATTGCATCAATGTGGATCCCAGCACTCGATGATAGCGTTGTGATGGTTGAATAACATAATCCATGGAGCTGACACAATTTTTGAAGATTCCACTATGCAGCCAGCAATCATATCCGACTATTTGAATATCACAGTGAAGACCTAGATATGTCAGATTAACGTGATCTATTGAAGAAAATACCACTTTTTCTGACTGGGTGGCATTGGAAGTCATGCGTGGTAACTGCATTTCTTCCTTCCTGGTGCTCTGAGAACTGCCTGTCACATCTTGTCATTGTAACAGATAGATTTCGGTTACTTTACCACGTTTTCTGGGGTTTTAAGGGCGGGGGGAAGTAAGCTGAAATGATGTTCCTTGACAGCTTGTAGTGAACATGAGACAATTGTTTCTATGTGGCAACATAGGACATAAGAGAGGTTCAACCAAAAGGCTTATTTGGTTAGTGTAGAAACAAATTCACAGTATATAAGAGACAAAAAGCTGCAAATCAAGATTGAACATATTCAATTAAGAATTACAATTATTGTCACACTGTAAAGCAACCTTCAAAAACATAGCCGTATAAGGTGTTTTAAAAGGCTTGTATAACAAATTAAAGTAATACACTGATGACTCCTCATTTTTTCCGTCAAGCACATAGTGTGCCTTAACTATGCCAAGAAAAAGAATAGATAATTAAGCTAAAAAGTCAAGGGACTAAAAGTTCCAAAAGCAATATGTGTGTGTACACGATTGGCATTGTGCCATTTAAGTAGAACAAATTGCATGGTTCACTGTAATGCCTTTGAGTGAATTATTTAGATTTAAATATATTACACTCCCCAGCTTCCTCAGTACCTGTTTATTTGATCTGAGTGCTGGAACAACAACACTGCATGGGCCCAAATTGAAATGCGTGTTGAAATGCAAAACGACCTCTGTTTAAAGCTAGTACACTCGCTTGCTTTAATTGGTTCATTAAACCGAGGATTAGGCAGCGACCCAAAGCATCGATCCATTAATCCTGGCCTTGGTGATCATCAGGAGTCACTGGTGTTTAAGCCTGCTGAGTTGCTGACACATAACAAAGGGACAGCTATTGTGTGGAAAGAAGCATGATAATGAATGTGTGTGTGTGTGTGTGTGTGTGTGTGTGTGTGCCTGCCTGCCTGCCTGCCTGCCTGCCTGCCTGCCTGCCTGCCTGCCTGCCTGCCTGCCTGCCTGCCTGCCTGCCTGCCTGCCTGCCTGCCTGCCTGCCTGCCTGCCTGCCTGCCTGCCTGCCTGCCTGCCTGCCTGCCTGCCTGCCTGCCTGCCTGCCTGCCTGCCTGCCTGCCTGCCTGCCTGCCTGCCTGCCTGCCTGCCTGCCTGCCTGCCTGCCTGCCTGCCTGCCTGCCTGCCTGCCTGCCTGCCTGCCTGCCTGCCTGCCTGCCTGCCTGCCTGCCTGCCTGCCTGCCTGCCTGCCTGCCTGCCTGCCTGCCTGCCTGCCTGCCTGCCTGCGTGCGTGCGTGCGTGCGTGCGTGTGGCCTGCGTGCGTTTGTGGGCGTTTTCGATAGACTTGACCGGTCATGTGTGAATTTCCGGACAACGATGAGGCGGTGACATTTTCCATCAGTCCATAAATGTTTAATGGTTCCACGACTACTGGCATCACGTAGGTTGTTATGGTAACAATCTCAACTGCTCCAACGATAACTCAATCTAATGGTACAGTGAAATGCAACTAGGAAGATGTAAAAAATGTAGTATGTAGTTGCATGAAGGACATAGAAAGGCAATCCATCACGCTTGGTTTTCTAACATAAGAGAGTACTGCTTCATTCTCGTATCATGAAACGATAGCCAATAAGACATCAACTCTGTTTCCATTAAACATTTGCGGTGAATATCTTCCATTGACGGAATTATTCCAAATCGGACCGATGGAAAACACAAATCCCTCGAACCATGACATCAATGGTCAAGATTTTTCGCACATTTTTCCACGGATAACATGAAGTCACACATGAGTAAGATTGAGACCCTCCCAGTTAGCAGGCAGGAGACTCAATAACCGTGTTCTTTCCTCTCTAACTGGCCCTGCATTTAAAAAAGTCTTTAAAAAGCATCATCCACATTTTTCTGGACTACAATACTGAAACATATTTCTCAGAATCCTTTTGGAAAAGTCATCAGGACAGAATGTGAATAATGTAGCTTTTTATTTGTGTCTAAAATGTCCCATAAAGCTTCATAACCTGATACATTTTTTTGAGCAAGTGTTTATATGTATCTTTAGAAACAGGTTGTTGTCATTATCGTCAGCGTTGTGGTGAGGCTGGTCCTATAACAGTTGGGGCAGGGCGGAGACAGTGGGAGACAGGGCAGTGATAGGGATGTGATTCATGTTCCCACGGAGAACAATAACAACTAGCTGCTTAAGAGCAAGAGGAAATGAGCACTGTTGTACCAAATAGACTGCTTCCATCAGGGGCCCCCTGATGACATCACGCATCAGTCCATGAGATGACAACAACTCACACACACACAAAAAATCATAACGACGTGTTAATATTACAAACAGCGTGGAATGCATCGATGACTTCATTATCAGTCGATATTTATTTAAAACTTGAATCGTTTATCAATCATCGACGGTCCATAAACTACTGATAACACACAATAGTTATTTATTCATAAAGCACAACACACACATCATTGGAGAGTGCAAAGGTTTATAGCTCTGCGGTAATGAATTTCTCAGATTCCTCACCACTCCCTTCTGCTTTGATACATTAGCCCATAGGAGACAGACAGCCCATTTTAATTTCCCATGAGGCTATGGACTCTGGCCTGCTTTGGGACTTGGAGAGCAGAAATACATCTCGCATCTCTCCTTGAAATCAATGCAACGACCTACAGGATGCCCGGCAGAGCATTTTAGTGAGGGCAACAGCACACACTCCAGCAGACGTGGCTAATTAGTGCATAATGTTCTGCAGGGAGTGTAACTCTTCTTCCTGCCTGAATTTAAAGGAGTGTGTATGTGTGTGTGTGTGTGTGTGTGTGTGTGTGTGTGTGTGTGTGTGTGTGTGTGTGTGTGTGTGTGGGGGGGGGGGGGGGCGAAGATAAGAGCCACCTAGAGAAGGGACTCTTGCTGCAGTGTTGGCAAAACTTAGCAGTTATAGCACTGTTCTCCCGGTTCTGGATCATCTGAATTCACTGTGGGTCACACGCATAAGCTGCATCCCAAAATGACAAAATATTCAATTGTAATAGTAGTCTGGTTCTATTATCGTCTCAATGATCCGATGACAGAAAGATGCATTTTTTTTACATAACGATTAGTTTTGATGAGATTGGTCGAAGCATCGCAAATTCTTTTTTTATGCTGGATTTGCGAAGACGTTGACCAGTGAAATACAAAATTGTATCAAATAAGGTTCCGTTTGAAGAAGGCCGCATATAGTTCCTTTGCGTTCCTTTGATATAATGAAGCCCTACTGTGCATTGATTTTATTTGGGGGGGGGGGGGGGGGAGGAATAAAAAAAATAACAACAATGCAGCAAACCTATTTTTTGTACAATGTAAACATTACTTCTGGAAAACTCCTGAATTGTACACATTTTGATTTCGGTGGTTCTAATTCTCAACAATACCTTGTTATTAACTTATTGATTAGGTAATCTGAAATAGGTCTCCAAGTCTTCAACAACAGCTTCAGAATACATCACTGAAAATAAATCATGATCTATAAACAGTTTCTTCCTTATGCGGTGACAGCATACATGAATTACGACAACATGATTCTAATGAGGCTTCTGCACGAACATCCGTGTTCACGTGAATATTGTACTCAATATGATCCCTCCTCCACAGCCTCAGTAGTAGGTCTACACCCAGGGTGGGTATAGGATTTAAAAAAAAACTCTCATATGCTTAACACATGGCACATTCATTTCCATCCATGTGATGTCGGGCCAAGGCAAAATCTTTTACTTCCTATTAGTTATGAAACATAAAAATGAGCCCATTTCCTTTCCTTTAATGTGCCTGCCTATTTTCTCCTCAATCTTCCCTGCTCTTTTTCTTTATGCAGCGGAAACACATTAATTCATCTTCCAACCCCAGCACAAAAACAATAATCATCTGGTGAGATTCCAGGGCCAATGGCTTTTTAACTGCATCAGGTCCTATTTAAATACAAGACAGCCATGCCAGTACTGTACGCTGGCTGCTGGTGTGGATAATAGTGCTATGCATGGCTGCAAGATGACCTCCAATGGGGAATTACCATTCAAGTGAATCCACTCACAGTTCAAAAGGTGTGGCCAACAGCCCTCTACCTGGCCTCTGTGACTTTAACCTCTGCTCGGACAAATTATTCTCTGTTACTCCAATGCACTGCTGGGTCGGCTGACCAGGCTAGACGCACCTTACTATTACCACTTTTCCAGGCTCACACATACACACACACACACACACACACACACACACACACACACACAGAAACACATCCACGTATGCACACAGACACATACAGACACACACACACACACACACACACACACACACACACACACACACACACACACACACACACACACACACACACACACACACACAGAAACACATCCACGCATACACACACACACACACACCCACACACACACACACACACACACAAACACACACACACACACAGAAACAAACCCACACATGCACACAAACAAAAACACACACACACACACACCTGCTCATCATCCCTCTCTTTGTCTGCTCGTCTCTTTGCTGCTGCCCAGGGCGGCATGGTAGACAAGGACGGGCTGGCCTGGGGATCCTCCCTGATTACGCCCACAGAGGATTGCAGGGATTGCCTTGAAAATAAAGAAAAAACTACTCCCAGAAGTACTGAGGTAAATCCAAATTCTAATCATAATGAAAACTACTTTGCACCTTGAAAATGGTTTGATCCAAAAGCGGCTTTGAAACCCTTAAATACAGCTCTCCTCACAGAAAGAACTGGTACCATGGATGAAAGGAACTTTCTTTATAAACGAGGGGTTTTCTTTATATTTGTTTCATAGAAATGAAGGAATGTTATTTGTATGATCTTGCCCAATTTTTAATTGACATGTGTGATAAACACAAAATATGCCATTGTAGAAAGTCCATTCAAACGTCTCCAAAGAATCTGGCCTTAATCTTCCCGCCATCCCAAGACAATAGCCCTCTCCTCCGGGCTGGCAGGATTCCCCATAGTGTGCATCCTTCATTAGGCAGCCGCTATGCACAATATTGGGCGTCAAGCACTCTCATAGGATGTGCATTGCTTGCAACTATTATGATGGTAAATCTGCCTATGAACCAGATTCAGCGGATCAGGGAGGCAGCGGAGGAATGGGAGGGGAGTGCTTGGACGAGATGGGAGATGGATTCACTGGTTGGGCACAGAGGGAGGCTGCGCCAGGACACAGATGCGGCCAGAAAAAGCCTTTGGCCCAAATGTGGAGCTGCAGGGCAGGTGCCAATCAACTCAGCCAGCAAGTCGGACAGACAGTCAGTAAGTCAGGCAGACAATTAGGCAGTGTGCCAGCCAGCCAGCCAGCCTGCCAGTCATTGAGACAATCAGTCAGTCAGTCAGTCAGCCAGTCACATAGCCAGGCAGTGGGGTAACGTAATGTGACAAACAAGCATTCCCTGTTTTAAAGCATTGCACCTGCAGATAAATCTGTAGCCTGGAGATAATCAGGGAATCACTAACATTTAGATTTGTGTAGTTGTTATAGTAGTACACACTTAAAGTGGCAATGTCTAACATTTCAACTAGCTCGTAGCTTAAAATGACCTGATTATATATATGTAGTCTATGCAGATCGATAGTGATTCCAATAATGTTATCAATAAAATGAAATCCTCTGGCTGATATATTCAACAAATCTACAAAAACAGATACTGGCCGGCCCATACCTCTCTCTTTGTTTACAATAATCTTACCATCGCCACTCCCCAAACCCCTCACACTCACACCACCCTGCCAGTTGAGTTCTTGTGATTCAAATAGTCTCCAGCCTACTAACTGGGGGGGGGGGGATTGAGACATTATAACAATGAAGCCTGCAGCAGGAGGCCATTAAGCCAACCATGCCCATGTATCTCTAAAAAGTGTCTCTCTGTATTACATCTATTAGTAGAGGTAAAGTTTAAGATCCCCTGAAGGACTGAAGTTGTAGAAGGAGCTTGTTGCTCAGAACTCTATTAGTAATCCTCTAGTTTAAGCTTTGACACTCTTACTCCTACAATGGTTAATGAAAGGGAAGAGGAGGAAATAGAAGCAATAGGTATCTGGATATAGGAACGAGGAGGGGTGGATTAAAAGCTAGCACGACACAAGAGAGAGTCAAGCCTTTAGCTCCCGGTGGTAGAGAAATACTCTGAGATTGAATTGTCTTCTGTGTGTGTGTGTGGGTGTGTGTGTGTATGTGTGTGTGTGTGTGTGTTTGTGTGAGTGCGAGTGTGTGTGTCTGTGTGTGTATGGGTATATGTATGTCTATTTCTATGTGTATGTGTGTGTGTGTGTGTGTGTGTGTGTGTGTGTGTGTGTGTGTGTGTGTGTGTGTGTGTGTGTGTGTGTGTGTGTGTGTGTGTGTGTGTGTGTGCGTACAGGCCATCTGCACCTGCCCATGACAGTGTGTTAACAATGCCTGCTCACTCATGTGGGCTGGAGCGGAGTCGGTGTGTAGACCAGTGGACCACAGGGTGCGTCAAAAGACTCACGCCCACATATTAGCTTTGGCACGGCACCGCAGCGCACGGTAACGCACTGAGGTAACCAGCTGCTGACGAGCAATTTATTTCCTCGGCTGAGAACTAAACAGGCACGAGGGGGAGAATGGAAGAGAGAAAGAGAGAGAGAGAGAGAGAGAGAGAGAGAGGATGAGATGATATTTAGAGAAGTAGAGAGAGGATGAGATTTGATTTAGAGAGAGTGAGAGGATGAGATGAGATTTAGAGAGAGAGAGAGATTAAATGTCAGATAGTGCATTCTAGAGAATGGTTGCCAGAGTGAGATACATGTGTCGTTAAATGCATTTATCTTTGTTTTATCTTTGCGTTGCTCCCATTGTTGTTGTTTATGTCATAATTATCATTATTGCTATCATCTCTGTTATCACCTTTGTTTATACAACACTATTGTGTATCTCCTTACACATCAAGCCACTAATGTAGCACTTACAGTAATAAAACGATGAGCAAAGGAGTGCGTGTATGTTTGTGTGTCTGTCTGTTTAACTGTCGGTGTGTGTGTGTGTGTGTGTGTGTGTATTTGTGTGCGTGTGTGTGTGCGTGTGTGTGAGTGTGTGTTTGTGTGTGTGTTTCTGATTGTCTTTCTGTGTGTGTCCGCGTGTGTCTGTCTTTGGGAGTAATAAAGGACGAGGAGAGGCTTAAAAGTGTAGAAGAAACCCTTCCTGGACCCCTAGACGGCCCACCTCTCTTACAGAGAAGGTTAGAGATTGGACAAGCAGAAAGAGGTAGGGAACAGAGATGAAGCAGCAACTTGTGTGTCTTGTCTGACACAAGGGCATTCATTAAACTGAATATCTGAAAAAACGCGATCCAAGCCCCCGGGAGCTTGGATCCAGCCTGGATGCAGAGAGTGCTACACTCAAACAAGAGGTGGCTGACATGGCTGAGCCTAGGAAGGTCTTCCAGATGGAGAAAGGACATATCAAGCAGCAGATGGACACCTTCAGGAAGGCCTGGACTGAGCATCAGACGCATAGAAAGCGGGAGGGCTTTGAGCGTGAGGTCTTCTGGCTGGAAGGGTCTGACATGGCCATGCTGAGAAAGACCTCCTTCATGGAGAAGAAAGGGACAGAAGTGAAGAGAGAAGCATTTCTCAACAAAGCAGGTAACCTCAAGGCCCTGCACAGCGACCAGGACCGGAACCTGAACCAGAATTATGTCACAACCTCCAAGACAGGCCCACACACAACGCATGTGCTGAAGAGAGCCAGCACCTTTAACTTGCAGTCTGTTTCGCCTTGGCTGGACAGACCTGGCAACTGCACCTGTTCCAAGAAAGGCCATGTGGACAAAGAAGGAATGGCAGGATTCTGTACTCTACTGGCCAGACAGGGTCAAGCAGGGGCGCTGAGGCTTATGCTGCTGTGCTACAGTCTGAGCTGCTCTTATCCTTCACTTCATTAATTGGTTTCATTAAAATTGGCATGCCATAACATGACATTTTTTCAGGGCTATCTTTAAACATGGTTACATTTTACGTTTGTTAAACCTTCAGCTCTATTTGATACATGGTATCCATAGTTATTATGGTAATTCTATTTCCAGAGGTCAGATTTCATTCAGCTTAGTGTAAGAATGTCTACCGGCTACGAAATATAAAAGGTAAAACAAACAACAAAAACGTCATAATGTGTGTGTGTGTGTGTGTGTGTGTGTGTGTGTGTGTGTGTGTGTGTGTGTGTGTGTGTGTGTGTGTGTGTGTGTGTGCGGTGTGGTGTGGTGGTGGGAGTTCCTAGACTACATGCCTTCCAGATGCCCCCCGCTTCCCCCCCCCCCACAGCTATCTGGGTTAGCTCTTCTATTCCGAGACAAGCGCATTTAGTGCCCCCCCCCCCCCCCCCCCCCCCCTTTGCCCACCAGCGCCCCACCCCCACCAGCCCTCCCATCCCAGCCACATGGTAACTGGAGCTGGCTGGAGTGCGGCTCTGGCTGCTGCCAACAGAGGGCTATCTGTTCCACCTTATGCGCTATCCGCCGGCTGCCAAGACGCTGCTACTCCAGGACCACGCTACACAGATAGACGGATAGAGATAATGAATTATTCATGAGGGCTGAAAGGGAATGAAGAAGTCCACCTGCGCCGCCGTGTCCTATCCAGGACGTGCTGTCGTCGGTGTTGCCTCAAACCCTGCTGTGAGAGAAGGGGGACTCCAGACGGTCCGTGTTGCTTTCATGGGTTCGATGCGCTGTTCTTTCTTTTTCCTCCTTTGCCTTCACGTTGACGGAGCTCCGCACATCAGAACCTTGTTTGAAATCTTTTTGTTGCATTTTTTGGACAACATTTCGGTAGACTCTTGAAGTGCCTGACAAGTGCCTAACAATTTCAGCCGTATGACAGGAGAAAATAAGAAAATAAAATAGTAAAGAATACCAAGTATTATATCCGTTCTTTTGAAAAGGTTGTATTGAGGGCCTTTCAAAATGTGTTTTTATTTTTTCTGATTGTTGAACAGTCAACTTCTCCTCTGACACACCAAAGCTCAACTCCAATCTGACCGCAACAGACAAGCTTTTGGGAATCAAGGGAATCTAACACAGCGGCTGACCTCTTCTCCTCATATCTTATTCCTGCGGGGGGGCCAGGCCCCCTGTAGTAGGTGAAATGAAGAGGAGCCACAGATAGGCCCTCAATCTACCACACGCCGACACTTGGGAGCCAATTACATCTCACTCTGGCTGTGCGGTGTGTGTGTGTGTGTGTGTGTGTGTGTGTGTGTGTGTGTGTGTGTGTGTGTGTGTTTCTATGTGCTTATGTGTGTGTGTGTGTGTGTGTGTGTGTGTGTGTGTGTGTGTTTCTATGAGCATGTGTGTTTGTGAGTCCATGTGTGTCTACATGCGTGTGTCTATGTGCGTGTGTGTGTGTCAGTCTGTGTATGTGTGTGTGTGTGTGTGTGTGTGTGTGTGTGTGTGTGTGTGTGTGTGTGTGTGTGTGTGTGTGTGTGTGTGTGTGTGTGTGTGTGTGTGTGCGCGTGTGCGTGCGTGTGCGTGTGTGTGTGTGAGACAGGGTTGGTGTTGTCAGGTCCTAGGGGAGGTGATGCATTGCGTGACTCCACAGGTGGGATGGTTGTAAACAGCACCTTGGGGCCCACACAGGGACCCCGGCAGGGTCCTTCCCACGGATTCACAGAGCCTCAGGCCGCCCTGCTTTAAGGGGCCTGTTGTAGAAATCAAACTTTCACTGGCCCTTTCCATAAGGAGTCATCTGGGAATGTTACAGACATTGGACCACGGCATCTTCAGAACTGAAACCGGGGTCCACAATGATGCATGTCAGAAAAGTATTCTTGGTATTCTATCAAAAATAAAGAAATTTGTTCTACAAAGGCCCATTAAAGACAGCTTGAAAGGGCATTAAGAGTAAGCTTTACTTCTGTGATGGGGGCCTTTCCACATGAAAAAGGTTGAGTTATAAGATACTAAAGATGCGATTTGAATCTGCTTTTCATTAACTGAGTCTGCATAAAAGAGGTCATCTGTAGGTCAAATATACATCCCCAAATAATAAATAAACTAAGTAATCAATAAAGTAATCTGTACAAAAAACACATGAAATAAATAAACTTCTGGTATACTTTATAAAGGTGACTTTGGAAAGGGAAAGTAAAAATAAATGTTGTTTCAAATGTTTGAATCATACTTTGATTTAGATACAGTAAATAACAAGATATGTGTGGAAATAAATAAATCTGTAAAAAAATATAAACGGCTGTGTTTAAGTCACATCTGAGAACCTCTGTATAATTTATCCCTAATACGATGAAAGATGTTGTGAACTGACTGGAATGTCTCTCCCATCCTCTCCCCCCTCCCCCATCCCTATAATTTAGGGAGATGTAAAGCTGTGGGTGGCTGTGGGGTTGATGTGGGACAGGAAGTGAGTGGTGTTTAGTGGTAATAGAGGCGGTCTTTAGTGGTAATGGGGCTGGTTTCAAGTCTCTGCGTATGCAAACTTCTAAACGAGAACCAGTCCCCTGGCAATCTTTCCTTAACCGCTGGTTATTGACAGTAAATTGGGATCTGGGGCAGAATATCCTAGAAAACAGCAGGCAACACAAACGATTACGACAGAAGTATAATGTGTGAGCATCTGTCTGTGTGTGTGTCTATGTGTGTGTGTGTGTGTGTGTATGTGCGTTCAGGCCTGTATATGCGTTTGTGTGTGCGGTTGTGCATGTTTGTGTGGGCCGTGTGTGTTTACATTGTACATTCTGAGGTGGATGTTTGTGCTTGGGGTCTGGGAGCCTGGTTTAAGGTGAGACTGTGCTTTTTGCACTGCTTGTGGCTACTTAGCATTCCAGGTGGAGTGATGTACCACACCAAACCATTTGCCTTTCAACACTTCCTTCCCAAAGCCCGCCTCTTTCATCCACATAAAACCCGCTGTGGTAATCACTACCTCCCAGCAAGACGGCTAGAGAGGGAAAACTCCTGGCCGCATTACACCTTAATAAATCACAGGCATTGGCAACCTATGCTGAACAAATTATGGGCATGCTCGATTAAGCGAGAAAAAAAATGCTTTTCCAATTGCCGTGATCCCGTTCTCAAACGAACGAGAGCGCAAGCCAAGAGTGAAGGGCGGAGAGAGCACAGGGCGACGGGGAAATGCAAGAGGAAAACCGGGAAGGGAAGGAAAGAATGAAAGGCCAGAAAGAAAAAGGGACAGAGAGAATGATAGAAGTGTGAAAGAAAGTGTGAAAGAAAGACAGAAACGTGACTAAAAGGCTGTGCCGAAGGTCTTTGGGTTCTGAAGGAGCGTGGCTGTTATCCGTCAGTTAAACAGGAAAGACTCTGGTCTCTGCATGCTGTCGTCCCATAAACCCGGCGCTGTGTCTTGAGACAACACATGAGCCATCAGCTGCAGCTGCTGCAGGCTTGTGGCAGGGGGCCAGGCCCCACGTCTATCACTGTCTTATAAATACACAGCACAGGGTCCCAGTTTTATGGGACATAATGACATAGTAAATATCTGCATTAGCTTGCAGGTGGCCCGGTTTGTTTTTGGTTAGGAATCCAACCATACAATCATGTTGTGGAAATAAAACAACGCATCAGTATTCAGCTGTGTAAACATTGGATGTCATGTATAATACATCGAGGGAGAGTCTAGTTCAAAGTGGCTCCCCAGACAAAGAGATACCTAGCTCTTTGTAGAGACACGCACCGACAGCGAATTCAAACCCTTAAATTATATATTGACATGTATCAGGAACAGAATGGCGAAGACAACGTACACGCTGTTATGTGCAGTATGGAATCTCCATACACAGGAATGCATCCACATTTGCACACATAAATATATGTATACACACACACACATACACGCACACACAAACACTCACAAATATACACACATACACGTGCATGCAAAGACACAAACAGGCACACACACACACACACACACACGCACACACACACACACACACACACACACACACCGAGCACAGACATAAACGATGCAATACGTGGGTCGGCTCCCTCGGTTCTCTGGGCAGGGGAATGTTTCCCGCATGATGTCATATTGCCACACACAACTTGAAGGAACACAAAGGCGCCTCTGTGCCGACGGAGGAGCGTGGTCATTGCAAGCAAAGCTACACGCAACGCTGCAAGGCTGCAGGCTCGGCTGGGCTGATACTACACCACGTTCAGTGGAGCAGAGTGAAAACACACACAGACACACTGCCAGCGCACACACACGCAGCTACGCACGCATGCACAGAAACGCGGCCACGCGCTGACACAAGCACGTGACGTACCGCAAAAAATCCAAGAACTCACACACACACACACGCACACACGCACACGCACACCAAACGCCCACACACACACTTTTATATACACTTTTACATAATGACACACTCGCACAAGTATGCGTGTTTGGGGAATGACAGTCAGGTCAGAGCAACGTGACCCCCGACCCCCGGCCCACTCATGCCCCCCCTCTCCTCCCCACCGCCGCTCTCTCTAGCAGGAAACCCTCTGCGATCCCCATAACTTATCTGGGTTTTGAGTCAGTCTGCTGGGTTTCGTCATTTTACCCAGCCGCCAGTTGCTGTTTACATGTCTCAAGTAGAACGCCCCCCCCCCCCCCCCCCCCCCCCCCCCCCCCCAGCCAGTGACACACACACACACACACACACACGCACGCACGCACGCACGCACCCACGCACGCACGCACGCACGCACACACACACACACACACACACACAGTATCCAAGCGTGGATATAAACATGTGTGCAGTGTTGCACTTCTATTGAGTCATGGAGAGTGGTTCACCTAGTCCCATCGCATTTCGGAAGGAAAATTTCAAAATATTTTACGCCTTCTCATTTGCATAAAAGGCAGCTTGTTTGGGTTTGTTAATGAAAGCATGCAGTCCTTCACTGATGTAGCGCTTTTCATTGTAAAGCGCACCTGTCCTAGATTATGAGTCCTATTCCATTTTTTAATAACCCCTGGAATGGTTGTGTGTGTGTGTGTGTGTGTGTGTGTGTGTGTGTGTGTGTGTGTGTGTGTGTGTGTGTGAGTGTCTGTGTTGTGTCAAAATAACCAGCCCAACTAAATTCCTGTCTTCCAGAACAATATTTACAGCCCACAGCAGGCACCCTCCTCTGTGGAGACACCAGGTTGTCACGGAATAACACACACACACACACACACACACACACACACACACACACACACACACACACACACGTCTCCATCTCGGCTCCCCACAGCCACCAGGCCCCACCTTCACCGTGCACCGGTAACAGACAAAGCCCTCAGTGGAGAGGATGGTGTGTGTGTGTGTGTGTGTGTGTGTGTGTGTGTGTGTGTGTGTGTGTGTGTGTGTGTGTGTGTGTGTGTGTGTGTGTGTGTGTGTGTGTGTGTGTGTGTGTGTGTGTGTGTGTGTGTGTGTGTGTGTGTGTGTGTGTGTAGGGGAGGGCTGAACCATAGGGAAGCATTAGAGCAGGTTGGCAGGGCTCAATAGGTGGCTGCGCCTGAGTAAACAGCCGACTCTGCTGGACAGCTTTAGGCTGGGCTATGGTGGCTTTGGGTTGTCTCGTTTGAGACAGTGGCTGGGATTGGGGGAAGTAATATCGTGGTCCCTCCGGTTTTCAGATGCTCTGTTTTGTGTGATGATGCGCATCTCGTCTTTTTGCTTGTTATTTAGGAAACAATGTTGTTTAGGAGAGAGAGAGAGAGAGCGACAGAGAGAGAGAGAGAGAGAGAGAGAGAGAGAGAGAGAGAGAGAGAGAGAGAGAGAGAGAGAGAGATTTACACCAACACTTTTGTTTAGATCCAGACCAACAGGTCCCAGCGTGCGGCTGTTGTGGTTGTTTGGGGGACAGTGATAAAGGAGCTGCGTGTTGGATCCATACCTCTATTGACTGTCCAGAGGGGAAACTCAATGGAGGTCAAACAGTCACATAGGTCTCCTATCTTCCCCCGTCACCTGTCATTTGTCAATGTCTGTTCATGTTACATTTGCTGCAAAGCGTCAACTGTCATTGAAAAATGTTAAAGCTGCATTTCCTTAACAGCCGGTGAATGAATAATGATTGATTCTTCATTAAAGTCCCCATACATAAAGAAACATGCTGCTCCATATGACACAGAAGCGCAGTGATTCCTTTAGTTAACAGTAAAACAATTAATGTGACTATGCTCACAGACCCTTCCTCTTTAGAAGTAAAAGTTGTTTTTCAACAACATTAATGAAAATGAATCAAAGGAATCATTAATGGTCTCTTGGTTAAAACCTGTCTTGTTCCTTTGTTCTCTGTCTGTTTAAGAGCAGCTCAGCGGCTGGGAGCAGGGAGAGAAGGTGGGGTCGGATACGGGATGGGGGGGGTGGGGGGGATGGGATGGGATAGGAGGGGGGAGAAGGGGGGGTGGTTGTGTTGTGGGAGGGCGAGGTGCGTTTCGATTGGATAAGGGGGGGCTTATACTATAGCGCAAGGTTACTCTCTGTCATCCCCTGATCTCGGGGTGTGGCAGAAAGGGCGGGGGGCGGGGGTGGTGTTTAATGCGGGCCAATGAGCGGAAAAGCACGTCTGGTGCTTCTCGACAGCGACTCGCTCACAGCTGTCGATGTGATTGCCGTCGCGCGCGGCCCGCTGGGGCAGGCCGAAGGATTACATGAGGAAGAAACTCTGCAGAGAAAAAAAAAATATAAAAAATAACCTTGAGGGTTGACACAAACACATTGGCATAACCCCCATACACGCACAGACAAACAGACACACATACACGCGATTGCACAGACAAAGATACATACATAAACACACATACACACACACACACACATACATACACAGAGACACACCCCTGCACTCACCCCCACACATAGACAGGATGCCATTGATTTGAGCAAGGCAGCTGAGTCTCTCTCTCGCTCACGCTCTCTCTCTCCCTCTTTCTCTTTCTCTCTCTCTCTTTCTCGCTCTCTCTCCCTCTCAAATCTTTCTCCCTTTTCTCTCCCTTTTCCCTTTCTCTTTCCACCCCTTTCCGTCCTTTGTCCCGCCATCTAATGGGACACAGACAGCCACTTGCAGCTGCACTGGTCTGCACAATGGAAACCAGAACAGAGGCCCCCCTTTCAATAAAACACCACTCATGCCTTACAGTTATCGTCTCCTACAGTGCCCCAAACACCCCAGACCACAACAACACTTTCTACGGGGCCAAACACACCAGGGGCGCCCAACACCCCCCTTTTTTCATTATTTTTTACACACAGCACAGGAGGGGAAATAATGGAGGGGAAAGAAATCATGCACTGGGTTCACACATTTCATCACATTCACCAGCAGCGGGTTGGAAAAGGAAAGCGGCTTCTTATCAAATTCGGGTCATCTGCCAGTAAAGCTAAAAATCTATAATTCTATCAGTATGCATTAGGATGGTGGGAAAGATCAGCCATGTGGCGGCTGTGTTGTTTTTAATCTGTGGAATGCTGTTTAATGGGAAAATCAATGGGAAGTCAGCTCCCCACCACTACCACCGCCGCCATCACCACCACCGCCTCACTGTTGGAATCAACGAGCATCCGAAAGAGACACAGCCCTCTGTCTTTATTATGAGCGTCTGAATGGCCTATAACAGAGAAGCTACATTGCAACACAACCAATGCAGGACTGCTTGCTCTATATCCCGGCTAATGGGTTTGATTAACAAACAATAAAGGCTTTGCTGAGTCTGTCAGGAGCATATCAGTGACACCTCTAAGAAGGTGTGCCGGCGCAAATCTGTGTGTAAAGATATTACTCTGACCTCCCCCTGAATTATAGAGCTGTCACCGGGCCCGAGATAAGAGCTGTGACGGAGGGAGGGAGGTGGGGAGGCCCAGGGTTGGGCAGATACACAGAGAGGGACAATTGAAGGCAGGGTAACTGGAGACAATGACAACAGTGACTAGCGATGGCTTGTTTAGCTAACCTTACCAAGCCGGGGACAGGTGACGTTTTCATTCTCCGAGAAGAGTCCACATTGGGGTCGAATGGAAATGAATACTAATAGAGTCTCGGCTTGATAAAGTCAGGGACGTGGCTTCCCACAGGAGTCAATATTAGCATGAATGCTATGCAAGTGCTTCTATTAGCAGGCATAGCCTGCCCTCTAAATGTCAACCTGTGAGGATATGCTAATTCCCGATGCCAAGGAGGCACACAATTGCGTTTATTAAAGTCACGAAACTCATCATTTAATTCTTTGAGTTTAGTTCAGCATAATCCAAAGACATAACTTCTACAGGAAGAAGGAGAAAACCTCTTGTCATGTTGTGAGTGCAGAATTGTTCCTGACTCACAACATTCATCTCACTCAAGGCAACTTCAATCTGTCTAGCGGTACAATTGCCTGCCCAGTATGGGATTGTCAACATTTGTTATTGAAAGTAGAAAGCAGTGGCAGACACTTAACCTCAACTCACACCTGGGTAAGGACATAGTACAACGTTCAGACTATACCACCTCTGTAGACATTGCAGCCTGGATCAATACGATAGGTTAATGCAATTGGTCATTTTTTAAGCATTAGTCAGAGATTCACACCATGATCTTGTGAGAGTAAAACTTTGACTTTTAAAACTGCAAATGCAAGGTTTTGGCAGGAAGTTTTCCACTTTTATTTAATGTAGACAATCACCATTAGCTATGGAGAGCGGCGACAAAAGAAAAACACTGAATTTAGGACATTACGTTTTTAAATATTTAACTCAACAATTATTTAGGCACCTGGAAAGAAACAGATATGAAAACATCCCTGGGATTAGTTTATAAAATGGATGAGGATTTTATAACCGCTTCCAAAATGCTGACAGGGTAATGAATAATATAACAGGAGGAATTATTCAGTGGCGTTTACCCCCGGCCACGATGAAGCTAGGTACAGCTCCCAGGGTGAGGTACACATTTGCTTATAAATAAAACTCTTGTGATTACGCTGTTAAATAAGTTCTCTCCTTTGAGCTCTTGTCGGCCAACGTCCGGCGGCGGATAAGTAACGAGCTCACAGCGAGCCGGCGGTGCTGACAGCCTGCTGCTGCCAATGTCATCTACTCCCCCTGTCATCCCCCGTCCGGTCAATTTGCCGTTCTCATCTGGCGCTCGAAGCGACCGCCGTCAAGACCGCACGCGACAATACGGACAGCAAGGAGCGGCCCCACAGGACCCCTGGGGCGGGGTTGACCTTCTACCAGGACGTTGCGCCGGCCGCGTGGCTAACAGTCACACTGACCAGTGGGGATTTACGCTTAGGTTTTATTTTTAGTGAACTCGCCCAGACCGAGACAAATTGACCGTGGCGTTGAAACGCTGGCAGGGAAAGGTCGATGGCTCTGCCGCCCGTATATCACAGCCACGCATTATGCTGTGATTTGATGGGGGGGCGGGGGGGGGGGGGGGGGCGGGGGGGGGGCGATTCATCCCAGACACTGTGGTGGTGTCAACGCTGATTACAAATGGAGAACCTTGCTGTATGGGTATATGTTGTTTGTTTACGAGTGTGTTTGTGTGTGTGTGGGCAAGTGTGTGTCTGAGATAGTGCATGTGTGTGTGTATGTGTGTGCCTTCCTTTGCCTGTGCTTCCACGAGCATGCATGCATGTGTTGTCGAACCGATCTGTGTGTACATACACATGCCGCTTTTGTGTGTGTGTGTGTGTGTGTGTTTTTGTGTGTGTGTGTGTGTGTGTGTGTGTGTGTGTGTGTGTGTGTGTGCGTGCGTGCGTGCGTGCGTGCGTGCGTGCGTGCGTGCGTGCGTGCGTGCGTGCGTGCGTGTGTGTGTGCCTGGTACTCATTTGAGATATTCTGAGAAGAATAGGATTCCTGGTGTCCTGGTGCCAAGTACAGACTGACGGATGAGATGTGTTCAGCTGTTTAAGTGTAGGTGGAAGGAGGATCATTACAACAGTCTGCGGAGGAGGAGTTGCTGTCACCGCTTAAGAAAAATGCAAATGGCCTCTTGCTGAGTTAGGCCGTGGCCACTGCCAGCTGTGCTGCTGCTACATCGCCAAACAAATGAAGGAGAAGGCAAGCAGGGGGGGAAACGGGAAGATATCAGACCAAGTAGACAGGATCAACTCCAAGAGGTGGGTTAAAAATGGTTGACAGAACACACATAGCTCCAAATAGAGCATGTATTACCAAACCATGCATATGTATTTAACTCAAGACTCACTAACATTATAAGCTATGTTAGTTATCCATGAAGAAAAAATCTCTCCCAGTTGATTTAATTCATTTGTTATAAATGGCTTAAACAGTATAAATTAAACATCAAAGGTTTAGGTTTTGGTCCATGAAGGATAATTGATTGAGTCCTCATTTTCAGAGAATGTTTAAGACATTTCAGAATGATAAAACGGATACTAAAAGGAGTCAGAAAATATAAAGAAATCCCAGAATAAACCGAGTTGGCTGATATCAAAGGCATTCATGATCATAACATCAAAATACCTGGCTGGGTCTGCCAGCAAGTTAAACGATTTGCTGTGAAATAGAGTCACTGGGACACTCAGCACATGTTGGCCCTCAGTTAAGTGCCTTTTTTAATCTGTTGCACAAACTCAGCAACACAAAAAACCTGTCTGTGAAAAGAGGAGAACATTAAAGTGTCTTTGGGAAATCATAGCATAGCACACTTTTCCATGGAGGGACATCAAACACAGTTGGCCTTGCACACTTATACACACACACACACACACACACACACACACACACACACACACACACACACACGTAAATTTCGGGTCAGAAACATTATACATTGCTCTGAAACTGCCCTTTTCCTATCTGCCCTGTCTGTGTCTGTAACTTATCAGAACTGGACCACAGAAGGTTTCAATCAGTACCAGGAGGCAGATGTGGGCATCAGGAAACTGGCCAAAGGTACTGTACAGCGCACAAAATACATTATGCTCATTATATAGAAGTAGACTGTATCGTTTATCATGTTATGTTCCCATCGTCAGCAAATGTTGAAATCAGATAGCCTTGATTGAATGGCTCAGCCAGGATAACTGAATAGGTTCAATCAGAACAATAAAGTCTTTAATCTTTGTAATTATTGGAACACTATTTAAAGGTACGGTGTAAGGTTATGCTGCAATTACTTTAATGTAAAAGCAACTCCTAGGTATTTTCCGTTTCTATCTCAGGTATTTCACTGCAATATGAATGAAATAACTAGGCTGCATTGATCAAAGCTATAGCTGGGGTCTTTTTGTAACACTATGCAGAATTTGTATATTGCAGACTAATAGTCCACTTGTCCTTGCAAATAGCAATACTTACTTTTTTCCATATTGGGAGCAGAGCCTAGAAGAGATATGAAAGATCACCATAACTTATACTCAACAGGCCAACATGCATATTCATGGAGTCATTTGTATTCATGTAACCAAGAGTAATTAGTTTTCCTTTTGGATCATACAGCCTTTATTTTGCCATGATCATTTGTATAAGGAAACAGGAGCTCATACAATAGGAGGTATTTGTGACTCTCAATAGATGTATTTGTGCCTCACAATAGAGAATGTACATGGTACATGGTACCAGCCATAGCCAGGTTGGTTGAAGCACAGTATGAAATTTGGCATATTGTAGCATCTAGGCAGATGGCGACACCTTTATCAAACAGCCAGCTTGCTAATGGTTTTTCACAGAGCATATGGGACCAATGCAAATACAAATTTACAAAGTCGTCCATGATTATGTGTGTGTATGTGTGTGTGTGTGTGTGTGTGTGTGTGTGTGTGTGTGTGTGTGTGTGTGTGTGTGTGTGTGTGTGTGTGTGTGTGTGTGAGAGAGAGAGAGAAAGAGATGTGCTCAACAATATTCTAATGGTGCAACAACATGGCACCCAAGTTATGAGTTCACCCACGGAAATAATTAACATATTTAAATGCTGCCTCTCCACTAGCCCAGATTAATGCAAAGCCGTTTTGAAATGCCAACATCCCAAGCGTCTAAATTTATCAATCTCCTTTGGAGCTATATTCAAATGGTAAGATTTGACCGATCTTTGTAGATCAACGTCTCATTTGCATTTAGATGTATCCTTTCCAGAATAAAGCACATGGAGGTTTGCTTATGGGTCAGTTCAACGCCATACATGAACCACGCCCTAAACAGATGGTCTATTAGTCAGATTGGAAAAGCCTTTTCTTATGAGAGGAAAGAGCTGCAACAGTTGAATGCACCCATTCTCATGCTTTCATTTTGTAAAACATGAAGACGACAAACCAATGCTTGCTCTAGATCTCTCGGGAACCCGGGTGTGCCTAACCTGCCGTCATGACCAGACGAAAGCGTCACTTGGAGCCAGCCAATGGATATCATTGTGTATTAGCTCATCATTTGGTTGCCTAGACTGTTCCCTGTGAGTCACAACTCCGTTATTTGCCGGGCAAGCCATGTTTTGCCTGCCCTCATTTTAGGTGTGGCACACACACCGCAGGTTCTGGGATTTCCCCTTGGATATCATGATGGCTTGCCATAAGAAGTAACGATGGAAATACAGTATGAAACAGAGAAAAGGTTATACATATTATTTTTCCTCCTCACACAGGTAACCTTTCTTAACCCATGTGACACATGAGGGGGGCAGTGTCTGAATTATGGGCTGGGATGGGGCGGTGCAATTCCTCTAGGGACTTGAGAACCGCGTCACAGATGACATGACAATTAGCAGGCAGCTGTTTGAGGCTAGAGGCCAGAGAGCGAGGACATTTAGAAAGGGATTTAGTCATTATTTTGATTTACACGGCTTTACCCCCGGGGCGATGTGCATCGGAATGCACATGAGAATAACACGAGCACGGCTCCTCTCGGACCGTGGAGGTGTTGGAGGCTTTGTTAAGCCTGACAGCCGTACGTTCATGCGTTTTACATTTATAGCGTCCCTCTTTCCGCAGCCACTGTTGTTCCTCTGAAAGGCTGGAGCTGAAGGATCACTTCTGTCTGTGTGAGAGAACATCGCAATCTTCTCGCGGTTTAATCTCACTGGCGCGTGTATTAATATGCTTGAGTCTTTCACACACACGTCCACGTGCGCAAATGCGTGCGTGCACACACACACACACACACACACACAGACACACTCACGCACACTCAAGAACACACATCCAAACATGCACATTAACACACACACACACACACACAAAATAACAATAACAGTGTTAAACACCAACACATGAACAAACACTTAAGATCACACACACACATATACCCAGTCACATGAATACATACAAACGTGCAAAATCCACAAAACAAATGCACACAAAATGTAAACACAAACACACACACACACACACACACACACACACACACACACACACACACACACAAGGTGACACTGCAGTATTCTTTGATCATGATGCCGCCTGAATGTGCGCAGGCGTTCAGGGTGCTCTAACCTCAGGGTGCCTCACCTAGGATCCTCCCTCTGCCCTGGCTCCTATAGTGGATGTGACAGTGATCAATGTGTCCTCTATAATAGTATTGAGTCTGTCATATCACAAGCGGATGACCACAAGAAGCCAATCGATCGTTGTGTCTTGGCACTTCATTCTCAGAGTATGAGTTCATATCGATTCTGACGTACAGCTCTGCTTCATATCCCCTCGATTGCTTTCAGTAGTGAGGGGGTTTGAACCGCGGGTTCAAAAGGGTGATGTTGTGAGCCGCATTCCTCGCTTGGGGTTTTTCTTTCATTTTTTGTCTTTCCAACGGGAGGAGGGGCCGGCCACACAGGGTGATAAGAGAGGGACTTGAAACAGTTTTAACGTCCCATAAAGGGCGAGTACGCAAGAGCCTCCGCTACTTTAATGGCATTTATCACAGCATGCGGCGTCGTTACCACTAGGGGAACATCTGAGCCGCAGCCCTCGAAAAGGCAGGGAAATGTGGGTTTTCTCCGGGAGAAAGCTGAAAATGGAGGGGTTCTGCAGAATCAAAGAGTGCTCACTTGCAGGCGTTAATTGTGTCCTCGGGTTTTGGAAACAGACGCACATTCCTTTCAAAATGCCACAGAGCACCGACGTTACAGCGTGCATGGTTTGCCTACGCAGGGATTCTATAGGACGGTTTAAAACAATACAAATGTGAAATAAAGGGAAAATGGAACAGAACATGGTACACTTCATTAACGTGGCTGGGGGTGTGCCCAAGCTTTATACTGCCTGTTATCAATTGGCCTGTGTCGATAGGGATAGTCTATATAAATACGACCTCTTTTTATGCTCACCTCTACGGGAATTCAACACAACAAAAGCAAGATGAGAAATGCTCCAATAAAGTGATGGTGCTTTTTTAAGTGTGTTTTAAATCCAAAAAAAACAACAACATGTACATTCATGGGAGGATGCCGAACACATGTTGGCTCACATTCTCCTTCCATATGGTGATGGATCGACCCCGTGTTCAGAGAGTACCTTCTCTTGGGCGATGTTACATCACTTGTTTTGATCCTTGACCCCCAACTCAAAGAAGTCTGAACTTGTTGTGGCTCACTCCGAACATTCTTCCCTCTCAGTGGAAAACCGTTTTGTGTGTTTGTTTTGATGGAAGCAGCCGTTGTGAGAGAACACTGAATCATCCACACCGTGCAACGTCACCATCCAGCAACACCACCTTCCGGTGTGGGTACCAGATTGACTCGGCTGCCAGATCAACTCGGGGTCCTGCGCTTACAGATGACGTATCGACACTTGACCTGTCACAAGCCAACAGACAAAAGCCCGGAAGTGTCTGCGTGTGGGTCGCTGTTCTGACTCTGTGTTGGGAGCGCTGGAAATAAAGTGGATCGCCCCGTTCAGTGAATGGAGTTAACCGATTCTTCTTTCATATATTACCCAAGTATAGGCAACAATAAGACGCTCGGTTACACTTATATTTTTGTTTTCACATATGCTAAAGTAATTATCACCTACAAAACTAATCCTATATTGATGAAAGCCCCCCCCCCCCTTCTAACGTTTATTAGCTCACGTTAGCCATCAATCTAAAGCCACAAATATTATCTGATCAATCTTTGTACATTCGATTATTATTCATAGATTAGAAAACAAAAGCAGATCGTCAATACTTGGGAATAACATGGGAATGAATGAAACTCGCATTTAAAAGACAGCGTCTACAGGAAGTGTATCATTATTGCGCATCTAGGACCCCGAGTCGATCTGGCAGCCGAGTCAATCCGGTACCCACACCGGCATACAGAAACCTTAGACATCCCAATGCTTCCCGTGCAACTCAACATGTGTGCTGCTTCATAAAAGTGAAACAATGATGTAATTGGTACAACGTGAACTCTGTGTCAACTATGGCCTTGATATTACAACAGGCAATTAATGCGCAGGGAACTAGATCACTTAGGGATTGGATTCATTTGGATCACTGAGAAATGTGATGGACGACTTGACAAGCAGCGGAAAATTGGATATTTAGAAGTTGGCCTCTGAGCTCACCCCTTAAGCCCAATGCGCAGAATGAAAGTCTTGGTTAATATTTGTAGCTCGGCCCAAAATAAATGAATGGAATAATTTCACTTCAACGGAGCAGTACAAAAAAGTGTGGATGTAGGACAGCTGTATTTCTATGCATGCTTCGTATAGTACTATCTTAGAGGGTCTGTCTTGGACACGGGAAATTCTAAAGCGTAATTTTTGTCCTGACGCGGCTGTGTGCGTTGTGCTTTAGACTTACCCTCCTCTCCAACTATAAAACATAACCGGCCAGTTATGTGACACAACATCACTCATTTCAATCTTAATCATAATAACAAAGTGTGCAAACATCAGACCCGATAGACTAGCTACAGTTCAATATCTATTAAGTACAGCATTTGTATATGGATTGTATATGTATATGGAAAATCAACTTCCCTCCTTTCCTCCTCATGTGTGCTGCCTCCCTGTCGACCACGCCTAGAATTCAAAACACACAGACATCGGTACTGCACACAAAGACATGCACACGCAAATGCGTGCACACACACACACAACTGAAACTCACACAAACACACACACACACACACACACCCCCACACACACACACACCCACACACACACACACACACACACACACACACACACCTAAATAGGAAGCAGTCAGATGCAGAGCGCCAGAAAAAAAGACTTGGAAAGTATTATAAATATGCATGGCAGCCAGCCTCTCTCTGTTCTCGCTCCGCGGTACATTTGCGACAACTGCCATGAGGAGCCTTTGGTGTAGCTTAAAGTGCAGCTTATTTCCCAGCGTTTCAGCTCAGATCCAGCCGTGCCGCGCTCGAGCCCGCGAGCCCGCGACCGGAAGCCTCTCAGTCTGTTTGACGAGCTCGCCGACCCAAGGGGCCTGGAGGCTGCTACACAGGCTGCTCCCAGGGAATAGAGACAGAGGCACGTTTCATATCTATGTTTATTTTTGTTTTTAAATAAAGGGTCAAGGAATTATAGATAATGTTGCAAAAAAAGAAGTAAACAACAACTCGCTTGCCTCTGTATGCCACCCATGCCTTGAACCCAGTTGAACCGCAGGGTGTAACAGTAACCCTGAAGGCTTGAAGAATTACAATCTGGATCAAATATTTAATGACAATGTGGAAATGCACATTTGGTGAAGGATTGCCGTCCCAGGAGGATTTATTGGTTTGCCTCATAGACTTTCTTGCTCCCATCAGCCTATTTGTTGTTTGAATGCAAGCCCGAAGGTTTCACTTGAAATCCAAGGCTTTCTAATAAACATATAATTTCTCCCATGAATTAAATATGCTTTTTAATATCTAGACAGCTTAATACAATATCTATGAAGGTCTATAGGCCTACTGATTGATTTATGTTAGTGTTATGGAGAACCTCAAAGTCTGACAAATTAGAAAAGCCCCAGTGTCTAGGGCTTATGAAGGAACTCAGAGAGCAGTGTTTCGGTATAAGCTGTACTAAATTAGTTAATATATTAAATCTGTTGGAATGTCTTGCAGAGAGCCTCTAGCTGTTCATAAAGTCAGTTCACAAAGTATTAAGGACACTTCTTCCTTTACCTCTCCTGCAAGCATGATATTCACTTTAACTTACCACTCGACCATCTGCGACCAACGGTCAGAATGGATCATTATTTAACGGTATTGAGTTTGTGTGCAGTATTGGTAATAGTATAAGAATAGTCAATAAGAGCAGTGTGAATACTACTAAGTGACCTTAACCGATAGGTAAAACATGAGTTAACGTCATAAAACTATGAAGATAAAAAGGCTAGATTAGAGGAGTGAGTGGTTGCGAAACTCCAGGGAAGTACGGAGCAGGGAACTATTCCTGCAGCACCTGGACCATGCTTTACGAGACAGAAGAGAGACCTTTTCTCTTGCTCAGCCCATCTTGACTACACACGCAGATTCCTTTGATGTCTTTCTAAGATTTGTGATTTGTTAAATATTGCATAAAACAAAACACTATTGACACTTTAAGGTTATTTACCTAACCACGTTCCCCGGAGTAGGGAGAAGATCTAACCCTTAAATGGGTAATGAGAGTCAGATGATCTCCGCCAATTATAGAATAGCAAATGCTCTAATCCACCAATTGACTCATTAAAACTAACAACTGCTGCCAGGAAGTAGTTGAGACGATTCCACCAACTGAACATCTCCCAGGAATAAAGAGACCCCTGTTGTGGGGCCAACGAAGGCGTCTTTGACACATGTGTGATACCTCTGTGTATTATCTTTATCTTTGTTTGCTTGTTTGTTTTGGTTTCTTGTCGCTTTCTCTTCGCGAGCGTGGGGGTGGCTGTGAGGGAGGCCTGTTGGCTATGTGTCCACTCACCATGGCCGCATAGATGGAATTGATAAACTGGCTCTCGGTAATGGAATTTAGCAGCCCTGGAGGCACGCATGCATATTCTTCCACTCTCCTTGAGCTCTCTCTCTCTCTCTCTCTCCCTCTCTCTCTCTCTCTCTCTCTCTCTCTCTCTCTCTCAGAAAACTATCTGATGCTTTACCCTGTGAAAGCGATAGGGACGTCGCCTAGACATGGAGGACATGGGGAGACAGAGGGTCCTGGCCAGCCTCTTAGAACAGCACATTAGCTGAAGAAGACACCGGCCTACCACAGAGGAGGAGAAAGTGGAGGAGGAGGCGGAGGACTGGACAGAGCGGTAAGACACGCCAGGAACGCCAAAACCAAGACGTGTTAGAACGAAGGACCTACCCACGGTGCTGCAGGACGCAGGGAGCCTCGGCCAACCTGCCCTGAGGCTGGAACGGATCTCTAGGACACCATGAAGTTAAAATGGGTTATTTTCACAGTCGCATTATTCTCCCATTTAACTACATGTCACGTAGTCTAAACAGTTACATTTTTTTATGAGTTATTTTACATCCAAATCGAATCAAGGCAACTTCCTCTCCCGCTGTGTGTGGGTGTGTGTGTGTGTGTGTGTGTGTGTGTGTGTGTGTGTGTGTGTGTGTGTGTGTGTGTGTGTGTGTGTCCTGACCGCTTGTCGAAACTGGAAGGCTTACATTTTTACCAATAACATGTTCTCACCAAAGGCTGTTTCCACTTCCACGCGTCTGAAGCCTGTGACAGGGGGCTAACAACCACAGCTGGCCAGCGACCCACCTTTAGTCACATCTGCAGAATCCACCATTCCATCTGAGGGATCCCCGCACATTCCCACAGGTATGTCTTGCTTCACGCTAATGACCTGTTTTACTTGGAAATGTTTCATATGACATGGTGAAATAAGTGCTGAATGCAATTTCCAATTGTGTTTGTAAGAAGAAATTCAGTTTCTGTCCTTAGGACTTGAGACGGTGAGGAATGGAATCAACACATTTCCTAAGACGCTTCCCCTTTTTTTCAAGGGGCTTTCCCGTCTCATAGAGAAAAAAGGTTTGAATCCAGGGCAGACATGACTCAGGTCCTAATAGATGGGGTGTGGTGGCCTATCCCTGCAGTTGCGGCTCTTGACATGTTCTTGGCTTTCGATTGCACTCTTTGTGGGGGAAACCTCAATAAACAGTCCTGTTGGAATATCCAGATGTTTCATGGCGGTAGGGAATAGAACGGTCATTTATTATGTATTTTAAGAAACATAAAAACGTATCACGTTACGTTATATATCATAAAACATGTATCTCTAGACCAGTTTGATGCCTGCTTCAAATTTGCTACCGTGGATACTGTGGAAAAACGAAGAAATAAATATGAACACATTTGAATGCTTTATCTAATGTCATTTTATGCAAGGTTTCATGTTGACTATACAGGATGCTCCGTTTAGTCTACACATTCAAGTCCTATTCATATAAACATATAGGTGCTCTCTATAGACCAAACCTAATGGTGTCTGCTTTCTTGAGGTCACTTAGGTTGTTGGCTTGGCTTGTACAGGAATCAGTTCAGGAGCCCAG
>NC_136936.1:42968340-42995840 GCF_949987615.1 Pollachius pollachius
GTTTAAACCATTACAGTTGCACAATTTTGTATTTACTGTGCTTGCTTGTTTCCATGTCATTTTGGGCTCAAAACACACTCAACTAGTAAATGCAGCTGTGTTATGTCCTCTCCTGTCCTTCCCCCAACAGTGCAACCCAGAATGCTCCACTCTTTGTTAAAATGTAATCTAAATAAAGCCCAGCGCCGATGCCCTAAGCAAGCCAAAGACAACATTGTGTAACTTAGTAGAACAGCTTACTATATGTAGCAGTGATGGATATGTAATGTTGGAGAGCAGTGGAAAGTCTGACACACCTGGCTTTTCCAAGTTCATTCGATAGCTATCCAGCCATTTATAATACTACATATATAATAATAACCTTTCTACCATTGTCTCCATTTCACTTCGCCAAAAACAAAACCTCCCTCAGGCGAAAGGAACCAAACAGCCTAGTGTTTGTGTGTTCATGTTTAGATATGTTGTGTTTACGTCATATTAATGGAATATGTGTACTGGGGGCTCCATCAGTGGGATTCAAAAGGTATTTAGCAAAAGTTTTCCTTGTAATGTTTATCTGTGATTTATCACCTTGCCTCTTGCCTCACAGCGATGGTTGCCAAGTATTGCGAGGCCCAGTTACTCAATGCTCATCTGAAGTGGGAGTCCTGAGCTGGGCCAGAGCTCTGGCAACAATGGAAAGAACTACTCGACGAGAGCTAAGCGCACTAGTCAATGATGGACGGGTGGAGTTGTGCAGGGGTGTATGTGTGGTGTGTGGGGGTTGGGGTGCCATGGGTGAAAAAGGCATGTTATTTCACCTTTCCATTGGTGCCACCACATACACACACAAACACACACACACACACACACACACACACACACACACACACACACACACACACACACAAACACACACACACAAACACATAGCCGGCATTAAAAAGAAGGGGAGGGTTTGAGGTTCGGGGGAGGGTTATTCTAACGCGTTTCATTTTATCTCCTCTTCAGATGTTAAAGAGGCAGTGTTGTACCCGTTGTCATGGCAACGCGCTTTTCCATACACGTTAATTCGTGACAGGGTGTACGCGCCGTCCCACTCGGGGCCCCGTCGACGCGGGGAGTGATGAATAATGGACGTGTACACGCCATGCACACGGATCCAGCAGCGAGAGAAGCAGGGAGGTTGATGGGGGAGGGTGGGGGTTGGGGTGAATGTTAGGGACCACCAGGCAGCATGGTCGGCTTCCCTGAGTGGCTCCAGACTGTGAAGTCCATGACATGGATTTTTCTTTCATAGACTTAAGAAAATAATAATGTGGGTTAAATATTTACGTTCACATATACATTTAGGGTATTTAGCAGACGCTTGTATCCAAAGCGACTTGTAATAAGTACATTTGTCCGAAGAACACAGTACAACAAATATATATATGTTGTGTTGCAGCATCGTTTGATTGATTTGTATTCATTACAGTTTTAATCGTTTAGTTAAAGAGGCCATTAAAGATTCCACATATAGAGGCGGCCGAGGGATCCATTGTGCGTTCGTCCCTCGATCACTCATCCGGACGCCATCGGGCGGCCTCGGATGGAGCGCAGGCCGTATCTGTCTGCCCCGCGTCAAGATAGCGGCGCTTCCTGAAGAGAAAGGCTCTGTCTCGGATCTTAATCGATGGAGGGAGAATGGCTGGCTGTCACTGTGTGTAATTAACCACGGGGTCACCCTGGCATGGGAGATAGGCATTGACCCCCAGCGGGACACCTGGTCCTAATGGTAATGCCCCCTGCTGCTCTGGAGGCGCGGCGAGACGGTCAAGACGGTTCATCTTGTCACTGGTCAGCCATACTTAACTTCTCTCTCTTTCTCTCTCTCTCTCTCTCTCTCTCTCTCTCTCCCTCTCTCTCTCACACTCTCTCTCACGCATTCTGCTTGTCTGGATCACTATTTTCCTAGCTAAATTGTGTCCAATGACACACACTCTCTCTCTCTCTCTCTCTCTCTCTCTCTCTCTCTCTCTCTCTCTCTCTCTTTCTCTCTCTCTCTCTCCCTTTCTCCTGCTGACACATAAGGAACAGAATTGCTCATCAATCAACTCCCTCCTTTCTTAAGGGCAGTAGGATGGCTCACGGTAGAGCGAGTACTCTGATGTGAGGAATCATTGAGCATGACAGCGGTTCAATAGGATCCAAAGGAGTTGTCCAATGAGAACTGTAGCTATTTTATAACCTCAGGGATGTTCCAAATTGCGAAATTCTGGGCCAATATCGATAAAATAAAATAACAATCTGGCCTATGACCAATGTTTTTTTTTGTTTTTTTTATATATCTTTTTATTTTATGTCATTCAATCAACCTTTTGTGCCAGGGAAACAAAGTTCAACATAACTGAAATGTAATAAAGTCTTTCAGTCATTCATCAGGCTATCTTTTAATCTTTGCAAATTAAATCATGCAAATTCACAAAACAACCTTTAATATAACCTTCTATTACATGACAAAGAGTCTTGGTAAAAAAAATCACTGTTTCAAGATGGATGCGACACAGACACCAAACATCTGCCACTGCCATCGGTGAATTTGTCGATGTCTATGACATTCAACAATGCGGACATCGGCTGATACCGATGTGCGGCAGATAAATCGGTGCATCCCGTTTAACCTAGGGATGTACTTTATTTTGGTAATCATTTACTCGGGACTCAAAACAATGTTGTCCAGTTAAAGGCAAGCTCACTTTCAGCAGTTTTGTTACCAGCCCGCAATACGATATGTTGGTGCTACTGCCTCTGTTAAAGAATGTCCGCTAAAAGGTTTCGTTCTTTGGCAGTGAGGGACTGCTGTAAACAATTTATATGACAGCAAATGTCTGGAAACATTACATCAGCCTCAAGCACTGTGTGTGTATTTGTGTGTTTTTGTGTATGTGTGTGTAGGTGTCTGTGTGTGTGTGTGTGTGTGTGTGTGTGTGTGTGTGTGTGTGTGTGTGTGTGTGTGTGTGTGTGTGTATTGCATTTGCTCTTTCCAACTAAGCCACAACCCTGTACTTTTTTCTGTAACTAAAGAACATTAAATATATATTGTTACCTGTTGTATATAGAAAATATTCATATTCATAGGAATGTAAAAATAATCACACAAAATAAATAATTTTGTAAAAGTCAAGTATCCCAAAGCCCTTGGTACTAGCTTTTCTCCAACCATCTCCTCTGCTGATTTCACCTCCACTGAGTCGCCTCAGGGGCTTGGCATGGGAGGAAACAGCCAGAAGACACCATCCTTAACCTTGGCTCCCTAGCCGGCTGTAGTCATCGGCTCTCTCTCTTTCTCAATGCACAGACTCTTTTGGCAGGGAGCTAAAAGCCATTTTCATGTTTAACTTTTATAAATCTCGTCCATATCTTCCATATCACTCGTTCTAGTTTTCCTTCGCCGGGGGAAAAATAACCCAGGGATGACGCCAAACCTGTTCCTTTGCAGTTGATTTGTCCATGATGATGTCATGCTTTACGTCCAGAGTATAAAACATTATGAGGAGAGGATTTGTCTCTGCTCCAGTGTTTCTCTCTGTGCGCCAGAGAGCAGGTCTTTGGGCCCTGAACTCGATTCTTCCAAGCCCTTCTCGCGATCTGTCAAATTCAGGCCGATGACTTGCAAACATTTCTTTGAAGATCCGTCAGATAAAGCCTCAGCGAAAGGTCGCTCAGGAGGAGGACTGCTTCTAAATCCTGATTGAATCCCTGTGCACTACTTCTCACTCAAACCAATTAAAATGGGCCACTCTTCACCCAGCCTCTCTGACAACAGGGATATCCATCACAGGCAGCTTTCCATCATCGATAGCATTGGGTCTCCACGGGAGGAAAATGCTATGATTATAGTGATTACCATGGATGTAGAATCATGTATGTCGTATGTACTATAGATGGTGGCCAAATGCCAAACATTGTCAAATTACTGTCTCCTAAATGAAAGAGTTTTCCTCCAAATGCTCATGTACAATGTGGCTATTAATAGTCCCCCACACAGGTTTCTACCTCAGAGCACTCTGTTGAGGACAATATGGTTGGGACTTTTTTGATTATTATTATGGAAATGCTTACATTTTGCTCCAAGGTAGGCTTTTTCATTTATTTCATCATCACCGCCTGCATATATGCATGTTAAGCAACCGCAGTATTGGTGCCCACTTTTTGTGTTCTGTAAAAATAAGAGAAAAAATAAGGTCACTGAACTGTTACTCAGTCCAAACTCTAATTTAGATCAAACATTTTTCGATTTTGAATACCCTATCCGAAGCAGGTCAAACGAAGTGCTCTATAAAATGATAATGTAATTTGGGTGCTGAACTCAAATTTAAATGAACTATTAAGATGTTCATTCATTATAGTTCAGTTTCATTAGCTGTTGAAAGGCTGTAAAGCAAAATCACAGTGTCTTCTGAAGTGTCCCTTTAGTTTTACGACGTAGCGTTGCATTTCCATAGAGAGCAGGAAGGAAACTGTTCCCCAGATCCTCAAGTAAACAACCAGCCCTGCTTGCATTATGGCACCTGTCTTTCTGGTGAGGAATAGGGGGGAAGGGAGCAACTCGCAGTGAGGTACCAGAGAGTTAAAACGATGTGTGCACTGTGCACATTGTTTTAATTCCATTTTCTCTATTGAATTTTATTAGGATAGGTTTGTTTTCATTTAAAGGATTGAATGGTAAAGAGAAAATCCAAAGCTCAATACCACAGTTACTACAATTTAAAAGTTTGATGGAAATTTATGGAAAGTGCTTGGTAATACATAAGGTAATACATTCATAACAAAAATAACTGAACCTGTGTGTGCGGATGCTGCACCATACCTTATATATGCACTTGATATGCTGTTTATAAGGGGATTATGGTGAGGTGTTCTGTTGCTGTTGGTGCAGTTGCCTTGGTGATTTTCAGTATTGTAGTTATATGTTAGTGCGGCTTACGCTCGCTGTATTGCAAATGATGTATTTAAGAAAGGAGTAATAAATATCTAAATGTGTCAAAACATTTGTCAAGGGAGACATTTCATTAATTCTTTGAAGTGTGCACCAATATCAAGGCCAAACTGGAAAAATATCAATGTAGGCAAATCAACGGCAATCCTGCCGGCAGGCAATAATCTTCCGCCGCCTGTCTCAGACCAAGAGAGTTGAAGAACCAAAGAAGAAGAAAATGCATAGAAAAAGAGGCTTCCAACTAATTTATCTCTTGCTGCGCTGGTGCATCCTGGGAGATTTCCAACAGGGCCAGTAGGGAAAAGGCTGAGGGAGAGCTGTGGGGTTAGCAGACTAGAAATATGGAAGAGAATATTGCTGTGTCTGTGAAAAAAAAAGCACTCAACATGAGATTAGCTACTCCCACATTACTCCTTTAATCATAGAGAATAATGTATTGCATCCCTACCTTGGTTTCTTCTTACAAATAAAACCCTACTGGGAGTAAACCCAGTGTGGATACTGGAGCTGAAAATATTTATTTGGTGGAATCTGTATGTCATGTATATTGTTATGTGGACCATCCAGACTTCCATTCTGTACCGATTTCTTTTTAATCATCGGGGTAGAAAGGGTTCCGTTAGTCACAGGCAGTGATTTTGCATATCCTGGTTTTCCGGCCTGAAATGTGAGGTTTTTCATTACTGCAAAACCTACAAGATGGAAATATCCTGTTTGAATTCTGAAGGAAAAGTAAAAAATGAAAAGGGCTATTCTGAAAAAAGCCTGCATTGTGTGCATGTCTTCACAATGTGTGCAGGCGTGTTGTGTTTTAGGGATAATAGTTTGTCTGTATTGGGTATTGGCTACACAACCCCACATACAATTCTCATTCAAATCCGAGTCAAATTAAATATAAAGAGACTGTGTGATTGGGGCACTGGTTCAGTTGAGGGGCAGAATCTCATAAATCAATAAATATCCTTTTGCAGCTCTATTCAGTGACCGCAGGAAAGCCCAGGTCATAAACCCTACTGGTCACCGTCGTTTGTGAATGAGACATTAAAAGGTGCGGTTGCCAAGATAAAATTGAAGTGTCATTTGTTAGAAATGCCTTATGCTAGACATACACATAATATACCATCAGCCATTGCATCATTTTAAATTATTAAAATTATTAACTGAATAAGAGTTCAGTTGTCGGCTGGCTTTTACGTGCGTACCAGATATGTTGTGAATGCATGTCACATCAAACTGCATGAATGAACGGAGGCTAAAAAAGGGCATTTTACAGGACATCAACCTTTATTTTCAATGAAAAAAAAAATAGCATTTAAATAAATACTGCTAAGACATCAATTCATACATCCGTACAGCTGGACTGAACATTCAGAAACCCAAACAAACAAAACAAAAGACATACAAACTACAGCAAACACCTTCTGAACAATGATTCAATACATTTTTTTTTAGAAAGCACACACCCAGTCTGTTATAATACTGCCTCGTGGAGGGGGGGAGGGATGGATTCTAAGTCAAAGACACGACAGCTCAAAACCAAATGGAGGGGTGTGGAAGGTCGACTGGTGCTGGTTTAGTTTGGAGTAGGGAGGCGCCAAAGTGTAACTTTGTACGTTTTTGTTATTCAAATGATCAAGAATTTGCATGAACATGATTAGAACATCATTGTGCATTACAAACAAAAAACGTGCAGACAAATAAAAAAAAAAAAATAGCACATCAGATACAGATAGAGGTCTCCTTAAAAACTGAACCTTTGCAATGATAAATGTGCATAGCGCCGGCAAAACGGGGCTTGATTAGGCAGAGAAACCGGGATATCCGTGCATGCATTGCCAAACGGATGCAACTACTTTCAACAAGACCATGTGAAATATAGACATATACACACAGTCGTTCCAAACCGTGAACCAGAACATGTACCTTGCATAGCCAGATGGTGAATTGGAGGTGGTGTGTGCATCGAGAGAGGGAGAGAGACCTCGCCGCTAACAAGCCATGGCTAACGGCACCAAGAGCCCAAGGTAACACGCGCGCAAGGCGCTGGTGTCATAGCAACAGACTGCGTATTGGAAATTTCAGCCAAACCCGCGTAGCAACGAATTATGTGTGTCGCTGCCGCACACAAAGAAAAGTTTATGATACACTACAAGAATGTGTTAATCTAAAGTTGGAATAGGCTCTGCCACCAGCTAGCTGTTTTCTTTGGTAGTAAAGAATAAATAGGAATGAAAACAAAAAACGATTAGACGCCGCAGATGCCGAGGTACAGATTAATTTGCGTTGTTACTTGTGAGAATGGCACATTAAACGAGGTTCTGACACTGGCAACAGAAAATACCGATATCCCACTTCCATTTGGCAAACGCATCAAGGCAATGACATATAAAAGGAAAGAAGGGGGGGAAAATCCACAACAGACAGACGATCTGAAACCACAGTGTTTCTGTCACTTTGAGCTGGGGGGGCTACCGCAAAGAGACCAGTGTCCTCTTCCCTGGGCCTTTCACTGAGAAATTAGGAGTCTCTTGCATGCATTTCCTTTATTTAGGGAGGGGAAGGGGAAACATATTTTAAAGTCTTCATTTTATTTTTTCACATTTTCATCCGTTTTGTTTTAATCTTAAGATATGAGTGGACCGCATGCCCCCACTTCCTGTCGAGGTAGGAGATCACCCACCACGATCGCCAAAAAAAGGGATGTTTACGTCGCTTCCCGGGGAACAGAAGGCCAAAAGCGGATAAACATCTCCCCATGAATGCCTGAAAAGTAGAGGAGGGGCCTGTCGTCATGAGACAAACAGACCCTAGTGTTTCTGAGGCTTGGGGGTTATCTCTGGTTGGCATCGTCAATGAGCTTCTCCAATTACTGGGAGCTTCACTGTTCTTTTTCCCCCCCCCCCCCGTTTATAAATCCCATGGCACTGCTTTCGGGACAGACTCATTTCTCCTAGCGCAACATTATAGATACCACGAGAGTGTGGGGGGGGGGAAGGTAGGTTTGAGATGATTTAAAGTGCTGAGCATCCGTCATCCTTCAACTGCTTGGCGTACAGGGCATGGTTCACTGCCCTGCTCCCCCCCCCCTCCCCCTCCCCCTTCAAATGCCTTGTGCCGTCCCCTACTCGGTCCAAAAAGTCCACACGGTTCCAAGGAAGTCTCGGGAAGAGACCCGTCCCTTCACATGAGAGTACAGCTCTTGGCCTTGTCTTTGCGCAGATCTGTGGCCACCGCCGTGAGGTCGGGCCTGCTGGGCATGTGGGAGATCCTCTTGGTGGCCCGGGAGGACTTGCTGCGCTTCACGTTCTTGTTGTTCTTGGAGACGCAGGCCAGCGTGGCCACGTGGAAGATGTCCCGCACGCTGTTCTCCGACTGCAGGGAGGAACACTCGATGTAGGGAGCGCTCAGCTGCTTGGCCATGTTGGAGCCCTGGGAGGGGAATGGGGGAAACCAGACAGAGACGATGACGTTAAAATGATGTTATACCCATTATACTATCGCCTTGAAGGGGAACTGCAATGCCCGGCTGTTTCTTATTGCAAAAAAGGTACTGCTTCATAGGCATGTTGTGAATAAAAGGGTTGGGCTGAGTTGCTGCAGACAACAATTTATTCGCACAACACACATATAAAGCAGTACTCTGCTTTTAATTTTGAAAATAGCAGAGCGAGGCGATTCCCCTTTACCAGCTCAAGACCATGCTGATGGGGGATCACCCGAAGCTTAGGAAAAGCAAGATAAGATCATTCCCAAGAATGTGGATTGAACGCCAGACACGACATGCTAGACGACAGAAATACAAGAGCCAGAGTCTTAAATGTCACATATAATGCTTCTGCCATCATGCCAGTTGATCCAGATTACTTAGTCCCTGGTAATATGATTAGCCCAGCCTGCTCCAAAAGTATCAACAATGCCCATTCAGTTTCCTTGTTAAAGCATTCCTAACATTTGGGCTCTGGTCAAATTACTAGAGAAATAATGAAATGTCGGTATGTTAGTAGGTGGGCCCTCACCTGATCATATGACACTGGTGTCTGTCTGTGGTTAGACAGCTCCACCAGTGTGGTGAGGTCCGTTCGAAGGTCAGACTTGCATCCAACCAGCAGGATTTTGGTGTTGGGACAGAATTCCTGAATTTCTCCTCTCCACTGGAAGAATAGAGACCACAAAAAGAAAAAAGAAAAAAAGAAGAATGGTCATTGTGGACACCAAAGACTTGGGACACCCTAAGCTAAAGAAATGGGACCGTTTCCCAGTGACTCAGCCACCTTGAAGCGGTTGCCCAGCTATACAGTCATACACAAGTACAAAGGCCCCCTTTCTGTCAAGCTCACCCGTGTTAATTACAGTAAGAGAAAAACAACGATTTTCCCAGGCTCTTTCTATGCCATGAAGGAACGCCTGTCCTGGTGCTTTTCAGAACCAGTCTATCTTTCAGTTTCCCCCCCAGAGACAATGCACACCGTTATGTAACGAAACCAATGGGCAGTAAGAAAGACAAGAAAAAACAGGGACATAGTGGGAGAGACTGAGACACAGGGGGAGAGAGACAGAGAGTTGATGGAGGTGGGGGGGTTGTGGGGGTCAAAAGTAGAACAACAATGCAGAGCAGAAACACACTGTACTGATTATGTTCCCATCACGGCTGTATCATCTCAACTTCCTCCCCCATCTCACGCCCGTCTCAACTGCTGACCCTATTCAGGCAGTTGGCCCACTTCTGACCAGAGCGCCTTCACAGGTCAGAGGGCAGGCTACGTATATGGAAGAGCTCCACAGGGGTCCAAGTGTGCCTGGTCCACTACCTCCTAACCTCACAACAGTGTCGAATGGTGGGGGTAGAAGGAGGCCGTATCCCCCATGCCAACTCTATTGCACGCTCTTTATCCCAGTGGTACAATGGATGCAGAGCTCGCTCTGTGGTACAGGCCGTCGTTGTCTTACTGGGTTCTTTAGAAAACGACTTGGCCCACTAACACAAAAGGCAGACCCTTTAGAGAGAGGGGTCAGGGGTCAAGGGAGTGACCATCCATCCGTGTCGCCCTGGACGAGATGTTTCCTCTGAGTGGGTTTTTTGAGGTTGATACATTTTTTATCTTGTAATTTAACCTGCGTGACGTATAAAAACATATATAACTATAATATGGATTTTACCTTCTTTAAAACACTGTCCAATGTTTCCGGTCTGCTGATATCGAAGCAGATGAGGACCGCGTCAGAATCGGGGTAGGAGAGCGGTCGTACGTTGTCATAGTACGGTGAGCCTGAAAGGACAAACAACTAGTCAGCAGGAGAAGAACCAAGACACATAGAATATATTTATGCAGAGAGTGGCTGCAAACGTGCCGCACATCGTTCAGTGATTGCATTTCCATACATTAGCAACACAACACCCCCCTCTGGTAAACCATTTAATAACGGAGACATAAACTAATTAAATCGCTATCTCCGTCGTGGCAAACTCCGGTATAGAGCAATCCAATCAGCTCTTGCACAGTCATCAGGTTTCCTTTATCCTGTAATATATGCAAAGCAGGGAATACGTTGCGGGAGTGGAAGGAATTACTCGCAACTGTTGGCATCAGAATAGGCTGTCGGTGACACAGAAATGACAGCAGTTAGCCGGCACTCCTACGTTACTTAGAATCTGGAATCAACAAATCACACCTTGAAGCTAGGATAGGTTTTAGTATCGTCTAAGCAGGTCTGCTTTGGAAAATAATAATCATTGGGTTAGAAAAGGGACAACTCTAAACACGCCCTTTTGTAGGGATGTCATACCATTTTGGTGGAACATAATGGAAATGGACGTAGACTGCTTATTACAGGTAGATATAGGTAGACTGAGGTAATAGTTTATACTGCTTATTGCTCAACTCCTTGGTGGTACAGCAGGCGAGATAGAGTGATTATTGCTTTCTGTTTAGATCAAAAGGTTTTCTATGGAATACTGCCAGGTCTGTGTACTTTTGGCTGAGGAACTGGCGTGATAACCAGACAATAGAGACAATAAGCTCCCCATTGATAATAACAGAAATGCAAATTGTATGTAGATAAAGAATGCATTATCTTAAGGCATTATTCCAACATCCTGGAAGTCTAAATAAGTGGAATCAAAATATCATACATATAGCCAGGATCAAACCGAAAACTAAATATGCCCTCCTCAACATTACAACATTAATATCCCCTAATGCACTGAATGTTTTTGCTAGCGAGGACTTGGGGGGGGCCCTCCATGAATTAGTAAAATGCGTGTCATCTCAGCTGTTTGGCCTGTGGGGGACCAGAATAGAATCCCATCACTACAGGGAAGGGAGATTGCGTTAGTGTTCACCTTGAGGAGGGTTCTACAAAGAGAACAGGAAATGAATTCATTCCATTATCCAAAAACAACCAGCAGACCGGCGGGATCTCAGAAACAGCCGTAGCGTTTCATTTGGTTACAGACAGCACCGACCATGTGGATGGAGAATACGATTTTTAAATGCCAAAAGCATTTGTTTAAGCTACAATATTATAGAAGGTCTGCAAAACGTAATTATGTTTGACGTGCACCACAACAAACAGATGGGATGTTTTCTCTGGGTCCCAGTGCTGTCTATGAATCTGAATACATTTCAAACAGAGCATTCCAAGTACTAACCTAATAGAGAACTTACCCTAGCTGCAGGTCGTACTGACTTAACTCATGTTTTTAACTGAAAAAAGCTGTTTAAAAAGTTGCAAGAGCAAATTTGCCCAATTGGATTTCCGAGAAAAGAGATTAAACCTGTTCAACAACAAGCCCGGTGTACCCCGGAAAATTGTGAGTCCAACTTTCCACGTGTGTTGCCGTGCCAATGCCAGGAATTCCTGGCATTTTGTTGTCTCTATTTTAACGAGACCCCACATCCCCCTCTCCGGTAAGGGGTGCCTCTATTTTGGTGATCTCCAAAATAGACATGGTAAAGGAGTCTGTGTGCTTGATCGTTACTGTCAGAGGCAACAGAGGACAATGGTGTGTGTATGTTTGTTTGTTTGTTTGCATGCATGCATGCTTGTGTGAGATAGGGTGGTGGGTGGTACCGTGTACTGAAGTGTTTTCTCCCCACATAATGGGGAGAAAACAAAGTGGGTGTTTGTGTGTGTGCGCACATGTGCGCGTGAACGTGTGTGTGTGCATGTATTTGAGTGTTAAATGCCATCTGCGTAGCAGTTTCTCTCTGGGAGGAATGCAGATAATGAAAAGGTATGATCAGCCACAAAGAAACGCTCGTTTACAACATCCGATTTCCAAACATGCTCTTCCCCTCAGCGCCTCTCAAGCGGTTTGCTTCCTGTTGTTACTCGACAAACCTAGGACTTTGATAAGATCATGACATCCTATCCTTAAACACATTATGCTTGAATGAGATTAACTATTCCAACACATCAGACTCAGGGGCCGGATCCTCACTCTGGAGGCAGAAACAATGACCGGTTGGTTGTGAGGACGGTCAACATCGTGTTTGAGTCAACGCCATGGTTGTGTTTTACACATTCTTTCCTAAAGCTTGTAAATCAGTTCCATACTAAATCACAAATTAACTGTGTTTTTGTTTAGAGTGCTGCATATAGAGTGACTTGCAATTACAACTGGTGCAGGCATTTTCAAAAGGTGACTCATTTGAGAGTTGTAATGAAAGATGAGCTTAAGAACTTAAGAAAATATGGCATTTCTAACAAATGACACCATTATGAATGTTAAGTCTTAGCAACAGCAACTTAGACCTAGATATTTTGCACCCATTTTCCATTAATCACAACCCACTCCCAATCTGACAAACATTTTCCCCATAATAAATCAAAAAAATAATATGATCTTACGCAAATGATCGGTAAGGTGAGGACATGCAACCTCTGTGTGTGTGCACGTGCTTGCTTGCTTGTCGCGTTTGCTCTGCAAGGCCACAATACCAATACCACCTTGGGGCCATGGAAGCACGCAGGCAGAGACTATTGATTGAGAGCAGAGTTTAGACGAGATAAACTCTGCCCCCCGTTAGCAGACTGCTAACAGGGAACCAGCTTTATTGGCAACCTGCTGCTGAAGTGACGATGTGGAAATAGACAAACAATGACACGCATGGCATCGGAGGATGGGGTAAAGGGGCTAGGGCGACACACACACACACACACACACACACACACACACACACACACACACACACACACACACACACACACACACACACACACACACACACACACACACACACACACACACACACTGCAGCCGGGTCGTCCGCTTGTAAGCCGACTGAAGTCGGCTACGAGTGTATTCGGCCAGGGAAGAAATAAGAAATTAATCTCCCGTCGTAGGTGGAGATAACATGGTTGGACACGAGGAGAGAGTTGAGGAAAGGGGGGGTACCCAGGGACCTCGCCCATTCAGAGGGTCAGGGGATTACCAGCGACCTTGACTGGTGAGACAGGTTCACTTTCGGCATAAATGTACGTCTGTACCCTACAAAGCCTTGGGGTGCAGATCCCATGTCAACAGTGAGGCTAACAAAAGTGCCTGCGCAACTGGACTCCACAATGTAGAAAAACGTTCTGAGAACCTTTAAAAATGCATGGGGTCCAAGTGAATCCAACAAGACACTGGGAAACAACAGGGGGAATTGATTTTGCTTCTTGAGGTTGTAAACAAAGTAAAAAACCTTTCGTTACAAAGGCCTTGTTTTTCTTTTCTGTCAGTATGAATCATTTGTGGAAGCTGACACTCAGCACAGGCTACAGTGAACGTTTACAGGAATGCAGTGCTACAAGAAGAGAACATTTCTTCGATTGTTGAGGGTAGGCTAAATTATATCCTATTGTAGGTGGGACAAGACGTACAGTACACAAGGCACTGTGTCTCTGTTTTTCTTTTGTACGAATACTTTAAAAAACGGTTGCGCTGGTTCCAGACAAAAGTTTGACCACTTCTATGCACACACACAAACACACTTCTACAAGACTTAAGAAAGGATGGCTTCTGCCCATAGGGTATGAATGTTACAAGAAACATCTTTCGGGATGGGGGGGGGGGGGGGGGGGGGGGGGTCACAACAAAGACCCAGCACAAGCTAGACCGCTGGTTCTTTTATGTATATAAATGATCTAAACAACCTTCCTTTCATAATGAGCCTCTGAATGCAGCAACGGGTTCATTAACACCTCCTCACATTAGGAAAACAATGACAGAAAAGCCCTGAAAAGCCCCTCGGTTGCCCTCCCCTCACCCTTATGTCTTATTTACAGAAACCCTCTCTGAATCAGCACTCACATTCACACTCACAGAATGACCAGTGAAGAAGGAGGCTCATCCATAAAATGACCTAACATGACCAAATTCACAAAAATCTACAGGTTGGCACTTATAGGGCAGGAAGGTGACCAGCCTTACTGGGGGGTTCGAGCCCGAGGGTGGAGTAAACTGCATGTGGCTGTGTGGTCGCAGACAGACCCCTTTAGTCAATAGGATTTACACAAAGGAGATCTGGAGATGTCGCACACCACAACAGTGTCATTCATTTAGGACGCGAGTGCCAAGGATCCCGGAAACAGTTTCACATGAACCGCCGGACCAATCAGCCAGTCCAGTGGAGCGTATACGTCCATCTGCATGCGATCGTTTAAGAGGCTGCGTTGCTGCTGTCCTTTCCTGCTCTGTGTGGCCGCTTAATCACAGACCACATCCTGGACAAGCCTCAGCAGAATCAGCTGACACACACACACACACACACACACACACACACACACACACACACACACACACACACACGACAGCTGGGGGTACCATGCCTGGCTCCTGGAGGAACTGGGAGGCTGAGCGCTCAGAGATTTCTAAACGACTACAGAACAAGTAATCCATGCAGGCCCAATCAATGTAGGCGACATGCCAGCAGTTATTTCCTCGCCCATGCCGGCGTGTTTGACACCATCGCTATAGTTACAAAAATATTTTTGCCATTATTGATCGATCATATTTGAGATTGCAGGGGGGAGGAGGGTTGGTGCGGGGAGGCAGCATACCGGCGCGTGTAAAATATAACCACACCCCCAAGCTTGAAAACCTAACGCCCGTGAAAAGTACGACGGGTGGTTCTGGTAGGGCATGTACGCCACTTTGTGCAGGGAAGCCCTTCAAGTGATGCGGTCCGTTCCAACATTCCCAATAAGCAGCGTCAGCTCGGAACACCAGGCGGCTTTGTAGTTGCGCAACGTGCGCAATGCTTTCCAGAGAACGCAGATCACAACAAAAACAAGTTCTTACATTATTGCGCGCCCTTAGGCTGGTTTTTTTTTGGGGAGGGGGGGGGGGGTCAATTCTGGGAACAAATGTAAAAGCGTCCTTACCTGACGTGTCCCAAAGACTTAGTTCTATTCTCTGTGTATCGATTTCAAAACTGGCTGTGTAGTTCTCGAAGACCGTGGGGACATAGTTCTACAAACAGAAGAGACGTAGAATTGCAGTTGTTAGCGTACAAACCCAATTACACATGAAAGCCTCTAAAAGTAAACATTCCTGAATTGCCGCGAGATGCACAAATCCTCTCTTTTACGAATTTAGAAGTCCAAGGAAGATGCTGCGTTCACTGTCCCAACATACCTCTGGGAAGCAGTCTTTCGCAAACACGTGAAGTAAGGCGGTTTTCCCACATTGACTGTCCCCTACGACCACGATTTTACACTTCACACTCTGGGTAGGATCCATCTCGGGTGTGGGTGAAAGCTTCAGACCGGATTGAGTTTGCTTCATTGACTTGTCCGGAATGACATGTGCTGCTCCACGGTGAATTAAGATCCCAGTCGAAACGCGCTTCGGATACTACTGACACACCGGCGCCACTCGTCTGCCTGCCCCACTGTTGCTTATAGTCGGGGACATGGAAGGCGAATATATATATGGGAGGAGTGAGCCAATCGCGGGTCTCACGCAGATGACAACCACCCTGTCTCCCTCGTGGAAATATAGCGCCCCCTCACTGTCAAATCTTCCATGCAGCAAAGATGGGCATGGCTCCATCAATTCCAAGGATGATGCTCAATAGATACGCGATGACGCCCATAACAAGACAACGCTTGAGAACAAATGTATATTTATATATATTCGTCTCTCGTACTTCGCTGCTCTCTCTCTCTCTCTCTCTCTCTCTCTCTCTCTCTCTCTCTCTCTCTCTCTCTGTCTTTTATTTAATTTATTGTTTTTCTCATATAAACTGGTTACTGTGAATGCATTTTACAATATTATCATCTCAAATTTCCGTATGACCAAAATAATATTCCATAACATTCCAAAGTCCATTAAGGGCTGGCCGTTTAATTGCTTGAATCTTTTTAATCGAATGTTATTGCTGGCAGGTTAATGTTCGCCTAATTTACTCATGAATTACCCTACTGGCAATAACTGTTAAGATCATGTAACATGTTATTTTTTCGTGTGTGTGTCTGTGTGCCTGTATGTGTCTGTGTGTGTGTGTGTGTGTGGTGTGTGTGTGTGTGTGTGTGTGTGCATGCCTGTGTGTGAGTGTATCTGCATTGCAGAACAGCTAATATTATTTAGTCATTTGGCAGACAGTTTTACCCAAAGTCACTTACTTACTTGCAGTACCATTCAATTCAGATGGGGTAAGATGCCTTGCCTGGCAATACCTACACAGGTAGACTATGCACCTTTTGCTGTCAGTCAAACCTCCTACAAAACCATTCTCTTTACCCTGCGCCCTGCAGTTTAAAACAAGATGTTGCCTTATGAAGGCCAAGACTCACACACATTCAGAATAGATTGTTATTCAAGGGGAATACGTTGACTTCCTGTGTAGTGCGCGCAGGGCTTGTCAGGGAAAACGACCGAGATGAGCAATGACAGGCACAGAGACAGCATCTGCCGTGTCCTTACCTGAGGAAAAGCCCCCCCCAACAGACTGTAGATCTTCCTAATGTGTAGTGATGGGCACTCTCTGTCTCTGTCTCTCTCTTCTACAGTGATACAAGTTGATCTTTATTGAAGTAAGGACATGTTGAAAGCATCCTATGGAATCAGAATTTGAATCAGAGTCAGCCTCGTTTGAATAAGCAAGCCCTGTGCTATAGGCTACTTCCCTATGGGATGAAATCCTCCTAGGTAGGTAGCACAGTACAGTGTGAGTACCTTCTGGCCTTAAAAAGTAACCATAAAGATCCACTTACCCTCAGACCTAGATTTCAGGCTTTGGTAGAACTTGCTGGTAAGGATTTTTGAAACATTAATTTATTTCCCCTGTACAATTCTTTCTTGATAATAATACATTTGACCTACATGCCTGCCACTTCCTTCCTGAACACTCAGGTCAGACTTAAACGTCCTTCCTCTCCCCCGATGGCTTCCTCTTGGCCTCTCCCTCATTCGTCATTTCTGAATTCATACACGGGGAAATCGGCTGAGGACGGAGGGAGAGACGATTGCTGCCTTCCTCGTGAACGACAACCATTTCATTTGCCAGTTTACCCTGGGGCTCGCCATTTACCAGCCACACACCCCCCACTCTTCTCCTTGTCTCTGAAATGAGCCACTAATGGGGCTGGCACATGCTAATGATGTGTGCCATGCAGGGCTGGCTCCCTGACACTTACTTTTCCGAGTATGCTAATCGCTGTAAACAGAGGACAGCGAACGTGTCTATATATTAATGTCATTTCAAGCAGTGGGAGAGGAGGAGGAGGGAGGGGGGAGGGGACAGCAGCATCCACATGGGATAGGGGGAAGGAGGAGTTAAGACAGTGTTACAGTCTATCCTACAGTGCTTTCAGTATTTGACGGTTTGTAAGAAGGCAGGTGCATAGAAAGAGATTGTGGCTACAGTGGTTGTTACATCCTTGTTTGAGTCTCCCCTCAGGAGGAAAAAAATGAAAATAATGGACGAATAAATAATTTGGAAAACCAAGCGGCAAAACAGTTCTATATCCAGTCCGGCAAACAGGTGTCTATGTAGTTATCTTGAGATTTGCTGGTCCCCCAAAATGTATATGCATGTGCCTGGGTCTGAGGGTAAACATTGAAGTTAATGCAGAAAGGACATAAAGAATTGAAATTAAGGACATTGAACGGATGTTGAAGAACAAAGGAAGATAGATGCGCCTGCAGTCATGGAGTGAAATCTGCTGCCAGTTGGGATTGCTGCATATGACATTCGGGGAAGGGGGGTGGGGGGGGGTGGTCATCCTATCAGGCAGGACAGAGTCAGCCAATCAGCAGGACAGAGTCAGCCAATCAGCAGGACAGAGTCAGCCAATCAGCCCGGACCGTGTGACTGACACACCTTCAAGTCTTCTGTTGTCTCTGTTCTCTGGTGAAACGGTGCAATGTCAAAATGTCAACATCATTCAGACATGAAGCACACCAGCTATCCAGTGTGTGCATCCATCTGTGTCTGGATATTGTAATTCATTGTTAGTGCAATTCACATCACATGTGTAAATAGAGGAAGATGTACAGTATGTTGTATCTGTGGCTTAAGTGCTATATCATATTGCTACTTTCTACAAAACACAAAGGCCTGAAATCCTTTACAAATTGGTTTACCGGTAGCGTAATTCCAAATAGTTGTTTTGATCTTTCAAAGCTGGCCATGGTGCATGTTTAACACTTGATTCATGGCACTCTCTTGGGCCCACTCACTCTAGGAGCTTGGTGTGGACCAACGGAGTACAGAACAAGGCTTGTGGGCTGCAGGCCGGCTACCGGAGCTGTCACTGCAGTCGCATGAGTGACCAGCAAATCACCATATCCCTCGGCACCACGCTCCCACTCACTGTCCTTCTGTAGGTGCACATGCATGGACACACACATGTAGGCCTACACACACACACACACACATGCATGAATATAACACACACACACACACACATACATGCACACACACACACGCACACACACACACACACACACAATCCTGCACAAATACAAAATCGTAAACACACAGACACACAGTGACACACAGAGAGAAGGAGCATAATTTCATCACAGGGAGGAAGACATGGCTCATGAGCAGGCAGCGAAAGAGATAGCCGGGGGGGGAAGGGATTTTTTGGAATGGCTGAAGGATGTACCATCACTAGTGGAGTAGAGATACACAAGCATGAAGGGAGAGGAGGTCAGCCTAGCCACTGTAACAGCAGATAACATAGGGCTAGCAACAACCAAGAAACTCACAACAGCAGGGACACTGTGTGTGTGTGTGTGTGTGCCTGTGTGCATGCGCGTAATTATAGTGTGTGTATGTGTCTTTGTGTGTGTGTGTGTGTGTGTGTGTTTGTGTGCCTGTGTGTATGTCTGCGTCTGTGTGTGTGTCTGCATGTGTGTGTATCTGTGTGTGTATGTGTGTGTGCCTGTGTGCATACGCGTGAGTGTGAAGGTGTGAATATAACATCAGTGTCTCAGGTGTTGAGAGGCTACAATTTTCCATACACTGTCCCCATCTGACCTGCCATTAGAAGGTGTTTGGGGTATCAGGCTGACAAACCCTCCTCTCTTAAAAAAAACACATCAGGAAGTAAGCACGGAAGCTGGGATGCGTTGAGGCGTGTAGCTTATCCCTGACAGTATTTGGAAGTATTTCTGGAAGTATTTGATCAGCTGCGCACTCATGCTGCTGTCATGGAAACCATAAGACCTCCCTATAGTCTATACTGGCGCAAAAATCGATCAAAAGGTCCAGAAAAAAAAAAAAAATCGTAATTACTCTTCACTATTTGGGAGAGAGCTAGATCATAGCAGCTAAAGTGTAGTTACTGCCCTGCGATGGTCTTTTACTGGTCTTTTATATATTTCAATATTCAAGAGATGAACAAAACGGATTTGGAGTGGAAAGCTTTGAGGAAAAACGGGACCGACCCCTGAATAAAATGAACATGAGTTGCGCAATAATATTGTTTTCTATTGCCCCTTGTATCGCATGCGTTTCCAAGACGACGGAGACATAGCCTTCGTGATTTTGGAATACATCAATACATGAGGTTGTTAGTGAGGCATCCCAGCTCTGTATGAGGTCAATTAAACCGTTTCGTTGGAAGGACACAGCATCAGTCCATCAATAAATAAACGTTCAATAATATGGAGGCAATCAGTCACAGACAATATGAATATGGAAATAAAGCATCACACAGTCATTGGGCACTGGGTGCGTCTGCTATGGCAACTCGTGTGGCTGCCAATGTGTGCTACGATGTGCAGTAGGCCCGCGCAGAGCTGCAGAGCCACTCCGTGACTCACCCCGTGGCGGAATGTGTGAGCGGTCCTGATTGCGTTTTACGGTACGGTTCTCGATGAAGTCATCAACAACACATGACTGCCTCTCCGGAACAAAGGAACATAATTACCTGGAAAACAAGGGCATGCTGGGGGTTTATGCTAATGAATGTAATGACAGAAGATGTTAATGGGGGGGGGGGGAGGGGGTTAGCGAAATAGCTTGTTTAAAACAGTTGTTATCTTAAAAACATTAGATATGGCAGTCAGTTTTTGTTTTTGTTTTTGTTTTGACAGGAACCACGACAGCCTCAGTGGTTAACATTGCTTTGAGAGAAGCCATAGGAAAGTGTGATTGTCATTTCCCATCTCTGTATGGAAATCACAGGAAGTTACCTCCTCCATACCAACAAAACTCTTGCATGACTCAACTGAATCATTGTTGACATGTCAGATCTAAAGATATCTATTAAAGACATCACTGCCAGACACAAATTATTATTATCATCCTTCCAAATCAAAGAAGAACCAAGGATTATGGTGGAATGGCTGAAATATTCCAAACGTGTTTCAGTCCCAGAAAAACTGCAATGATATATATTATATATATAAAGACTGATTTTGCTGGCAAGAATGTCAATGATCTTAATGAAGAACAGGTGCTCTGTGTGGTTATGTTCTCAGAGATTAATCAATCTTATTGTCTGTCTTGGATGCAGTACATTTTGGGTATTGTTAAAGCCAAGGTCAGTGAGGGCAGAGCTTGATAACATAAATCCTTATGTTCTCATTAGGTTAAAATTTAGGATCTGGCAGCAAGTTGTGTAATCATGCTGATACATTTAAACTCTGTGGGTTTCAATTTCTTTTCGTGGACTCACACTCAATATTTCTGGTTTGATAATGTGAATCGCTATGGGAAAGCAATCAATGAGAGAGTGCATAGTAACAAATGAATCCCTTAATATAACCTTATAAGCTATAACCTTGAAGGTAAGGTCTTGCTGTCTAGAAATCAATCCAAAAGGATTCCCTGTCACTCATATTTATCATCGCTCTTAATAAGTGTTTGAGCCATTCACCACCTTTGAGAGCTCTTTATGACCTGTGCTATGAACATCCCTCCCCAGAGCAGAATGGAAATACTTCCAACAATGATCACATTGAAAATAAGAACAATTTGCAGCACACAAACTTATGTTTTTTTTCCGTTGTTGTAATCAATTGTGATGTAGGTATCAGTAGATCTACATATATGAGAAGTGTGTTTTGACTTTTACCAAGGGACAAGACAATAACGGGGGGTCAGTGGAATAATGGATTGCTTGAACTACCAGTGAAAGACCTGCCCAGGGAGGCCAAACAGGTGACCTTTAGTCCAACCCTGTGACCACACTCTGTCTATTGGGATGTATTCTCACTGTATGTCTGTGAATATATCTATCGGTCAGCTACCATGTCTCTAAAGTCGCCAACAGCAAAACGATATCCTAGCAAAACGATGTGTGTCTCTCATTTTAACATTTTAAAGTTACTCCAAAAGAGGAAAATCCCAGAAGCAAATAAAGAATAAAACAATTGGGGAATGTTTTGACTTATGAGAGCATCCTTTAAAAAAAACCTCTTCACAGAAAGGCATTACTGTGCACAGTGGAGGCAGAATAACAATGAGTATCTCTTAATGAATTTAATCTGCAGTCACTAAAATGCAGGGGCCGCGGATGGACTGCTCTTTTCTAAAAAAAAAACTAACAGGAAGAAGGAGATCTATTAATTGTCTTTTCACACACTTTCTGAAAAAAATTGCAATCGGGGAAGCAGTAGCATCCGACACATGCCCCTGCCTCCCCGCATGCCTGTGGCAAAGGGACCTGCTGGGGCAGAAGATGTGTTGGACTGTGAAAAGGCACGTTCCAGTGATGACCTTCAGTGTGATGTGGCTTGGAAGCTTGGTGGCTTCTGCGGCTGCAGGCTCCCTGTGACCTTATACACTGCGGCGAGCCCCTGAGATGAAGGAGAGCTGAGAACTAGCTGGCGACGCAAAGTCAACGACATATTTGGTTTGTTGTTTCACAAGAGCGGTCTACATATACACGCTGCCAACCTACTTGGATGTCTGTTTAATGTAGTGCACCCCATGTCTCGTATCAAAAACTGAGTGCACGTTCACATGGGGTAGAATAAGCGTAGCTTCATCACATAACTATTTCATAATTTAAGTTTCTTTTTTGAAGGTGGGGGGGGGGGGTTCAAAATGTACTTTGTGCTGCAAGCACAGCTGGCAACAAAACTGGCACCGGCCCCTGGTGGTAACCTAATGGCACATTTCCCTGTCGTGTGACTACAGCGAACGAAAACCATATGCATTTTGATGCATCGCTTCAATTACAGAAACCCAAGCCGTGATCTGTCATCTTAAAGCCAGGGTTTTTTCTCCTCCAGAGCCGCGGCGTTCCAGCCGCGACACCGTTAAATTCCTCCGCTGGCAGGCTGATAGATGGATGGAGCTCATTGCGGTCGGAATGGCGAATGCCAGAGGGCTGCTGCTCGGCCGCGCACGGCTATCTGCGACCGCAAAGAGCCCCGGCAGCCAAATGGGGGGTGAAATCTGGTGATCGCCCATCGTCGGGTGGTTGGTCCCCTGGCTGCGGAGGATTGCATCGGAGACTGATTGGGTTAATGGAAGTCGGATGAGGAAATCAATCTGGTTTTGGGCGGAAGTAGGGTAGGGAAGGGGGAGGTTGCCAGTAGCACAATATATATATGTATAAATATATATATATATATATATGTTAAGACAAATCGTTGAGAGCTAATTGCTAGGGTTGTACCTTGAACCAGAACCTCGGTAGCAGTTGCTCACTGAATTTTTTATTTTATTTTTCTTTATATGGGTTACCTTTTTTTTAAAACCACATGTAGAACTATGAGATCACAAACAGATGTATTTGAACATGTAATGTTGTTGAAGTCATCTGAGGCGGAGATATTGAGACAATTGAGACAGAAGTCTCAATTGAGATAATGATAATAAAGCAATGTTTTTGAGGTTGAAAGATGGTGGAGAAATGTATAGTTGTGAAGAAAATTAGTCAATTCTTGGAGTAGGTGTATAGCCTGCTCTTGGTTACAATAAAGCATGCACATATCATTTAAATTGCCGTAGTGAATAAAAAAAAATCTTAATATGTCAAATGTGTCACCAAAGCCTTACAAGGGCTACATCAATGGCAGGTTGTTCAAGGTCAGAAGTATTTCAGCTTAAAGGGGTAGTTCGGAATTTTGGACATAGGGCCTGATTCCCAAGTTTGCCTTGGTGTTCTTTATCATCGGAGACAGTTTTCAACACATTTCATTCAGTCCTTCTAGTTGCAGAGTTCGATCGTGCTAGGCTAGCGCACGGGAATGGGCAATACTAGCCTGCTAATAAAACCCACTACTCGTCTTACCCACTCCACAGTACACCCGAGGTAAATCAATTATAATACCAGACTATAGATGTAAATGTCTGCGTTGATAGAATAATGTTAGAGATAAAACTACCCTCATATCGCATGAATCATCGCATTTTGAGGGACTTCTTTCTCAGCAGCAGCGGAATTTAACCTAGGTATCAGTCCGTCGCTGCCGTAGCCTACTACCAGGAATATAATACTGCTGCTGAGACACAGCAAGTCCCTCAAAGTGCAATGCAATGCAAGGTTGGCTTTATTTCTAACATTATTCTATCAACACAGACATTTACATCGACCGTCTGGCATTATAGTTGATTTGCCTCAGGTGTAATGTGGAGTGGGTAAGACTGTTTTATTAGCAGGCTAGTATTGCCCATTGCCATGCGCTAGCCTAGCACGGGCAAACTCTGCAACTAGAAGAACTGAATGAAATGTGTTGAAAACTGTCTCCAATGATAAAGAACACCAAGGCTAACTTGGGAATCAGGCCCTATGTCCAAAACTCCAAACTACTCCTTTAAGTGTGAAGTCTATTTCAATTTTTTTGACTCAGAAGAAATGATACATGTTTGCACAAAGCAGAATTGAATGCAATTCTTACTTGTTTCATCTTCTCATGTTGTCCATATTTCCCTGGGATGGGTTTAGGCTCTCCACGTTTCACTCAGTTTCATCATATAGTGACGGGCTGCTTTCATTTCATTTCAATCCAGCATGTAAAACATAAGCCACAACACACACTATTAAATTACACAAAAAACAATTCTCAAACTAGAGAACCCAGAAAGTGTTTCAGTAAAAAATACAAAAAATGCTTTCCAACAACATCAAGAAATTATGCAAGTCTGTTGGGAGGTTGAGTGCTGATGTTTCCTATCAACCCCCTTGCTAATGAAAAGAGAGCAGTGAGTGTGCTGTCATTAAATCAGGGAGATGCGTTCACTACCATCTGGTCTCCACCGATGTACAGCTGCTGGGCTTTGTCAAACATCACCTAAGGCAAAGTCAGAGTCAGCTGTCCAAACAAAGAGAATGTTTGGAGATCCTCACAAGATTACCTGAGGAGCAGCTAAGCCTCTGCCAAGGCTTTGCAACTCTCCGCATTGGAACTTATGTTTGAGAGGGATAATCCTCTCTCTCATTTAAATTTGAAAGTTTTTCGTAACATTGATCTAACCACATGTGGTGGCAGAAAGCAGATTGATAAAAAGTATAATAGCAATCAGATAACCCACTGTGTAAAAAGGGCAATATTACCACCCAGACACCCAACAAATAAATAACATTATCCTATAAATCCCCTGAATTCATGTTGGCCTACAAACAAAATCAGCATGCAGTTGATACTAATCCACTCAAAGTGACATGCCTCAGTAAAACAAATGATTTCCAGACGGAGCGCACGTGATTTGAACTGTTTACAGTCCGTGCCTTTGTGAAGAGAAAGGCCATTTGCAATATTAAAGCAATCCTCTCTATGGCCATGCCGGCTAATGAATGACCTCATAACGGCCAGGTGCACTGGGTAAACTCCCGGCCAAGAACATAATCTGGAAAATCTGCTGGAGTGGACTGATAGCTCTGTCACGAGACAATGTTTCCCCAAAGCTAGCTATAGCGTAATCACCTGCTGAGTCCGCTGATTGCAGGCAAGCGGTCTGAGTTGGTCTCATGTTACAGCGAGCATGCTCCAAGCGCTTAAATCTATTCCCCTTTTCTTCACACTTGTTAGACTCATCCGCCCACAAAGTGCTAAACAGGGGAGCTGATGCGTTAAATGGGAACACAGTCGGATTGAAGGTCTTGTACGCAACACACACACACACACACACACACACACACACACACACACACACACACACACACATACACGGTTTTAAGGGAAATGATACAGGAGGCAAGTCAGACTGTAACTCTTTAACCAAGTGAAGCAAGTGGACACCAAGTGGATAATATATGTTTCTGGGCCACTGGAAAAAAGTGCTTGCATTTAAATAAATAGGAAAATATTAATCCCATCATGCTTGCCACTAACAAAGCGAAATCTGGGACAATGTCTGGGTCAAAGAACTGGGTTCTGCTGTTGGAAGAATACCCTTTGACCTCTTGAGTATAGCTCTTCCATGGTGACTTTGAACAGAGTGTAATTCAAATTGACCAGGGTTCTTAGTTCTTTGGTTCTATTGTTTGGGATTAGGGTTAGGGGTTCTTATTGGTGGGGTTTGAGGGTGCGGTATTCGGTTCTGGGGTTAGGGGTTCTTATCAGTGGGGTTTAAGGGCGTTGGTCTCTGGTTCTAGTGTTGGGGTTAGTTGTTCCAATGGGTAGTTTTAGGGTTTGGTTTTCGAGCATAGGGTAACCCTAACCCCAATTCTAGAAACCAACCCATAGAAAACCCAACCCTAACCACAACCCTGGAACCGAGGACCAAAACCTTATAGGAAACCCTTACCGTAATACCGAACTTTAGAACCCAAAAACAAACCCTAAAATATCATTCAGAAATGCCAAAAATATCGAAAAGACAATACATGGCAGGTGAATTCTTTCTCAAGGCAGAATCTCAAGTGGAGTAACCTGGTAAAAAATAATGGTACAATAAAAAACAAATGAATAATTTCATTCACACATAATGTGTCATGGCTGTAAAGTCATTTTATTAGCTCACATTGAATATCTATTAGTGCAATGGTTTGAGACGCCATATTTCAGTAGGCAAAGCAGGGAGTAATCTTCTCTATCAGTCGCCAGCTAAGAAGCCAGTAATGACAATGTTTATCTTTAGGTTCCATGCTCCACAAGCTGAGAGGCTCATGTTATGTATATTATTGCTCAGCTCCTGCAAGCAGTTCATAACTATTATCTATGCATGCATGTGACAAAAGTCAACACCATGACGTTCTTCCACGTTGTGCCAAATCCGAGCTAGAATTGTCTTTGTCTCAAATAAAACACCATGGCTATTTCTTTGTTCACAGAACATTGATGATTATAGTCTTTAGTTAAACCAAAGCTCTTTTCTGTGTGTACTTGCGTGTGTGTGTGTGTGTGTGTGTTTGTGCGTGTGCGTGTGTCGGTGCATGTGTATGTGTATGTGTGTGTGTGTGTGTGTGTGTGTGTGTGTGTGTGTGTGTGTGTGTGTGTGTGTGTGTGTGTGTGTGTGTGTGTGTCGGTGTATGTGTGTGTGTGTGTGTGTGTGTGTGTGTGTGTGTGTGTGTGTGTGTGTCTGTGTGTGTGTGCGTGTGTTTGTGTGTGAAGCTACAAATGGGTAACACAGCCATCAAGGTGTGTTGGCTAATTGTGTGAGATTCCCGTGAGCGAGGTCCTGGTCGCCGTGGAGACGGCGACTTGATGTGCACATTGAATATTCACACTCGTTGGACCAGTGTCCAGGGAGAGCGGCCAGCCACAGTCACCCGTGGCAACAGGGGAGGCAAGCATAAATCAAGCTGTCACATCATAATTAACGAAAGGGACCCCACACACACACATACACACAAAATAACACACGCCCTCTGGTTTTTGGCCCAGGTTCCCCCCTAAACTAGGTGAGCCACCTCCATGTGTCTGATGATTGATAGGTCCTTGACTTGAATATATATCTGATATTTCTTAAGAGTGAGCAGGATGTGTAGGCGCCCTTGTCTGCTGTAATTAGAAGGTTGCTGAGAAAGGAGACGTGTACAGGGATGTAATGGCAGGTAATAGGGGATCAGCATTAAGATGGAGAGGAGGTAAAGAGAGTGCCAAGATCTTTGATGCTGATGTCTCGATGTGTTTTTCTTTTTTTTTAAACCACCACTTAAGAAGTTGAAAACCCTCCAAGAAATAATTTCACTTCCATTTGTC
>NC_136936.1:43000840-43220840 GCF_949987615.1 Pollachius pollachius
TGCATTTTTATATGCCGGCCAAAAGTAGTTTGGCCGCCACGGATCAGACCGACCGCAGGCTAGCGAGCCGCTTCCCTGGGGAATTCTGGGGGGAATGTTGCACAGACATGTTTCCAGTAGTGCAGTAATGGGGAATCTCCAGTCTTTTCCTGAGTTGTGCATTCGGTTTGCTTATAAGACGAACTAAGGTACCAGACGGAAAATTTGAAGTTAAGCCTTTGGACACTGTGCTCCTTTCCTTAGCAAACATTGATTCATATAAGTTTATGCCTTAACTTAGGAGTGACTTAAAACTCTTCTGGACTTTTTCAGGCAAGGGTAAGGATCATTTGTGCTCAAGGGTCTTTAATCAACATCACACACACACATACACACACACAGACAAAGACACATGCTCTCACACACACACACACACACACAAATACACGCACACACACAAACGCAAACGCACTCACACACACACTCACCCGTTCGCTCACACTCAGGTGCTCTGTGTGCATGAGTGGCAAAGGCATGTTTCTTTATGGTCCCCTCACCTTGTCCATTAACAGTCATTTCTACCTCAGTCCAACTGTTTATAACGCTCAATGTAACACAGTATTGGCACACCTCCATTCATCAAACTGAAACATATCTACACAGACTGTCGGATTTAGATATTTATAGCCTACCTATCGTTTGTTTTCCCACCTTTTTCACACAAAAGCCAACAACTCTTGACATGTTCATGTTTGGCCACGTTGTGAGAAAAACGTTCACCATGTGTTTAAAATGTATTGTTTTTGCCCAAATGTTATCGGATGTTTGTTGCCAAGGCTCAACGTTAACGTCCTGTGGGCAAGTGGAAGTCAATTTTTACCCGTCCCCAAAACAATTAACCTGTCCCCTCAAATATCTTAGAACGAGATCGATAACTTTAACAGCTTTATATTTTAACTTAATTCGGTTTATTTCATATTGATAAACATTGCAATATGATACGGGCGTTTATAACAATTATCTGGCTGCCCAATGTTTACTTTAAACTCGTTTAAACTCGTCGTTAATGTCAAGCCCTGGTTGTGGATTATAATTGTTTTGGGACAGGTACAAATGTGTATGAATGTAAGAGGATACTTTTATATATCCTTCGAAAATATATACTTAATTTATAGATATCTTAAATTACATTAATAAAGAAACAAACTATTAATAAACTATTATCTATGTCATGTTCTACAGCTATTCATAGCTGTATTCAGATAATGGTCAGATACATTAGTATTTAGTTCATGTTGGTTTAATGGGAAATGCACAGCTCAACCTGCGTGGGCTAGGCTTTTATACTGGGTGACTAGCATTTCTTTCTTTATTCACCTTAATGTTTTTTTTATCTGGAAATCCTTTTTCACCAATGACCAAACAGCATGACGTTGATCCAGCAGCTGCAGTCAAGGAGTAATACACGCAGACAGAAATATTTGACATTTTGTAAGAATTGTGCGTCATAGCCCAATTGTTATTCACCCACAAACCAGACCTGCTCCGTTTCACAACAACTTTCCCGTTTACACTTTTTTTTCTTTGGCTGAAGTATAAAGAATGTCGTGGGCTCAGCCCCGGCGAGACGGCCACCGGGTTGAGCGCCTCCATTAAGCCACAGTCCTAATGGCAGTGACCCGGGTTTGATTCCAGCCCGTGGTCATTTGATGCACGTCCTCCCATATCTTCCTGTCTATCTGTCACTGTAAATGCAAAAATGCAAAAATAAAAAGTATAATGAATGTCAACGTACTCACCTCCACCACCAGCACCCAGTCGCCACCACCAATCCTCCCACCACCGTCCCACCACCACTCCTACCACCATCCCATAATCTTCACCACCAACCCCACCATCTACTCAACCAACTCTTCTACCCTTTCCATCAATGCCTCCTCCACCAAAACCTCCACCATTAACCCCGCGCCCGCAACAACTACCACCACCTCAATGACCTCCATCCAGGCCACCATCAAACCCTAGAAACGTGCACAGCCAGGGAGAGCAGTTTCAGGTTGATAAGGCTAATGTTACTGCTGGATCGTCTGTGGCATATATATATATATATATATATATATGCATGCATAACCAGGTTACGATGTGTAAGTTGGCTCTATTGCATGGTCTGAATAATCAGCACAAAGGTCCCCTCACTGTTTCATTGAGAGGAACGCTTAATGCTTTCTCTCTTGCTCTCTTCACCTCTCTATCATGATAATAATTATTGGCAGTGTATGAAATGGGCTAAAGAAGACGCTAGGTCTGCTAAAAGCACCATGCGTCCGTTTACTTAACAATACGATATGGACCCTTAAGGTTTAAACCACAAAGTGGTATACATTTCACTTAAGAAGTTATTCAGTACATGTCAAGAACGCAAGAGAGGCAACAGCCCAAAATGCATTTCAACGTTAATGGATCAAGAAATTGCAGCCTGTTTTTTTGTATATAAAACAAACAATTCTGTTTGGTATGTCTAGTATAAGTCGTGAATATACATTTCTCAAGGGGTTAAACAAAAAAGCTGAATTACGATTCCACTAAAAAACCCAAGTATGAAAAATGAGAGGTTAATTCACGCTGGGTGTTGAAAAATCTCCATAGGTCCAATGAGATGCTGGCCATTTTTCTCTCATCAGGGGCCTCCCTCATCCCCCCACTTTATCCAGTTTGGCAAAACATTCTTCTCTCTCCTCCTCCTCCTTCTCAGCACTTCCCATGCACACATTAAACCTGTTGTACTCATATTAAATTAATCCAAATTTATTTATAGCACTTACTCATGGCATTGACACATTTAAGAAGACTCCACAGTCAATGTAAGCATAGCGTAGTGTTCCGTTGGTGCCCCACTTCCCAGCATGCCCCGGGGCAGAGTTGGGCATCTTTTAATCAGTTAATTAGTGTGCTCACTAATCCTTTTTCATTTACTGTTGGGTTTTGTTGTTGTATTTGTAATTTAAGTTTCCTTTCTTGTTGTGCTTCATTTAATGGTACTTTAATCTCTTCTCTCTGAATTCTCTCTGCCTGAGTTGTTGCCTCTAAACAAAACCCTGGACCGCATCATATAAGTAGAATTTGAACTACAGTGAGGTAAAGGACACTGCATTGCTGATCTGGCAGGGAGGCTCTGGTTTAATTAGTGTATGAGTGCTACTTGGTAAAAGCTAGGGATGGTGTTGGATACCAAAAGGATATCCTTACTTGTGGAAAGCATGTGCTGACTCAAAAACACAGAGTGATGGAAAGTGATTCCTATGGAATTTTTCAAATCATTTCTCTATGGGGAGGCTGTCTGGCTATTTGTTAAAAGCTTTTTTAAGGTATGGTTGAATTGTTAGAATAACTGAATCTTATGGTAACTTTATTCTTCCTCTCAATATCAGTCCTCCAGAAAAAAATAGTAACTAAAGCCCTGAGGATTGATTGATTTACCCTACTTTTTAAGTAAAAGCTGTTTTGATGACCACAGTCTACTGGGATATGGCGAGAGGCATGGGGCCACATCCTGGTACATACTGTGCACACCTGTATTTGTATTCCGATTATATTCATGTCTGTACACAGAAAACATTGAATTGCTGCTTTATTAACAAAATGCTGCTTGCTGGTCTTTAAGGTCCATTTGTTGCTTTGGTGGTCAGTCAAGGTTCCCTGGCAGCCAGCTAAACAGCACATATCTGGGTGCGTTCATGCTGAGAGAATGTGAACAGAAAGACCACCATCAGCTGCAACTGGTGAACCCACCGCCTCTCTACGGTGTCCAAAAGATCTGTCAACCACTCCAAATCACTGTGTGAGGGCGTGTTTTCTCTTCTCCAAACTACATTCCACAACAAACAGAATGGAAGCGTGTGGTATTATAGTAAGGACAGACGAAAGGTGGCTTTCAGCGTGTTGAGCTGAAGGTTATCCACAGTTCAGCCTGCTTTTACATTTATTTATTTTAACTTCAATTTATGCACATACTTCATCAGAGGAGTACTTCTCCAAATCAACGTTTGACTCACAGAAACGAAGATAGACCTTGAATATGATACATAGGGATTCAACCTCCACATTTTCTTTTGTCTTACAGCCTGACAAAGAGTCATTAAAAAGTGAATGCCAAATGCATGCCTGGGGCTGGTATCATTAGAATATAACCCCTGTGATTGGCCACATTCACAGCTCAAGTCTCTCATTGTTTCACTGCTGTCTTCATGATTTTTTACCCACCGGCACAGACGAATAAGTTGATATTTCTCAGGTATTGTGCAACCCCATTTACATGCAAATCCCAGATTTTAATATTCATGTGCAGTTGGGTGACAACGTGCCGTGGGGGCCAGACAAGTGGACGCACTTTGCGGTGGCTCTCCAGTGAGATTAATAAATGCTGGGGACAACCCCATGAGCACAGAGCCAGAGAGGTGGCCTTTGGTGCCCTGAAGCCAGATGAAATATTAATGAGAAGAGCTTGTCATTAAATGCTCCTCTCATAATACGCTGTGAACTTCATTGGCTTCCACAGGAGGCCGGTCAGAGGACATTAGGATGAAAGCCTCGTCCTCCCTTAGCCAATCATTTGAAAGATTAGCTTCCGGAGTTTATACCGGCTGGTGCCCTTCACAGCCAGCACACTGTATTGTCACTGTACAACACTGATTCCCTAACTCAACTCCCACGTAAAAAGAAGGAAAAGACAGAGAAAAAAAAAAGCACAAACCTCTTTATTGTTTTGGTGCGTGTGTTGAAATGACAGGGTACTCGATGGAAATGACAGTAATTCGGTTCCCGCCTGTCAGGGACCGTGTGATGAGCCATTTGTCATTTTAACAGCTTCTGTGATTAACAGGACCACTGGTTGAGTCATTGAAGTGTATTTTTTTTTACTCGCTGTAACAAAGTGGGAGGAATATGGCGGTCCATTAGCCTCTCTGAATGGCAGGGATTGTGGGTAATGGTCAAACCGTGGCCAACAGTTCTTGATCCAGAATGCCCTAATGGATAAATCTCTATCATAACAGTCATCTACATAATTATAGCCGCAGCGCCTGCTCATGTTTCGTATTCTGTTTGCCAACCCTTGATATGCCAACCATTTCACTGTAATTAAGTGATAAACTTCTCTAATATAAGCATATACTCAATATGTCTGGCTACTCTTTATCCCTTCTATCAATCTCTCCCTATTTTCACTCAAAGTCACATTCAGCCTCCACATTAAAAACAAAAAAACACAAGAAGTCAGGAAGACTTTTAGGGCGGTAACAATAGTGTGTGTTCCTCATGTCCGGATCACATATGGAAATCTCGAACAGAAAGTATTAAAGCAATGATTTCACCGCAGGTTATCAATGTCTTAACGCATATAGCACCATTAGTATGCCGCCGGGAGAATTGCAAATTGGTAAATGAGGGGTGACATTTCAAATGAAGGAACCAGTGTTAATGCTGATAAGAATTAATGTCATTTAATTGATGAACAGGGATGCATTACTTATACTGCTCTAGATCAAGAAAATGACCAATGCACTTTTCTGCTCCCATTGTTGAAATCCTTTGACCTTGTGTTTTTAAATAAGAGGTCAACTTCAATTGGTCAGAAAGGAAACGAGAGAAGGGATCATTAAATCCCTTCATGCTGCTGAAAAGTCAAACAAGGTGCCAATATATATCTGATGGAACGCTAGGCCTGTGACCCCTGCTGACCTGGTCTGACCCCTGGGGACCCCTGGCAATGGCAGGGGACACAGTACGACAGACACAATGCAAAATGTTTAGTCAAACACACACACATTTTTCATGCTAAAGTAACGTTTCCATTTGGAGAATCCTGGTCGATTATTGTCTTAACTCAGGTATGCTCTATCAAATATACAATACTCATTAATACTGTTTCATTGGACTGAGTTGGTGGGGAGGACCAAGTAGTACTCTAGTATAAAGGAAAGACTATTCTCCCCAATTTTGACTTATTAATTTCCTCACACTAAAACCTTCGCTGATGAAATTCAATATTGACATGGTTTGCATATTATTTATGTGTCAGAAATATTGCTGACTTTGGCACACGGCAAGCTATTAGCTATATGTGCTTCTTCCTGTTAAGTAGCCCATTCTTCTGGTTTATTTACCTGACAGGGATAGAATCGACTGTCGGGGGGGGTAGAAACAGTCTTTCCTTTAAAAAAAAACTTCATTCTTGTTTTTATCCATTATAATCTATATTGATGCTTGTCTTGAATGAGTGCCTTTCACTGATAACTCCAATTTTTCATTTCAGTTGAGTTGGCGAGTTTAGCCTATCTGTACATTCTCTGCTTCTTATTGTCAAAGATCCCTTCCACAATGGACACGCATCATCTCTTCTGAGTTAAGATATTACATTTTACTGGAATGGCAGAACCCACCACGATTACATATAACACAAAACACTAAAAGGTTATTGCAAAATGAAAAACCCCAGCGCCAGCACGTGCTACCATGACATGTTTTTCATGTAACAAATAGCATCCAAGGAACTGAACATGGTGAATAATGTGAATCGCTCAGTGTGTAGGCATGTGTTTGGAACTGCTCTGGCCTGCACACTTGGCCCTCGCCGATGAGGATTTGGATAGCGCAGAGCCCTCATTCCAGACGAATTTGATAACATAACTCTTGACCCTTGCAGCCCGGCGGCCACCCACGTAGCTCCACATGACCTTCACCCCCTGAAGCGAGCAGGGGAAACATTACTCCAAGAAGACCCACGGAGTCCCCCCGGCCACCACGACATAGCGTCGCGACATAAATCGCCACGTTCACACTTCACTGACGTTAGCCGTTTGCCCCCCGACTTTTCATCACTACCGACAAACAGTGTTCATCCATCAAGAGCAGTCGGCACGGAGACACACGCAATTGAACCCTGCCGCCCAGACCCGGTCTGTGTTTACCACCACCCGTCAACCCCCTCTCACGTCCTTGGGGACTTGTGCCTGGGTAGGGGTGAGAGCTTCTCGAACCGCTGGCGCTATGCTACTAGGACCCAGGCCAGGTCAGCTAAAGACCCACGGCAGGATGGGCCATCTGTCATTGGGGGGGGGGGGGTATTCTAGGCAGGAGGAAGAACAGAACAGGGTGGGAGGGAACAAGGCCACATTGGAGTGCCTGGAGCCTCCATTCTCCTCCCTCCCGAGCCCCTCCAGCATGGCCAAGGTCACGGCACCACCACCATCTGACGCTGACCTGCTTTCCACTTTGCTTACGACTGACCTGCAATTTCCTTTCGGGAATACCCAGTACGATGATTACAGGCTTGAGCTGCTGCATTCGTTTCCCTTCTCCATACAAATACAAATACATCCGCAAACATTGCACATGTATATACCATTCATTTTTGTTAGCTAGCTACCAATAGCTTGTATCGTAGCTCTGGATAACAGGCTGTTCTTCCATTTTGTGAATCTACATTTATATGCTGCCTAGTATCTACCTAAACCTATTTACTTTGCACATTTACAAAGCAATTGTACTTTGGTGCTTGCTTATGTTTTGGGGTCTGGCACCATTTGAAAGTGGAATATGTGGTCGGGGGCCAGCTCTCCAACGGCAGTATGGACCATCCTGGCAGAGCCCAACACTCCTTGAGGCGCCATTTGGTAGCCATTATGGTACGTCGAGGGAAACAGGCAGTGATGATGGTGGTGGTGACGGTAGTGGTGTTGGTGGTGGTGGTGGTAGTGGTGGGGGACAGAGGGCAGTGGTGTCGTGCCATAGGTTAAGGCATAGCTGTTTTGGAGCAGCACACAGGAATCCATAGAAGAGTCAAGCCTTGTTATGCTAGCCATTAGCCTGCCACTTATCAGCCAATTCCAGCTGCACAACAACAGAGAGAGAAATACAAACACATTCAAACTCCTAAATCTCTTTGAAACGCAATTAGTTTTACTATAGCTCATCAACGTACACCAAGTCACCCAAATATAAAAACCAAACGAAATGTCTGGAACACGGCATTTCTAAGAGATGGCCTCTTTAAATGACTTTGAAGCCAGTGATGCAGCTATGCATAAAAAATACCCAAATAATTACAGTGGATGATAACAAGAAATATTAGAAGGAGCACTGATGACGCTCTGGTCTACGGTCTGAGTTTGCTCAGCATAGACCAGGGGAAGAGTTGAATTAAGTTCTAGAAAGACATACTTCAGTCAAAGAACAGATATCTTACTTAGTCATACACATCCATAGGAATATCACAAAAGTCATAAAGTAGTTGGCGCCTATGCTATGACTTATTTAGCTATGTTTAACAAGGCCGGTACACTCAAACCCAGAGCAGCAGTGCAGACAACTTGAGCAGTGTGGGCCAACTGCTGGTAAACCCTCGACTACACAATGCTTCACAGCTTGATTGCCGTTGTAAAGTCGCCATTGTGAATACCAAGTGGCCGTATCACGTAGATCAACGTGGTGCATGGAGTACTCTGCCAGAAGAAGTTATGGGAGGCCCGGAGAGGAGAAACAGGGACCCTAATGAGGTGGAGCCGTCGCATCTAATAATTGTCGTCCGATAGGGCACGCTATAGCAGAGCATTTACATCACTCTCTCTCTCTCTCTCTCTCTCTCTCTCTCTCTCTCTCTCTCTCTGTCTCTGTCTCTGTCTCTCGCTCTCTGTGTCCCTGTCCCTCTTGTATTTTTATTATGCTTAATTTCATTTATTTTTTCTGAGTACTGTATCTTTACCGGAATTATGTAAACATATATATATATATATATATATATATATATATATATATATATATACATATGAAACTGAACTGCACCCCAGTGGATGTTTTCATGTGGCGGTGACTCAACCACAAATGACCAAGAGGCTTCAATTCCAATTTTCAGAGGGAGTTGATGATTTGTGATTGACAATGACAAGCTCAAACAAGCCATAAGTCATGTGTATCTCTACTGCAATATGGTTATTGATCCATATAAACCGAGGCAGTATTACAGAGTGGACTGCCCAGCAGCTGCCACACTGCAACATGTGAGGAAATACTAGTGGTGTGTTTGTGTGTGTGTCAGGGTTTGTGTGTGTGTGTGTGTGTGTGTGTGTGTGTGTGTGTGTGTGTGTGTGTGTGTGTGTGTGCGTGTGTGTGTGTGTGTGTGTGTGTGTGTGTGTGTGTGTGTGCGTGTGTGTGTGTGTGTGTGTGAGTGTGTGTGTGTGTGCGTGCGTGCTGTATGCCTTCATCTGCAGATATCTCATGTATAAGGTGTGTGTGTGTGTGTGTGTGTGTGTGTGTCGTATGCTTCTCCATGAGATTGAGAGAGTAGGATGAAACTAAAGACAGAGAGTTTAAGGACTGGAGAAAGGTGCAGATGGAGAAAAGTATTTATAGTGCGGAGGCAGTTATCTGTTATCACCTCTCAGCCGCCACTATCCAAGAGTAACGTAGTAAACGCCTAGCAAGGCACTCGTCTCCCCATAAATGCATCTTGTTTCCATGGTAACCTCGGTGCTTTGTGTTTCCTGTGGACACAACCCATTTCCTGGAGGTATGATTAAAGGATTTGTATCTATCATTTTTGTTTAATGGCAGCTGAGTCTAATACAAATTTGTAATTCAGTTGTATAGATCGCCCAGGTGGCCATGAGTGTGTTTCTGTCTTACTGTACTCAAAAAACTAAACTAAACTTAAATTAGGAGAGGGAGACAGAGTTTCTTATGTTTTATATATTGCTTACATTATTTAATTTAGGCTGTAATTTATGCTATGTATGTGTTTGGTGGCAGATGCCGCATGGATGGATATCTTATTTATTGTGTAAACCATTAGGAAGTTGTTAAAAAAAACTTAAATATGAGTTAATGGCTAGTAAAACTATATGAAAAAATGTATATATTCAAACATCCAGATGTTGGATGTATGAATCCATGCAGTACTAGAAATTTCCTACATGTTGAGTGAAGACCTGCCCGAAACATTGCTATGCCTAGTTACAAGACATGTCAAAACATCCCTTCGGTTGATTGCAAAACTCTTTTCTAGGAGTGCGTAGCAAAGTGTGGAATTGTTCCCAATTTGCATCTTTATTTTGAGTCCGACTGGCGCCTGCCATGCCATGAAATGCATGTACTCACAGCATTACAAAATTTAATTTATTAGTATGTTTATGTTTTACCGACTTCTCTGGGCCTGGACCTGAAATCCCAGCCAGAGGTGAGCAGAGACGTTTAGCTGGGGATGGGAGCCAGCATTTTGTCTGCTGGCCTCGGGATTGAAAACGGCCTTACTAATGCAGCATGGGCAGCCCCTCCTTCCCCCCAATGGTGTTCTGGCGGCGGATGGAGATTTTCATTAGCAACCCCCCCCTCCCAGCGCTGGCACATAAACACGAGACACAAGGCTGTTAGGCATCCTTAGAAAGCTTTACAAAGTGGAACATATGTCATAAAATTGTAGACAGTAGAGTGAATTAAATGTTTGATTATTATAACAGTTGTGTGTGCCTGCAGGTAAGCATTTAGGGGCCATTTCAGACGCCACTGTGGGAAAGTATAGGCCTATTTTCACATTTGATATATTTTAAAGCGAGAAAGTCTATTTCTCGCTATATCACTCTCTGTCTCTATCTGTCCAGGACCAGTGCCAGCACCAGTGTGGTGTCGTGGTATATACAGGGCTCTATAGGAGCTGGCTGAGGGGTGGACAACATCGAGGGTGGAGGTGGCAGAGAAGAGCACACCAGACCAGAGTGCTGCTGCGCTTGGCTTCCGGTCAGTCAGTCATCCTGGTTTTCATTCATGGTATGCAGTTTCCGACCGTACTCTGCAAGGTACACAGCTGCAAGGGATAGGATTTTGTGTTTGGCTAGTAGTACTATTCACAGTAGTAGCAGTGGTAGAAGCAACATTAGTTGGAGCAAACATGTGACTGTGTGTGTGTTTATTTTAAACACACACACACACACACACACACACACATACACACAAACAATCCACCCATCTTCCAGACATCCATCAGCTAATTTGGAATGTTAAAACAAAGGATTGTGTGCCAACAGGAAGGAATCTATCTTGGGGCCTGTTTGTTGCCATGGCGCCGGTGTCGGGGCCTAATCTGGCCGAATTCGCTTAGTGCCTGCATCTCCATCCCCAGACCGCAGATGCAATAAGCAACCAATGAGCAGCTACAGAGTTTTTGTATAGGTGTGGACCAAGACCAGCTGTTTCGCCATGCTCTCAGCACACTTCATGAATTATTCACGCCAGTGAGGCATTAATCTTGTTGAAAAAAGATGGAGCACAGGGAAAAGGCTAAATAATTCCAGCCCAAGACATTTGTGTGTTTCGCCTTGCTTTGTTTTGGTGTAGCGCTGGGGGTCGCCAGCAGATTGTTTCTTGGTCTCAGAGTGGTTGGGAGCATCTTGCATGGTTTTATTGAGCAATATCCCTCAACACACAAATACAGAAGATAAGGTGTGTGTTGAGGGAGATGGTTCGATGCAAGTCACATTCATGTCTTTATCTTTTTCACTCTCTGTGTTAACTCACTCCATCTTAATATTATTTACATGATGAGCCCTATAACACTCTTCTCCTCCCTCTCTACCTTTGGCTCTCTGTCAATCTTCTCGATCTCTCTGTATATCATAGGCATATAACTGTTTTTCCGTTGTTCTGCTTTTTCACCTCACCACTGCATACACTACAATAATGTCGTAAAAAAGCTGCCATTAAGCTACTATATATATACAATTCCTTTAAAATGTATATCTCGCTCTTCCAGTGCCGTGCTTCTCATACTTGTTCACAGTGGTGGGGCTGTGACAGAGAAATACAGCGGTGTAAACCTCCCGGTCTGGGATGTAAACCTCCTGGTCTGCGGTGTAAACCTCCAGGTCTGCAGTGTAAACCTCCCGGTCTGTGATGCAAACCTCCTGGTCTGCGGTGTAAACCTCCAGGTCTGCAGTGAAAACCTCCCGGTCTGTGATGTAAACCTCCGGGTCGGCGATGTAAACCTCCGGGTCTGCGGTGTAAACCTCCAGGTCTTTCGGTGTGAACCTCCGGGTCTGCGGTGTAAACCTCCAGGTCTTTCGGTGTAAACCTCCGGGTCTGCGGTGTAAACCTCCAGGTCTTTCGGTGTAAACCTCCGGGTCTGCGGTGTAAACCTCCAGGTCTTTCGGTGTAAACCTCCGGGTCTGCGGTGTAAACCTCCAGGTCTTTCGGTGTAAACCTCCGGGTCTGCGGTGTAAACCTCCAGGTCTTTCTGTGTAAACCTCCAGGTCGGCGGCCAGGCCCTCGGAAAGCAGCAGCAGGCCTGCCAGTCAGAAGACAGCTACAAAGTGCCCGGCTGGCACAGCGGAGAGAGGCGGCCGTTCTCTCATTAAGGGACCTATGATTTACTGTACAAGAGTCTGCCAAGTGTGTCGACTGCATTAAGTTTGCGTGATAGTTTGGCTATCACCATACTCACCCAACCCCTAATAAAGTAGAGCTGCTGGCAGCAAAGATTGTACTACATTAACTTTCCTTTTTAATAATCCCACATCATGGTGCTACGATAACCTCCATCCATACATCAAGTTACTGCTGCAGTTTGGTTAAACCGGATCATGATATTTTTTTCTTCCAATCAAGAGATGGCCTAGGTTGCACTTTTGGGGTTTTTGGTTGTTAAATTAGCATTGGAAAGGAAGCATATCCCTGCAGTGAGACTTCAAAGCCTGGTACCATCGGAAAAGTCTCAACTGATGAATTTTGCCTAATTTTCTTTTCGCTGCCCCTGGGTTGTGCCAAACCTTTTGATCTTATGCTACCACCTAGTGGGCACATAGTGTAAGTAAAGATTCAATTTCCTCAGTTCTACAGTCGATTGTGTATACAGAATGTAAAACTAATCTGGCACTTCACCTGGACAATCTTAATAATCTCCTTCACTTGTAATTACGTAAAGTAGTAAATCATTGTAATCTAGGCAATGGTTTCCCGAAATGCTCATTTTCATTCATGTTGTCTTCATAAGGGAGCTGTGTCCAATGAGTCATAATCATGTGTAAAAGTTGCCATGTCGTCATGATGAAAGCATTGCTTGCTTGAGTGCATTAACTATATCTGGTTTTAACTGACACCTGATAGAGGATATTCTCTAGTTTACTAGAATTGTGTTAGTTTACGATTCTAGTAAACAAGAGAACATCCTCAATTGTAAATAATGTAATTATTCTTATAGGCTTCAGTGAAATTAGGTTATATGATATGATGGTTATATTTCACTGGATTCTATAGTATGCTATGCATATGGGAGCTGCTAATAACAATCAGTTAAAAACATTATTAAACAATTCAACTTTTTCTCACTTGCTTAAAACATGAGATGTCATTATATTTGTTAACATATACCACAGGGCGCTCAATGTATACGCGTAGGAGAAGATAACAATTTGTAGTCATTCCAAGTTTAATTTGGACTTTTATTGGTGTTATTATTTGCCCTGGTTTCTGTTTTTAACCTTTACACAGGAGAAATCCTTAATGTTGTGTTTGTTGCATTCTTCTATGCACTTAATATAATTGATATATAAATCTGACTTATTAATATATACGAAATATAACCTACATATTGTGATTTGAAAGCCTTGAATAAAAGCAAACAGCTAGCTACATCGCACAGCGAAAACCCACCACATTCAACGTTTAACGCCTAGCGCCATTTCAACACTTCTCCATCAGAGATTATGATTTAAGTCACTTATATGACATCAAACAAGACCAGAAGCTCCTTGCCCCTGGAGATGTATTTGAAGCTCTCAATCTCCCCGCCAGAGTTGGTTTGCTTCTGGAAGAAGATCTCCAGGATGTCCGCCATGTCTTCCTCATCTTCCATGTCCCTGATGTTGTCCAGCAGAACAGTCCTCTCTGGGGCGCCACAAAAGGCCTGTGGTGGGGAAGTAACAGAGGTTGGTTAGGTCAGAGTTTCCCCAACAGCTCTTTGGCGTAATTGAGCATTCCGTTGATCGTTATTCAGGGCTTTAGGTTTTATACATTTTCATTTGGTCGCACTGCCTTTTTTGCTGCTTTGTCCCAGTATTGGCATGTTCTTTGTCACGGACCATCCGTCTGAATAGATTAATTTTAAAAGATGAACTTACTTTAAATTATTGTATTTATTGCACAGGTGGTTTTCTTTTTGCCAGTGCCTCAACATCTCTTTCCTCATATAATTCTGAATGATGGATCAAAGAAGGCGTTCTTTTAGTGTAGGCTATTTGTTTGCAGGATCTTAACTTGAATAGCACTATTGCTGCGGTGCAATCCACTTAAAACTTGCAGTGTACAAACAAGCTTTATTTGCTCTGTGTTTTCACTGGAACCTAAATGGGTTGTATTTCCAATGATAGCGATTACACCAGCGCTGCCACTCTATGGCGTCTAGCTCTGCCCAAAATGTTCATTACACCCATTCATATACAACACAGAACCGACACCTTAAATGGGATTTTCCGACAGGTTTTGTTCTTTCTCTTGCCCGATGCGGCGCTCTGTCGCTGCCGTGTTACCGCTTTACATTGAAGCTCTGTAGTAACAGAGACGCGCTCGGACCAAAAGTGGATCCAAAGGCCAGTGACTTTCTCCACACACTGGTGATTTTTTTTCTTTTTGAAGCGTTATTCCGTTAAAACATGTGAGCAAACCAATTTAACCATTTCATGATTCAAATGGGACAAAAGCCTATATGAATCTATATTCACATTCTACATAGGAATAACTACCTGGCATCCACATAATAAATGGTCGCAGTCTTGGCCCCGTTATTAATTAAACTTAAGGAACTATGTATTCAACATAACAAGCACAATGAATCGATTGTGATCAAAGCCGACAGAGACAGCCATTTCTACATCTTACCTGGAACCCCTCCAGATGGTATTGGAGCACAGGTTCAACCTTTATATTCACATGTGCGTCCAAATCCACATTGTACTTGCCAATCAAAGCCAGTCGCTCAGCAACTAGACCAGAGAAAATGGGTTATAAATTATTATTTGCATGTATACATGACCATTTATAATCATCATATATTTTATTCTGTCAGTGACACACAAACACACACAGACAGTCTACCTCCAGTATTGAGGAAGGTGACTTTGCCAGTGCCGGTGTCTGGGTCATAATCCACCCTCTCCACCTCTCCGCCTCCTCTGCTAGGCCTGGAGAAACCGGACTCCAGGTGACCTCTGGTCGCCTCCTGGCTCATGGCAGACCGCACACCAGAGAACTTCAACGCCTTTTTTGACACGTCAAGCTGGATCTACAGTGTGGGGCAATAAAAAAAAAGTGATTACAGAGTTTCCTTAAATGATCAAAGCATAGCATGGCTAGGCTTTAAAGGAATAATAAAGGCTAAAGAACGTTGACATGGTTGTAAAACGTTTAACAGGAATTTAACAATTCCTTCCAGGATATATTTTTCTGATGCGAAATGTTCATCTTTCTTGTTATTTTTCGTGTCAGGCTTCCTGCGTTTGGCTTCAGTGGGCTATTTTCCTACGGTACCCAGAATGACTTACGGTATCCCCCTCTATTTTGAGATGGGGGATTTGGCCATGACTTTACTAGCGAGCAGAGAAAGCGAGTGAAAATGAGCAAAGATTCCTTAGTGCGCCATACCTGTTTGTGAAAATTGCAACAAGATAAGACTCAACATGATAACAAGTCTAATCACTTAATGACAAGGCTTGCTATGACAATAACAATTCTCATATAGAACCAGTAAGGAAGAGTCCGGTAGTTCACTTAAAGGCATAGGTTTTGCAAACAAATACTATGAATCCACCCGCCATCTTTATATTAGGACACATTCTGTTAATCGTATGTCATCTATAGAAATGAATGCAGGAAATTGAAAACCAAAAATATAATGAACTGTATGATAGGGTCCTGGGTTATATATCTTGAGTGTTTAAGACTAGTTTATCTTTATTGCTACAGTTCGGTTTTTTGTTTGTTGCAAAAAAACTTTGTCTCTTATTTATTGAATCAAATTGAGTTGTTGCTTTAAACATGCTTTATAGCACATGATCTTGGTAAATTCACGTCAACCCCATGGTAGTTACAGATAAGTACATTTCAATATTTTAAACACGGTTAAATAGAGTTTAAAGAGAAAAGAACAGTACCCCGAACTTGACAGCAGACCCCAGGGTCAGTCTCTTTGGTATCACATCTAATTTATCCTTCTCAAGAGGCACAGGGCACTTGGCCATCTTCAGAATCTGGGAAGCCACTGGAAATGATCAGTCAGGAGATAGAAACAGGTTAAGAAGGATTAAGAAGAATACAAAGTAGAACTAAACTACAATTGAAGTTTTGGTCGCAGAACAATTGTCCGAGAACATGTCCAGGTTTTCAGTTTGTGCAACATGTGTTAGGAAAGTCACAAGATGATCAATCATCTTGTTACAGGAGGGGTGGTAGACATTAATAGTGATTTATTAGCAACTTTATCCACTAAAATGAATGTATTTAAGAAGTACACTTTGTAAATGGTACTTAGCATACCATGTGATTTGAACCTGCCTTGACATAAAAAGCAGAACAATTAGCAGACTCTATCAGTTGGGATGTCAGCAACGCTTTGCCTGGAAACCATAAACGATTATGATCTGCCCCTGTGTTTAACTTTGACCATGTCCTCCTGGGTGGTGATCCTTCAATCCTAGTCAATTCGCTGATGCATTTTGACATTGTTTTCATTATAACTCTGCTTATGTGCTGCTGCCTATAGCCATGTATTACAGCCAACAATGTATTATTTATGAATATGATATTCATATTGAATGGTTCACTGAACCACTTTATCTGATGTTTGCCTTCAATGTTATGTCCCACTGAGGTGGAACACATGAATATACTTTGATTGTTATACGTTAGATAAACTTGACTGATAGACACCATAACCTGTTGCTATGCCTAGCCCTAACCTCTTTTACAACCCTCTATCCAGGGGTTAAAACAAAGGGTTAACCATCGCACTTTGCAGCAGGTACAAGTAAAAGTATCTTCATTATTATACCGATATAGTGAGAACATTCTTTGTAAGAGTACTGTTGCGATCACATTACAGGGTAACTTGTGAGGGTTATGTCTGACTAGGGCTGACCAATATTCATTAAATATGAGATTTGAAACAGTGCTGTCCACCATTCTGTCACCAGGCCTACAAACACAACTACTATGTATTTCCAAAATTCACGCAAAGTGGGATAATTAAACATGCATATCTTCTGTATAATTAATTTAGACATTTCATTTGGTACAACGATAGGACAATACAGGCATAGTGCGCCGATGGCCTACCTTTCTTTTCTTCGAAGGTGATGAGTGCCTGTCCTCCAGTGAGTACCGTGGTTGGTCTCTGTGTGATGGTGTGGTATCCACTGATGTGCTGGCCCACCTCGCTGTCCTCCTCTTCCTTCAGCACGTCACTAAACTTTAGCTTAATGTCAGGAATCTGGGCACTGAACTGGATGGACGTAGAAACAGAACATATTTATAGAGGACTGCAGCTATTTCAGTTCAATCAAAGATTGTATATCAATTGATGTATATCACATGAACATGAATTCACTGTTTGGTACCTTAAATTGCTCTCTTAATTCATCAAACCGGGTTCTTTTTAATTCTAAATAATCTTTGCAGCCCCTCAGTCGGTCCATCAAAAGCTTATTTTCCATCTGAAGTCTGAGGATTTCACCCTATGCAGTTCGAAAAAAGTAGTTGACAACTCATTCACTGATATGTTGCATGGCATTTCATAGTGCACCAAATATGTAACACAAAAACAAACAACCCCTAAACCTAGCCTATGTGACTGTTTAAAGCAGGCTGACCTCTATGGCAAACGTGGCCTGGGTGTATTCCTCCCGATATTTATCTTGCTGTTCAAGAGCAGCATTCATGTCCTTCCCTGCCTTGGTCTTGGCCTCCTCTTGCTTGGCTGCTTCCAGAGCGAGGTCGGCTTTCACACATGTGGCCTCTTCCACTTTACCCTTCAAAATATAGAGGGTTACAGCTAGTCGGCGACAATCTTAAATAAGTTCAAGCATAGGGAAACACCATGGACTTATATGAGCTAGGGCCAGGCCTACCTTCCACATTTCTAGCTCTTTTAATGCATCGGCGATTCCCTTTTCTTCCTCGCCACTGCCAGTATTAAGCTGAAGAAAACAATGCAGACCTGTTATCATCGTTGGAAGTGTTAACAACTGTATTTTTAGCCACCAATATAATACGTATGTTCCACCAGAAGAAGCGTGTTTACCGTGAAGTGGTTCATCGTGTTCGTCGATCAAAGAGATCTTACTGTGATCAAAAACAATTGTCAGAATTGTGTTTTATTCTAATAGGTTATAAGTGCACCAATTAAGAACACGACAATAATAGTTTACAAATCGGTTAAGATTACTTACCGAGTAGTAGGCTCGTTGTTTTAGAATAGGGGGCGGAGAGTATTGCCTGGAACAGAAAACGAAACAGAAAGCAAACCCAAGGGGTTTTCCAACCAATTGGAAAAAAACAAAGATCACATTGATGTACGATGCTGTGTTTTCTGAATGACGAGGAATGGCAGGGAAAACTCTTATTTTGGAGGGTCTAACTGCCGACTTGGACGATCAAATCATATCAAAGTTGGCATGGTACTTCAAAAACAAGAGGCGATCTGGAGGCGAAATATCAGTTATCTGTGCAGATCCGACCGATAAAAGAAGAGTTGTACTTGGCTATGTCGACGACAGAGGTAGGTAGCCTATTTTGAAACACGATTAACCGCATAGTATCGGTGAGTTAACAAGCGATTAATCACATTGTATCATTTCTATTTTAAATCCACTACAATTGAAGTTAAATTATATATCAAATGGAACAATTATTGTGAGCGGCCCCAAGACGTCTGCAAGCCGGCCCTGAGCATTATTTAAACCACTTCAAGGCTATGCCCTCCGCGGAAATCCCCGAGATACTATATAATAGAAGCAAACGTCCAACCAATATTTATAGGCCTACCACTGCTTACTCTCTATATCTCATTCATGGTTACCACTGCACACTCACCTCTCTGATCTCTCCCATCAATCTACTAATTTGTGTAGCCTATTTTCATTTAATTCTTATTTATTCAGGCGTTACAGAACTTTCATGGTCATAAAAAACAAACGAACTGCAGTTTCATTTCTTTGTTTGTTCTTGAATTAACTTAGAATGGAGCAAAGATTCCCGGGATTTTGAAATGTGTTTATCCAATAATAAACAGACTGCAGGTCAAGTCTATCTTCGGAAATGTAGGGGATATATCAGCGGCCCCACGTCTAATGGCATGACCCTAAAGATTCTTATGCTGCACTTAAATATCTGTAGTTCGTAGTACAAATTTATTGAAAAGTGCCTGGTTTTCCAGTGGTTGGATGGCTTGTTGTATTGTCTTAGCACTGTCCATAGTTACTTTCACAAAATGTAAACAATGCTATTACTTTGATTTATACAAAAAAAATTATGTTCATATTCAATGCTGGAACTTATGAATGTACAGATTGACATTTATAGCCGTTGAATGGCCTGGTTAGGCCTGTATTGTAAATGTCTATAGAGTTTTGGTCTTAGGCATCATCCAAGTAGGCTAAACTAAAGTTAGTTGCCAGGGCATTAACTTCAGATACTCAAATATGCATATGTCTACTATTATAATCTATGGGCCGGTGGTGGGCAGGTGGTGGGCCAGGCCGGTCAGAATTTTCCCGGTGGCTTTTAGTGCCCCACTCTGCCCCTGGAACCAACTGATATTGAGGGAGTTTTATTGACTCACTCAGTGTGGGGGTTGAATATTAAATTTACGGAACACCACAGATTTGGGAATTGTAAACGAGCAGTTACTTAGTAGTTTGTAAACCAACAGTTACAGGTGTAGTTATTCAAATAAGTAGCACCACAGATTTGGGAATTGTAAACAGGCTGCCACTTACTGCAAGTATAATTTAATGTAAAGTAGGCTAAGTGGAACAAAAAAACAAAAATAAATTCTGATATGAATGTTGACATTCTTTGGGCAAAACCTTTCAAAATCACAGTAAAAAAATAAATAAAAATAAAGAGAATGTGCATTAATGTGTTAATATTTATTAATCACGTTAAAAAGATTGCGTTTACGTGTTATTATCACACTAATTTTAACAGCCCTAGTTTTAACGTTTGGTCTTGCTGGATTCTAAGGCGTTTGTAATTATGTTGGTTTTTCTTTTCCTAGATCAAAACGAAGTTTTGTCGAGAAAGACTCATCAAGTTGATCTCAAAGGGTCACTGGGGGTAGTAACACTGCACGTTACACTGCCAGAGGATGTCAAGCCAGAGGTAAATCACAAATAGTACCACATTGTTAAGATACGTTTAAATGACATGCGTTTAAAGTACAATGGCGTCGGGCAGCAGACCCATAGCCTCAGGCCCACCTCCAGCGTTGGGACGCATCTCTATCGTCTCCAAGAATATCGTGTGTACAACAGATGTACTAGTATAACTGGTTGTGATGAAGCATGCCGATTTTCCTGTCAGAGAAATGCAGCGAATGCTTTCAAGTATTAAATGACAATAATGGGACTCTTCAGTATCTCACAGGTAAGGTGTGGTTATGAGCATATGTGTGTGCAGGCACAGGTGTGTGCAGTTGTAAACATTTTATTGTGATTCCTGAAAGTTCAGAAATATTGCTATTTAGTCAAAGTTAAATAGGCATTTCATTACTCCAAATCAATATATTACCTTGAAGTGGCCGTAGAAGCTCATTAACAAGTAAAGAACAAAGAAACTAAATTGCGAAAACAAGTAAACTGGTCCCGTTGCCCGAATTTCACGCAGGCAATCGCCAGTGCGGCAATAGTTAATCCCTGACAGAGGCAAAGGTAAACAGAACGCAAGTGTACACACAATGTACAGCTACTGATCTGAACGGGCGTTTGGCAAAGTATAATTTAATCAGAAAGGAAACCCTCAACCCTTATTGTAGATTATTTGGTTAAATGATAATGCAGTTCGTTCATTATTAGCTTCCGGAGCCACAGTACTGTGTGGCCTCATCCAATCAGAATGTGCAGTGGCCAGGTTCACTTTTACTTGTGGTCTGTACCGCAATTCGGTTAAGCCTTGCTTGGATTAAACACAGTCGTATACACCCGGTGTGATCCTTGACTCATACCAACCCATACGAACTCTCTACACTCATATCGCAAAAAAACATTTCAGACGTCATGGAAAGGGGTGTGACGGTGGAGGTGGGCCTGACGCCGCATTCACACTAGAGGCGTGTTCACTCTCCTGGTAATAACGAGACGGCTCGCCAGGGATGACACTCACTCTTACGCGTGTTCCCGACAGCGACCGTTCATGTTCACTTGGGAAAAAGCCGGTTGGGAAATCTAAAAGTCCTTCCCAGCAGGGTTTTTTTATCCGATAAAAAACAGTCAGAACTAACCAGAACTTAGTAGAATCAGTTTCAAGTTTGAATGCCTTTATTTCCTTGATGCCTATCACCTACTCTCCTTTACTTTTATTTTTGAGAAGCACATACAGTATTGCCACTGTATGAAAGGCAACACTTCCCCTTATCTAGAGCTGGTTTACCAGTACACAACGTTTAAACTGAGCAAAGTCGATGCCAACAGACGGTTACAACGTCAATCATTAGTAAAGTATGTGTTATGATGGTTGATTCTTTTATATTGACTAAAACGTTCATGTTCCGCCTATTCATGCGCATCCCTAGTAAACCATTTGTCACTAACTGGGAAACTCTGTAATCAAATTTTGGCCCGAGTTGCCGAACGGAAGTAGAATCATAACAGCGTCATGAGGTGTCGTTCACGCAAACTTTCCATTGTGCGAAAATGTTTTCCCCATAATTTCCAGCGATGTGAACGCACCATACATGCGTCCGTCGACGGATGACCGAGGGCATGTCTGCGGTATAGGGGAATAGTCTTTGTAGACGCAGCCTGCAGCCAATCAAATCGCTTTCCGCTACAAAGCTGATGTGTGGATATAAATACAAAATGTGAGGTCCAAAAAATATAACACCGTTATGGGCTTTTTGACGTATCCATGTGTTTTTTTTTGTTTGTATTACAAAGGTGATTTCATTGGCCAGTGTATTTGAGTATATTTGCATAACACAATCTGATTGGCCGACGGATCCGTCGCTGCCTGAAAAGTTGAACATTTCTCAACTTTTTGACGCAGCCCACGGAGCCGAAAGAACAAATGGACCCGCAATGCATTTCGAGAGCGTCCCATGCCGAGTCAATGACATCCGTCGAAGGACGGAGGTAGTGTGAATGTGCCTTGAGCCTGGAGGTCTGCAGCTAGACCCGTCTCTACCATGTAGCTGATTTAGATTGACTACAACATAGCCTTGGGTCCCTTATGTGTCACGTGTGTATCATATCATGCCTGCTTAATAATAAACATGTGCCCTCCTTCTACAGCCCGTGTTATCTTCTGAAGCAGGTAAGTTCCATTTTCGCTCCCTGTTTTCATTGACACAGAGATTCAAATGAGATGATATAATGAACTTTTCAGACTTCGTCTGCGATGACGAGGGAAAGGAAGACAAGGCACTACTGCGTGTCACCAGTGAGCGATGCCGGGAGTCCCTCGAGATGTTCTTTGAACAGTGTATCAAAGATCCTATTCTTAGAAAACATGGGAAAAACACATGGATCCTCCAAACGTCCAATAAAGCAGGTAATCCAATTATTAAAAACAAGCAAGGTGATACTAGTATGGGATTATCATGCACTCTGCACTGACAGGGCTTATCAATGATAATCATTCATGTGAATGCCAATTCACATGACTGCAAATAATTATAAGTAGATTATAAATAGCAAGGAAGAAGACAATGCTTCATCCAATCAGTATACTTGATTTATCAAATTTCATGACATAGAAGTCATGTTAGAAAGGCCTACTCAACGTGATAATGCAGTATAAATATGCATACTTTCTTTTCATAGCAGCTTGTAAATATCCACTAACAAGTAATTTGAATCTTCATTATCTTTCCCCACACGCACACACACGCTTTCACACACACACACACACTCACACACGCACGCATGTACGCACACTCTCACAAAACACACACATAAAAAACCCAACAGACATGGAAAGTGTGTGTGCCAGCAATTCGCAGCAGTATGGCATATCGGTGGAGGTGTACGAAGGAAAGGAGGAGGAAGACTTGGTGGACAGTCGACGGTTTGTCCTCAGCGGCCTGGACGACTGCTGCCCCTTCAACACCATCTCCATGTACATCCACAGCTGCAGCCAACGGGCGGAGCACAGCTGGGAGGCTGTGGGTGGAGACAGCATCGTGGTGACCTTTAAAGAGGACATAGGTGGGTACCAGTTGGTACAAAGTGACCAGACCCAAAATGCTCAAAGGAAAAACAAATCAACTGTTTATTTCATAAAGTGATGTTGGGTTGGTTACGTAGTAAGCGTTATGGTTACATAGCGCTATGGTTATTGTATAAATATGGACTCAAATTGACCTGATTGAAAATAAGTAAATTTCTTTGCTTTCATTAGTGTCGGTAACAGTGTAAATTGAGTAACAACAATAATAATTTCTGTGTTTATCTATTATATCTAATCTAAGAATATGTGTATGCCTGCAGATGGGTGCCAATTCATGACAAAAACTTTCACCAAGAGGTTTAACAACAAAAAGATTGAGGCCTGTAGTTTGGAACTGACCAAATCTGTTATTGTACAAGGAGACATGAGTCATATTTCTGACAAATTCCTTACACTGTATTTCTCCAACAAAATGAGGAGTGGAGGGGAAATAATTAAGTCTTTTGTCCATGTCAACCAAAACAAAAGCATTGTAATTACCTTTGAAGACTGGAAGGGTAAGCTCAACTCTTGGTCACATTTCACATTTAGCTTACAGTATGTCCTGTTACATTGTGTAATCGATTGGTTGTGTACATTTTGATTGATAATAATTAAAGTGGCAATCTCAAAGATTTTCCTGTTAATAAATGTCCCTAACTATCTATTTATCAATGATAAATTATTGCTTATTGCCAAAGGTATCGCCAAAGACAACAAAACTGAAATATTAGAGATTGCTACTTTAAAGGCTCACACTACTGGTTATTATGATGAACAAAGATATGTATGTATGGATAGTATGGGTATCATTAAACAATACGGTGAAAATACTGTCTTTAGTGACATTACTGATGTTTACATTGTTGATACAGTAAAAATAACCATTGTTTTTAAACTGTTATGGATAACCATGATAATTATAATAAGTCCATAGTTATTCTTATTATTCAGTTTCTTGTAGTTCATTTCTATAATTTGATATAACTCTCCTTTCAATAGTTGCTCAGAGGGTGGCTGAACGCAAACACACTGTGATGGAAAAGGTGCTTGTTGCACAACTCTTCTACCCTGACTTTCAGTGGGTTTTGACAGGACAAACACACCTCCAGGACGATTTCTCAACTGATATTGCCATCCCAGTCACACCTGACCTCCTGAGTTTTATCAGTCACAATGAGATCTTTCGAGAGGAGCTCACTTCTGCGCTTCAAAGGGTCCAGGCAATAGTTTCCTTCAATATTATCTCCAAACAGCCACAATTAGAGCTGAAGATGTCAATGAACAAGTTTTCACTCGGTCATTTACGGCATGGCCCCTCCTGGGAGACTAATGCTCGAAGAGAGGTTCAGACTCACTTGGAGAAGTACATTGTGGAGCACATCCCAATGAAGGCTGAGGTCTGGCAGGCAGTTAAGGGTAGTTGTCCCGAAGTCAATGTGGCTACTGCCCTCATCTCCTTTAAAATCTGCTCCTCAGAGTTAGTGGTTGTCGGGAGATGGGAGGAAGTGGACACACTTGTGAAGGAGATCAAGAGCAAGATGGAAAAGGCGAGTGATGAACTCCATGTAGTGAAAAACACCATAGAGAAAGAGATCCAATTCGACTCCAAAGAAAGGCTAGATCTCACGTTAGATCTTGTTGGGGATGAATTGGTGAATTTGGAGCTATCCAAAAATAATGAAAACTTTACCATACATCTTAAGGGGCTCATTGAAAAGGTGCAAACGGCAGAAACCCTAATCCAAGAAGTCCAAGATGATTTGACTTCCAAAAAGCTTGATTCTTCCCATAACCTTACACAGTTTTTGCAGTCCCTTGACTTACAGAAGTTCCAAAATGATCACTTTTCTCTGGACAACATTGTCGCTGTTGTGATCTGTGGCAAGGAGTCTGTCTCAGTTCTCGCTAAGAAGGGCGACATTGACAGGGCCGAAAATAAACTCAAGGAGGTAATCAAGCATGAAGCTCTTTCTATTTCCGGGGAGTACAACAAGGAAAAATTTGGTGAGCAATGGAAAACCTTTAATGAAGCACTCAAAAAGGAACTTGAATCTACTCAGAACTCTCAAAATGTTCTCATTGAGTTTTCAGAGGACAAAATAAAATTGTGTGGATTCCGTTCTGTGGTCGACAATGTCATTGCCAAGGTTAAGGGATGTCTTGAGAACAAGAAAGTAGTGACAAAAAACATCCCTCTGAAAACGCTGCAGCAGGTTGAATTCGCTGAGTCTTTCATGAAACTCTCAGCAGATCCTCAACTCAAAGCATTGGGGGTAACCATTTTGCCCTGCCAATCTCCACAATCTCCATATCTCAAAGTCACAGCTACAAGTGATCAAATCAATGACGCCATAGATGCGGTGAATATTCTCATCAAAACAATAACAACCAGAAAGTACATGTACTCAAAAGCTGGTGAGGCAAAGATCCTGAAAGATAATATCTCATTACTCAAAATGCAGGCGAAAGGCTTGTGCTGTAATCTCAAACTATCAGAAGAAAATATCCCTCAGCGGTTCAGATATTATCTTAAAGGCGGTGTGACATTGACCCTTTCTCAGGGTAATGTTGCCAAACAGACTTCAGACGTTTTGATTTGTCCACTGGTCAACATGTCCTTCAGCAATCCTGTTGCACAGCAATTCCTAGAAAATGGAGGACCTGAGATTAAAAATGCTATCGATCGACTTGAGAAGTTGAAGCAGAGTCTTGTCACGGGAGATGTGATCATGACCAATGCGGGCACTCTAAAGTCCAAAAGGCTCATATATGCAGCAATCCCAGTTTGGGGAAAAAGCAATTCAGATCTGAACTCCACACACCTTGTGACAGCAGTCTTGCAAAGTCTTTTGAAGGGTGCCAACAACCAGTGTGTCTCGTTGGGCATGCCAGCACTAGGATGTGGAACTTTTGGATGTCCGGTAAAAGACAGCTGTGAAGCAACAATGAAGGGAATAAGTGGCTTCATTGGTTTGGGTTGTGGATCAATGACCACCATTCATCTGACTGAGTCTGACCCCAAAACAGTTGAAGGATTTAAATCTGCCCTTGAAAGCTTGGTAGGTGGTTCATTTTAAAACTTTTTGGGACAAGCTGTATTTTCACAAATTGCTAATGTGAATTTTGATCCAAAGTCCAATGTTCATTATGAAAATGATTGATGGTATCAAGTGACACTTTTTCAAACTCTGCCTCTCACCTTGTGACACAGGGTTACCATCCAACAGATCCCACCAAAACCAAGATACCACTCATTCCTTCCTCAACAGGTGCCTCCCAAACTGTAGCCCTTCCACCTCTACAAGTGTCAAACACAATAGGTAATGCATTTTTATCTAAGTTAGAAAGGAGCAATGCTCAAGCACTAATGATCACAATGAGATTTATTTTGTAAATGTTTTCAATTGTATCATGCCAGTGATTGGAAGAGTCTCTGTGATCTTGAAGAAGGCAGACATCACTAAGGAGAACGTAGATGTCATCGTGAATTCAAGCAACCAGAATCTAAATCTGAACACTGGTGTGTCTGGGGACATCCTTAAGGCAGCTGGACAATCTGTGGTGGATGAATGCAAAAAACACGGTAACTCTATAAGCAAGATCCTAGAACAAAATTTTAAAAGAGGTCCATCTGATATTTTCAAACAAAAATTCAACATAACCATTCTCAACATCGGGTTTTTCATAGGTCCCCAGGCTGTTGGCAATGTTGTGCTCACGGGCGGTGGAAACCTGAACTGTAAACATATCGCTCATATTGCTGGACCTGCAAAGACAACTGCATCTATACTGCAGGCCGTTCAGCTGTGTGAAAGCAAGCAAGCTGCCACTATGTCCATTCCTACCATTGGCACAGGTGAAATAATATGTTAATATTCAGCATCTTTCTCAGTTCCACAACATCATCCACATATAAACACTTAAAAGGAACCAGTGTATTGTACTGAACACCATGACAATTTTCTGATAGGAAGAGGTGGCTGTCTCCCTGAGGATTCTGCGAAGGCCATTCTACAGGGCTTGAAAAAACATATATTATGCACTCCCTTATCCAGCCTTAAAACGATTTTTGTAGTGGCCTATGAAGACAGGACTTATGAAAGCATAAAGAAGTATTTCAACAAGTCGAGATATTGTAAAACCCTCAGGGCCGGCATACAAGTAAGAATAATTGACGATTTATTTAAGTATTTTAGTTTTTATGGTAGTTCATTGATTCACTTGTCGTTGGTAATAAATGTATACCCCTTAGTTTTAATTTAGGTATTTTCTGTTTGTTACTGCTTTTGTAGATGATGGCTGTACAGGTTGCACTACCTCTGAATCAAGGTTTTTGTTTTTCTTCTTTAAATGCCCATTTAGGCTGAAAGAAAAACCCTAGCAGTTGTAGAAGTCCATACGATTCCACAAAGTTCAGCTAAAAATGAGTCTGTACCAATAGATTTGTACAATTATTGCAATATTAATGTTACTTGAATTTGCTTAAAGTTTAAAGCATATATTACATACTTGTCACATGTGACACTAATGTGTCTTAAAAAAAATCGATCTTTTGTATTTGACTCCAGTTAAGATGAAGAGTGCCTTGATTGAACTGAAGCAAGGAAACATAACTGCAGAAACTGTGAAAGCCATTGTCAACAGTACAAATAAGGATGTTAACTTAAAAAATGGTTTGTCACAAGTTCATTATCATTTTTTATTGTGTTGTGTGAGAACTGAATGGTGTCTTCCCACTAATGCAAACTCTTAGACCAAATTTTCGAGTGATCTTAAAGTGATTCTAATGTGCTTAACAAGGTGTGTCTGGGGCCATTTTTAATGCTGCTGGATCTGCAGTTGAAGTTGAGTGTGTCAAAATTCGTAAGTATCTGCCCCTTTTAGCATACAAATAAAAATGGCAATAATTATTCTAAGAAATAAAGAAATTCCTACAGATATAATGAATTTTCACAATGAGGATAGTTATTATGATATGTACCTATGTTAGGAGCATGTTGTCCTCAGAATATAAGTTAAATTGTGCACTCCAATTGAGTGATTGTGACAGACTTACTTTTTCTTGCCCAAGGACCCCTGAGGGGCAACGATGCAGGAGTGACCAGCGGAGGAAGCCTGCAGTGTGACTTCATCATCCACATAGTAGGCCCGAAAAGTGTGGAGCAGGCTGTTGAGCGTGTGAAGAATGTGCTGAAGCACTGTGAGGATAAAAAGATCCCCTCCGTGTCATTCCCTGCCATTGGAACTGGTAATTCATACAGCGGATCTTCATGGCTTGATGCTAGTTTCAGGCTGGGTATCACCACTGATTTCCACAACCGATGCCATTTCGATTCATGAAGTCCTTATTTTATTTGATTTCATCAAATTCAATATTAAATAATCGGTAAGGGATATTTCAGTTGGATATGGATACGAAAGTGGTTCCCAGAGAACTTTACTGTACTGTAAATTGTATAAGGAATCCTCTAACTTGGTGCATTGTTAAAAATATCAATTACATTAAGAATTGCCCCCAAAGCAGTTTAATTAATGTCCTTTCTATTTAACATGACCAACATACTACAGCAGACACAGACACAACTGTCTCTTCAGTGTCTAAAAAGGCACTAAAATGCCAATAACATTATTAATTAATCTCTGGATTTGATGAATCGATTTGAATCCGATTTGTTATTTGAACCCAGCCCTAATCTAACTGAAGTAAAATAATGTAAAATAGTATGCTAATAAGGCTTCTGTTGTTGCAGGCGGGGGTGGAATGAAATTCCAAGAATCTGTTTTTGCCCTGCTGGCTGGCATTGAAGCCCATTTTTCAAAGCATAAATTCAGTGCTCTGAAGCAGATCTTCCTAGTGGTTGACCAGGTCAAGGCCATGAAAGAGTGTCAGCAGGCCCTCCTTTACTGGACACAGGTGACACAAGTTTGTAAATTATCGATTCTATATTCAACACCATGAGCAGTCTTTGTCAACAGGGAAGATCAGAATAATGAAAGTAACTATTAAAATTGTCATCAGCATTATTATGAAGAGATAAGTAATCATAATTGCTGTCCAACCTTGTTTATCAATAAGGATATCGTTGATGATGACGACAGCAGTAATGACTCTTCCTGTGACGAAGATAACTCAGGAGGTCAGACATGTTTATTTTACTTTTTGTTATTAAATACAACACTTGAATAACCCTAACCACATATCGTTAATCTCATATCATAATTGTCTTATTTTTTGCCAAATAGTGATATGTAACCTAAATCTACTCTCCTATAACTGTTGATTCACTGTGCTTCATTGGCTATATCCTTAGCCAATCAGAGTGCTTTTTACATTCCATAATCACTATCTGCCTAAGTAATCTATTGGACGTAGGCAATTATGCAATGAGGCTAATGATATGCAGTGTTTGCATGATCACAAAATTGCCTAAGTCTGCTGACATCTGATTTTCCCTCACTCTAGCGACCACTGCTGAAATGTTGATCAGGCAGGTGAAAGTGAAACTGTTTTGTGGTGACATAACAAAGGAAAAAACGGATGCTATCGTCAGTAGTACCAACGCTAGCCTGAATCTCAATTCAGGTAAATAATTCAATGGCAGACATTTTGGCCAAAATATTCATAGTATAACTATACTAAGTTAGCATTTGGTTAGCCCAATTTAGCATCTGAAGGCTAGTGATGCTATTATTTTTCCAATGTACGTATGTAAAATGTTAACAACTCTATGCCCCCAGGACATCAAAGGAACTAAAAATAAAAATAAAGGTTTACTCCATTTTTCTTTACAGGTGTGTCAGGAGCTATTCTCAATGCAGCTGGACAAACAGTGGTTGATGAATGCAACAATTTAGGTAAATTACAAATTTACCTAAATTATTTTGGTTAAATGATTGTGGCTTTCAAAAGGATTACTTTTCAGAACTATTCACAACTCGTTGGATACATTCTTAAAAATGTGGGCTTTAGGATTAGCAATTATGTTTCTTCTTTGATTTAAAGGTAATCAACCTGGTGATGGTGTGGTCATCACCAAACCTGGCAACCTTGCAGCAAAACACATCATTCACATGGTGGGCCAGACCAAGGCGAAAGACATTATCAGCTCCATGCTCAAGGTCTTCAAGATGTGCGAGGACCATAAAATCCGGTCGGTTTCCTTTCCAGCACTTGGCACAGGTAGGCCGACATATTGCCGGTATTGCTCATCACTCACATTCATCTTTGCGATCAAAAAAAGGTGATCTAAATCAAGAATTCCATATCTTGTTGTTCATGAAGATAAGCATTTTATTGCTCCTTCAGTAGTACCAGATTTCTGATAACTTACTTTTTCCCAGGTGCTGGAAATCTGTGTGCTGTAGATGTTGGCAATGCAATGGTCACTGCAGTAGAAGAACACATAAAAATTACCAAAACACCGTTCCTTAAGGATGTCCATATAGTGATTTTCCAAACCAACATGTTCCAGGATTTCCGGAAGAGCTTGAAGAAATGTAAGAAAGGGAAACCAACGGTTAAAAAATTGACAGCACAGGGTAAACACATCCATCCAAACTTCTGAATCCATCTTTGGGGGTTAAGGTTTCTGCTGTATCTTTCTGCACTAGAATCTAGAGGCAGATCTAATATAAAATTCACCAATATTTGCTTTGAATCACGTTTGTTGATGGTCTATTGTTCTACTTCATAACATTCCATACCCTTGCATTATAATTGATATAACTTTATTATTTTACCTTACATTAATAAGTATACCCTATTGTCATTACAGCAAAAATAAGTGCCCCCCAGGGAGGAGCTGTGGCCCCTACCCAGCAGCCTTCCATGTGTCTGGCAAGTGCCTGCGGGGATGTGTCCTTCCCCGAAGTGGAGGTTGAGGTTCTTGGCTGCTGTTTGAGTGACCTGGCAAACGTCAAAAAACTTGTGGATGACCTAGTGACAAAAGAGTGGAAGCTGCACCAGATCAGCTCCCCCTACCTGGCCCTACTTCTCCCCTCAGAGAAACAGGCCATCGTGGCTCTCAGCCGGAGCCTCCAGGTGTGCGTCAGTGTGTCGGCCCCGAACAAGGTCTCCGTGACTGGGAAGGAGGCCGACGCCCTGACCATGGTTCTGCAGATCGAGAAGGATCTGCAAAAGGCCAAGGAGCGTGCGACCCGGCAGGAAGAAGAGAAGAGGCTGTGGAAGACGGTGCGCTGGGAGGTCTGCGCCGGGGAGGTGTGGGCAGAACTGGACCCATCTGTCATTTTAGATCTTGAGCACGCCCTGCATAAGAAAGAGCCGAGCATCAGCTACACCCTGCAGAACCAGACCTACACTGTGAACCTGGACAAGATGGAGCGGACCGACAGGAATGGAACCATCGCTAGAATAAAGAGGACCCTGAAGGCTGGTTCTGAAATAGGTACAGTCCCTTATAATACGCTTTTGTGAGGGAGTGAAGTGGGCAGCATACTTCGAAACAAGTTTATTTTATTGTCCTGTTGCATACAAACTTCTTCTATACTCAATGTGGTTTGGTCACTGATGGTTGGTTGTATTAATTAAGACCATTGGGGTCCCCAAGGAGACGGGGACATCAGATGAAAACAAGTCGCACCCACCTTACTTTTCTGACTCATCACACACAATGTTTGCATTGCCATCATCTGCAGAGATTTAAATAAGTTGGGCGAGTTATGAGTTTGTTTGTTTGGTCAATAGTGTGGTTTCGTTTTCATGACATCTTACTTAGGCTCAGTACTACCTTATTACTTTTCCACATGAAGAATGCTGACCCCTCAAGATGTTGAGCGTGCTAAAAATGTGATAGCAAAGCGTAAACGTGTCTTGAATGTGTCATGTCTTAGCTGTCTTAGAGCCACCATCAAATTGGGATAGGATGGATAACAAGACTCTGGACATTGTGGACCTGTCTCCAACCTCTGAACAGTACAAAAAGGTTCAGGCAAATTTCCTGCAAACATCCAAAGATCCCAATATGGCCACCCCTGCAATATTTACAGTGGTCAAGGTAATTAGGAAGCATTTTAGACAAAAAGGTTGATAGAAAAACAGTTGTGGAAAGCAATATATTGACAGTTGAGATATATTTAGCTTGTTATTCATTCATATAGACCTTCTCTCGTGTGAATTATGATACAAATATTAACAATTATAATACAGATCCAGAGGATTCAGAGCAAAGACCAATGGCAAAGATATGCTGTGAAAAAACAGATGCTTGAAAGGAAATATCCCCGTAACAAGAACGAGATGGACCTTTACCACGGCACCACAGCTGTGATCTGCCAAAAGGTCAACAGCAATGGTTTCAACAGAAGCTTCTGTGGAAGAAACGGTTAGAGTTGCATCTGAACACACATACACACAAACACAAGTGTGCTTTAATAGTTGTGTCATATTTATTCCAAACGAAAATCATTGTTCCTTTGTTTGTGTTATCATTTCATTGCATTTCTCCACAGCCACTCAGTACGGCAACGGAACCTATTTTGCCAAGCAATCCTGGTACTCTTGCAACGACACATACTCTAACCCGGACGCCCAGGGGCTGAAGTACATGTACCAGGCTCGGGTGCTGGTGGGGAAGCCCTGCCTGGGGACTCGTGGCATGGTGGAACCAGCCCCCCTGGACCCCAATAACCCCCTCTCCGACCTCCACGACTGTGCAGTAGATAACGTCCAGAACCCCTTCATTTATGTGGTGTTCAGCGATGCAGGGGCATACCCCGATTACCTCATCAGCTTCAAGGCTTCTTGAAGCTGCACTCCACCACGCATTATTTTAAAGGATTCGTGTAATTACTCAAATGTCATTCAAATGGACTGCCATATTCAAACTCTTCTCTTTTCAGATTTTGGATAGGTAAAACATCATGGGAGATTTCTTTTTTTCAGGTATTGCTTTGTCAATCATTTTTTTATATTTTCCCTTTTATATAATCCAATTGATAATACAAACTACATTTAAATTGACTACCCTACTGTACTCGTTCTGTTGACACTTTTCTTTTAAACAAATGTGTTGATCCTGTTGTTTTAATGTGAACAATCCAAGGTTAATATATAGCGAGTTAAATCACAATATGCCGCAATCTATTATAATTGCCTTTTTTTTTTTTTTTTACTGCAAAAAACTGTTGCAATCAATCATAGTGCACCCGGAATCATATCTAAACAATATTTCAAATAAAGCATTTAACCATAAATGTTTCTTACTTGAAATTTAAAGAGTCCTCCATGATTCATATGTTTAACAAAACGTTTCTAGACTAAATATCCCTAAACCTATAAACACTCAAGTGTATGGTGTAAAAAGCTCAAATTGTATTAACAAAATGTATGCGGACAGAAGTTTGTTAATTAATAATAAATAGATAACTACAAGGAAACCTAAGGAGCCAGTGAACCCAAACCGTTTTGTTTTTTTAACGTGGTCAACATAAAACGAATCACGAATAAAACACGTCGGAAAACGTGTTTATTTGCGATGGTATTTAAAAGCACTACGGAAACTCAACTGTTGTTTCTTAAATGTGCTTTACGAATAAATTTACATTTATATTACAATTCCAGTGCTCATCAGAACCCTTAATGGTGCTACATATGGTATTCTGAACATTAATATAACAGCAAACAAACTACAAATGCTGTTTACTGGCCTTTGCTAGGGCAAATGCATTCCCTAGCTCAGGGATGCCCACACTTTTTTTGGCCTGCGAGCTACTTTCAAAATTACTAGGTCAAAATAATCTACCTACATTAAAAAATGCTAAACATATATTTATTTATATATACTCAGTACATACTCTGATGAATTACACAGAATGGATTCAGCCAGCCCAGGGTTGCATAGTCCGGAGAGTAGCAGCTGGAAGCTAGTCTCAAGCAGGCTTCCAAATGAGCATCAGTGATGGTGGACAGCATTTGGACTTACTAATAATCATGTGGGAAAAGGCTCACTGGCATAAGTAGAGCCAAATAATGCAGTCAAGGAGGTAGCACATTTCCTCATGTTTGGATACTTTTCCTTTGTGAGTAAGTTCCCAAATTGTCCATGAGCCCTGGACTTAAAGGGGTAGCTCGGAATTGTGATATCTGTCCCCATTTCCAAGTGAGCCAGTGTATTTATCATTGGAGACAATGAGGAGTCAAAAGTCTCCAATGATACATTTTTTTTCACATATTTTTCCGGAAAAAGATATCTCAACTGCAAATACACCATGTGTAGCATTGACACACTGATAGGCCAACAATTGGTCGTTCGACAACGTCTCTGAGAGGTGGGTGTGTTTTCTCCTGCAATGTGTTTTGAAGTATATTTTGTTTAAAATCACCTTGCAATGAGGACAACTGAATTTCTTTAGATGACTAGATGCTTTAGTGGCCGCGGATCACTCTTCAGGAGCCAATGGGTACTGAGCGGGGGCCTCTGGGGGCTGAGCCGGGGCCTCTTGGGGCTGAGCCGGGGCCAATGGGTACTGAGCCGGGGCCAATGGGTACTGAGCGGGGGCCAATGGGTACTGAGTGGGGGCCAATGGGTACTGAGCAGGGGCCAATGGGTACTGAGTGGGGGCCAATGGGTACTGAGCAGGGGCCAGTGGGTACTGAGCGGGGGCCAATGGGTGCTCAGCAGGGGCCAATGGGTACTGAGTGGGGGCCAATGGGTGCTCAGCGGGGGCCAATGGGTACTGAGCGGGGGCCAATGGGTACTGAGCGGGGGCCAATGGGTACTGAGTGGGGGCCAATGGGTGCTCAGCGGGGGCCAATGGGTGCTGAGCAGGGGCCAATGGGTACTGAGCGGGGGCCAATGGGTACTGAGCGGGGGCCAATGGGTACTGAGCGGGGGCCAATGGGTACTGAGCGGGGGCTGATGGGTACTGAGTGGGGGCCAATGGGTTCTCAGCAGGGGCCAATGGGTGCTGAGCGGGGGCCAATGGGTACTGGGCGGGGGCCAATGGGTACTGAGCGGGGGCCAATGGGTACTGAGTGGGGGCCAATGGGTACTGAGCGGGGGCCAATGGGTACTGAGCGGGGGCCAATGGGTGCTGAGCGGGGGCCACAGACTGATGCACAGGGGCCACAGAGTGCTGTGCGGGGGCTGCAACATGTACCTCCTCCTGTAGTATTTGGAAGTGACTTGTCAATTGCAATCTATTTATAATTGTTGCTGCACAATAGCAACATAGGAAATGTGTTGCCGTCCGACAACTAAATCCACATTTCATCATTGTGAACTCTGTAAGAGAGGAATAAAGGGAATAAGATTCAAACTTATACTAATTAACTCATTCATAGCATTCTAATTAACTAATTTGTGTAATAAGCACCTTTGTGTTTAACTAAGGAATGCCCTTTTATATGGTTGTCAACCATATATTTTGCACCCACGGATGTGCAAAAGGGACAGTGGAGAAGTTGACTGTTGTTGCATTTATTAAAGGGGACATATTATACCACCAGGTGTGAGTGTGATTAGCCCTTACAAGCCGTTTCGAAAATCTGCCCCTTCTGACATCACTAGTGGGCGTGTCTACCTAGATCTGTGCTGGATAGATGAGCAATGTTTACTTCAGTCCACTGGGTAGGCTGGTAGACTGATCTATCCAGCCCACATCTAAGTGGACATGCCCACTTGTGATGTCATAAGGGGCAGATTTTCGAAACGGCTTGTAAGGGCTAATCACACTTACACCTGGTGGTGTGCAAATCTGCAGCCCTTACAAGCCTGCAGATTTGCACTTTACAGCACCCGCAGGATCCGGCCCTTCCTCACAAGGGAAGCAGCTCAGCTTCTAGTCCAATAACTGGTCATCTCCCGCCTCGACTACTGCAACTCGCTCCTGGCTGGACTCCCTGCCTCTGCGATTAAACCCTTGCAGCGCATCCAGAATGCAGCAGCGCGCCTCGTGTTCAACCTACCAAAGTTCTCACATGTAACCCCCCTCTTCCGAGACCTCCACTGGCTCCCTGTAATAGCTCGCATCAGATTCAAGATGATGGTACTGGCATACAAGGCAGTCGATGGAACTGCCCCTGCCTACCTCCAAGCATTAGTAAAGCCACACACCCCAGCTCGATCCCTCCGCTCAACTACCTCAGCTGGACGTCTGGTACCGCCATCGCTAAGAGCAAGCAAAGGTCGATCAGCGAAGTCACAACTTTTCTCTGTTTTGGGACCTCAGTGGTGGAACGAGCTCCCTACCGATGTCAGGATCGAAGAGTTGCTCAACAGCTTCCGCAAAAGACTCAAAACTCACCTGTTCAGAGTTCACCTCGACTCTGCATAGGAACCAATGCACAGCCACCATTGAATGTTGTACGTCCTGGCACTTGTACATTGCACTTATTCAAGGTACTTAATTGTGTAGCATCTACAGTAGCTGCTATCATTGCTTTACACGGGGAATGGGTTAGCCTAGCGATTGTAATACTTGCACTTGATTCTATGTACATCTTTACTGTACCGACAGCGATATATTGTTTCACTTCTTATGACAAATGTACTTATTGTAACAAATGCACTTATTGTAAGTCACTTTGGATAAAAGCGTCTGCTAAATGCCCTAAATGTAAATGTAAATGTAAATGTAAATAATATGTCCCCTTTAATCTTTGGTGCATCACCATCCAATAATATAGTAATGTGTCTCTATATATCAGAGGGGAAAAGAATAGACATAAAAGGCACAGCATTACTTAAACCCCAGCTAAAACATTTTTTTACCACATTTCCCTCATCAGGGATGGCCATAGGAAGAGGGCAAGAGGGCAAGCGGGCTCACCTGTCAAGCACACACACACCCACATAAACACGCACAAAGGCAACACAAGGTTAATCAAAGTAGCTATAGGTAACAAATGGACACAGAGAATGAATGAATGTATTTCATTACATTTATTTTGATCATTGACAACGCAGAATTCCAATAACAAAATGTAATGCATTACACAAAGAGTATGCATTTCCCATGCATTCATTTTATGATTACCTTCTTTATTCCTCTCAGACATACTCTAGGGTAGAAACACACACAAATACAGCACATTAGTTACTGTGTTTATATACCTGGATTTTAAATAGAATATAAATATATAATAATATTTTTTGACACATTGCGGCAACTTGGCTAATCTACTTGAAAATTGCCAAAAACAATGCCTAAATGCTTTTATTCACACGACTGACATAAACGTGAGACCTATGCACGTTACTTGCATGAATAGGTTAATCATCAAATTGTTGGTTTCTCCATTAAGTCGTTTATGATTTACACAAACAGCAAACAGCAACTTACCTCTAGGCAGAAAAGCGCGCAATATTGGACTCAGACACACCGTCTTCCTCTTCCGGTTGCTATTGGGCAGAGAGAGTCAAACGTTTAGCTCCACCCACGCTCCTCGATCTGCATGCTGCAGTCAGGGCTTACTCCCCTGAGGAGTCTCTGCAAAACATAGTAGGAGGATTTACACCGTTAGGCGGTTTTACACCATAGCATCTGATTTGCCGAGAGGTCCGTTGGGCTGATTTCCACCAGGATGGGCAGATTTCCACCAGGATGGGCAGATTTCCACCGTAGCATTTGATTTGCCGAGAGGTACAAAGAGGTTGTTCGTTGAAAGAAAGGAAGTAACGTGTTTACACGTGCCGAAAGAAGAAGCAGGAGCTATCGATGATGGTTCAACGGCATGGAATGGAAGAGGAACAAATTATAATGATCAATCTTGGGCAAATCCTGGAAATGGCAGGCTGTGGCAGTGGCCTTGCCCTACGCCTGTACAGGTTTTCCGGAGAAGGCAGTGGGGGCAGTGGTGGTTTTAACAGAGGAATAGGTAGGAGGCCGCTTGGGGCCCCCAGTGTAGGACTGCGGTCAAGTCAGCCATCATTCGTTCATCCGCGGTTAAGCTAGCCACCACACGCTTTCAAAATAAAAGCCTCAGAATTTAGTAGGGGGGCCCACAACTAACGTCAAATAAAAAAGAGGGAAAGGAAGAAGATCATCATATTTTCTTTTTTCTTTTTTTTTGTACACAAACAGAGACGAAGCAAGACAAGTCTGAACGCGTAAATAAAATTAAGTGTTAGGAAAAGGGTTGCGAAAAAAAGAAACCCAAGCGGCTCAAATAAAAGAAAAAGCGAAAAGACACAGGTAAGTATTTTTAAGACCTGTGAGAAGAAGTCAATAAGTAGGACTCTGTGTTAGAAGTGTGTGATTTGGAGAACAATCTATCTTTTCTCTCTCATAGACTCTCTGTCTCTCTCTCTCTCTCTCTTTTAAAATTAAAAACTGTCACTGACATTGCTTATATAATGTGTGTGTGTGTGTGTGTGTGTATGTGGATATGTTTGTGTGTGTGTGTGTGTGTGTGTGTGTGTGTGCGTGTGTGTGTGTGTGTGTGTGTGTGCGTGTGTGTGTATGTGTGCATGTCTGTGTGTGCCACCTTGCCTTGGCTTCTTTCTGAATAGCTGCCTGAAAGGGTTTAACAAGATAAGAAGGAAGAAACATGAGAAGAATCAAACCCAACAAGATGACTCACTGACGAGAAATGAAGGAAGAAAATAACCCTGTCTATTAGAGAATCACACGACAGTACAAACATGCTTACCCTTACTCTGAATATTCTGAGGACACTGTACTCAGTAGATTAGCTTTACCTGCCTTTCCACCGTGCAGTCTGTATTTTTTTTTCTCCGTTCTCTTTTAAAAATCGGATGAGGTGGGCCCCATACATACCTCCGCCTTGGGCCCCCAATTTGCTAAATCCGCCACTGAGTGGGGGCCTACTCCTTGTGCTAAGGCACATAGCCTATAGCAAGTACAGCATTGAAGATGATAAAAAGTGAGGGTTGGTTATTGTTCACGTGTGTGTGTGTGTGTGTGTGTGTGTGTGTGTGTGTGTGTGTGTGTGTATAATTATGGTTATCAGTATATCATTTGTTTTGTTCATAATTAAATTATTTAAACAAAATGATTGTATTTTGTGTCTTTATTGAAAACATCCAAAGTGCAAGTGGGAAAAGTAAGTAAACCCTTAAGAGTCTAATAGCTTACCATAATGTGTGTCTGTGCAGTTATGCCTCAATGTCCAAGCGTTGTTTAAGCCAATTGGTTATTCAAGCTAGGCATATTCCTAGACTCCTATATTGGTTTAGGACTGGCTCTCCAAGAGATCCTTTGTTTGTACTTATTCAGACGTATTACAATGACTTTTGTGTGATTATGTTTGAGCGTTTTATTTTAAAAATATCTCCTGTAAGTCAATATCATGGTATTGCATGGCGATACACATCTGACGTTCATGATTTGACAAAATGTATTATAATAGCTGAAAGTGAGGGCTACGTGTACATCTAAAAAGCATCCGAGAATGAAAGTAGCACGAGCCTGTCGACATGTTAAGGAAGAACTTCCCACTTCATTTCATATATCCGCCTACTCTCGTTTCAACCAATCAGAAACAATGGTGGAAAACCACCTAGACTCGTTGACTTGCACTGGTGGAAAACCGCCCAGCCCGTGTAAATCTGTGCACTGCCCCACTGCCTGTTCTGCAGAGACCTAAACGTATACCCATTGGCAAAACAAAGCTCACATTAAAGTGCGATGCTGTGCATTCTGAATGTTGAGCAATGGCAGGGAAAACTCTTATTTTGGAGGGTCTAACTGCCGATTTAGACAATCAAATCAAATCAAAGTTGGCATTGTACTTCCAAATCAAGAGGCGATCTGGAGGTGAGATATCAGAACTCCGGGCAGATCCGACCGATAAAAGAAGAGTTGTACTTGTCTATGTCAACGAAAAAGGTAGGAACTTAAAATTACGTGTTTTAACTAGGGCTGTCAAACGATTACAATTTTGAATCACGATTAAGCGCATAGTATCGGTGAATTAACAAGCGATTAATCACATTTTTAAATTATATTTTAAATCCACTCCAATTTAAGTTAAATGCGATATCAAATGGAACAAGTGATCTTGCCTGTAACTGCCGTGACAGGCAGTTTCTTAGTACAATTGTAAACCAACAGTTACTACAGGTGTAGTTATACTCAAATAAGTAGCACCACAGATTTGGGAATTGTAATCAGGCAGTCACTTACTGCAAGTAGCCTATGATTTAATGTGAAGTAAGTGGAACAAAAAGACGAAAATGAATTCTGATATGAATGTTGACATTCTTTGGGCAAAAACTTTCAAAATCACAGTAAAATAATAAAGTGAAATAAAGAGAATGTGCGTTAATGCGTTAATATAGGCTATATTAATCGCCTTAAAAAGATTGCGCTAACGCGATATTATCGCGCTAATTTTAACAGCTCTAGTTTTAAGGTATGGTTTTACTGGATTCTAAGGCGTTTGTAATTATTTATTATATTTTTTTTCTTTTCCTAGATCGAAACGAAGTTTTGTCGAGAAAGACTCATCAAGTTGATCTCAAAGGGTCACTGGGGGTAGTAACACTTCACGTTACACTGCCAGAGGATGTCAAGCCAGAGGTAAATCACAAATAGCACCACATTGTTAAGAAATGTGTAAATGACATGCGTTTAAAGTAGGCCTACAATGGCGTCGGGCTGCAGACCCCCAGCCTCAGGCCCACCTCCAGCGTTGGGAGGCATCTCCATCGTCTCCAAGAATATCCTTTGTAAAGGTGGACAATATAATATTGCGCAGTAGGCTACAACGGTTTATCACACTTATCGATAATAAATAAATAATAAATGAATGCATTATATTCTGGCAAGCAGCCCGGGAGGGAGCCCAGGTTAAAGGAGTTTCAATTCTTGTACAACAGATATGCTGGTAATGACGAACTGGTTGCCATGAAGCATGCCGATTTTCCGGTCAGAGAAATGCAGCGAATGCTTCCAAGTATTAAATGACAATTAAGGGGACTCTTCAGTATCGGGTCACTGGTAAGGTGTGGTTATGAGCATAGGTATGCGCAGGCGAAGGTGTGCAGTTGTAAACATTTGAGTGTGGTTACTGAAAGTTCAGAAATATTGCTAATTAGTCACAGTTAGATTACTATACTCCAAATCACTATATCACCTCTAGGTGGCAGTAGCTCATTAACAAGTAAAGAATAAAGAAACTAAATTGCGAATACAAGTGAGCTGGTCCCGTTGCCCGACTTTCACGAAGGCAATCGCCAGTGCGGCAATAGTTAATCCCTGACAGAGGCAAAGGTAAACAGAACGCAAGTGTACACACAATGTACAGCTACTGATCTGAACGGGCGTCTGGCAAAGTATAATTTAGTCTGAGAGGAAACCCTCAAATCGCAAAAAAAACATTTCAGACGTCACAGAAAGGGGTCTGACGGTGGAGGTGGGTCTGAGCTTGGAGGTCTGCGGCTAGACCCGTCTCTAAAATGTATTTGGTTCCTATTTGGGTCCTTGGGTCCTTTATGTGTCACATGTGTATCATATCACGCCTGCTTAATAATAAACGTCTGCCCTCCTTCTACAGCCTGTGTTATCTTCTGAAGCAGGTAGGTTCAATTTTCAACCACTGTTTTCATTGACAAAGAGATTCAAATGATGATGATATAATGACCTTTTCAGACTTCGTCTGCAATGACGAGGCAAAGGAAGACGTGGCACTACTGCGTGTCACCAGTGAGCGCTGCCGGGAGTCCCTTGAGGGATCCTTTAAACAGTGTATCAGGGATCCTATTGTTAGAAAACATGGGAAAAACACATGGATCCTCCAAATGTCCAATAAAGCAGGTAATCCAATTATTAAAACAAGCAAGGTGATAATTGTATGAGATTATCATGCACTCATGATCTGCACTGACAGGGTTTATCAATAATGATAATAATTCATGTGAATGCCAATTCTCATGAATGACACATGTAAAATAATTACTAATAGTACTTAAGATGCAAGGAAGACAATGCTTTATCCAATCAGGATACTTGATTTCCCTTATTTTTCAGAATATAGAAGTCATTACAGCTTGTAAATATAAACTTCCAACTAATTGGATTAATTTGATATCAATTAGTTTGATATAAATATCTCTTTCCACACACACACACACATACACACACACACACACACATACACACACACACAAACCCCACAGACATGGAAAGTGTGTGTGCCAGCAATCCGCAGCAGTGTGGCATACCGGTGGAGGTGTACAAGGAGAAGGAGGAGGATGACTTGGTGGACAGACGGCGGTTTGTCCTCAGCGGCCTGGACGACTGCTGCCCCTCCGACACCATCTCCATGTACATCCACAGCTGCAGCCAACGGGCGGAGCACAGCTGGGAGGCCGTGGGTGGAGACAGCATCGTGGTCACCTTCAAAGAGGACATAGGTGGGTACCAGTTAGTACAAAGTGACCAGACCTTAGATGCTCAAATGAAAACCAAAATAACTAGTTTGAGATGAAAAGTGATGTCTGCTGGGTTACATAGTAGCGTTATTGATCTATCCGGGTTCGAATCGTGACTTAAATGCACAATAATTTACAAGATGTATAAATATGGAGTCAAATTTACATCTATAGGTGACTGGAAGTTTGGGGTTACCAGGTAAAGTCAATTAAGCGTTCTGGCAACACCCAACCTGCAACATGTATTTCATGTAAATTACTACATTACTTTGCTTTCATTGGTGTCGGAAACAGTATGTGTAAATTGAGTAACAACTATCATAACTTCTGTGTTTATCTATTTAATATAAGAATGTGTGTGTGCCTGCAGATGGACACCAATTCATGCAGAAGACTTTCACAGAGAAGTTCAACAACAAAAAGATAGAGGCTTGTCGTTTGGAACTGACAAAATCTGTGATTGTACAAGGAGACATGAGTCAAATTTCTGAAGAATTCCTTATACTGTATTTCTCCAGAAAATGGAGAAGTGGAGGGGACATAATTAAGTCCTTTATCCATCTCAACCAAAAAAAAAGCATTGTAATTACCTTTGGAGATTGGAAGGGTAAGCTCAACTTTTAAAAATGTCCCATTTCACATTTAACGATTGATTGGTCATGTACATTTTGTTTGATAATAATTAACTCTTATCATCCAAAGTGCAATCTCGCAGATTTTCCTGTCAATAAATGTCCCTAAATATCTATCTATCACGGTAAAAGGGAAAAATTAATGCTTATTGCCAAATGTATCGCCAAAGAGAACATGCTGAAATCTTTGAGATTGCTACTTTCAAGGTAGTATGGTCCTACCAGACTCTCGTCGTGACAAACGTTAACTCACTTGAAGGCGGGTGTCTGTTGAAGTTTAATTGACTTTAACGTCATTGTTCTCAGCCACTCCCTCTGTTCGCTGATTGGACGCACAAAATGTGGACGGAGAAAACCCACTAACCTACCGCAGACCCAGATGTAGTACAGAAGGGAAATTAAAAATGAGCAGAAGTAACTAGGCGGGCGGAGCCAGGCTACTTTCAAGGTCCCATGGCATGAAAATTTCATTTTATGAGTTTTTCTATGAGCACTAGGTATCCTGCTCTGCCTTCGAAAAAATGAAAGCTCAGATGCGTCGATTTGGAATTTGGCCCCATATGTCGTCATAAGGGGCCAGGTTATCTCCCCTTTCTCTGCTTTGCCCACCCAGAGAATTTGGCCCACCACTGAGACAATGAGCTATGACCGGTCGAGCGCCAAATGTGTAGGGAGTTTGTGTTTGTGTGAATACACACACGATAACGCAAGTGTTGTACACTTCTTTGTTACTTGGGTAACCGTTCTGCTGTTAGTGTTATGGCGCATAACACGCAACGTAAGGTAAGGTTTGCGTAAAGTTCCAATTTGGTGAAAAGACTAGACTGCTTTGGGTTCTCTGACGTCTCTTGTACTTCCACAACGAGACTCGTAGTGGGGGTTATCTCGGCCATGGTTGAGAAGGAATAGGGGAAAAGGAACTTTGGCTTTGACTCCCTGAAGTCCAGGGCAAGCCCCGGCAGCGGGGCTCCGGCGGGAGACAATCGCGGCCAACAATCCCTTTCTCCTCTATGTTGCATTTCAATCTGGACTTCAGGGAGTCAAAGCCAAAGTTCCTTTCCTCCCAATCCTTCTCAACCATGGCCGAGATAACGCCCACTACGAGTCTCGTTGTGGAAGTACTGAGAGTCCGCAAACAGCAACATTCCCTTTCTCCTCCATTGTCGACGCCCAGTCTGTACTTCGGATTGACGTGGAAGTGGAAGAACCAAAGACGTCGGAGAACCCGACGCAGTCATTTGAGATTCATAATATCATCCGGAGGCACACACAGCTTTTGGCCGTGAAAATATATATTATATCAGGCTATATAGATCTATATATTACATTTAGGGCTGTCAAGCGATTAAAAAAAAAATCTAATTAATTACAGGCTCTGTGATTAATTAATCTAAATTAATCGCATACTTACATTTTTCCGAGAAAGTATTTCAAAATAATTTAATTCAAGTAAATTATGGCAGATGAGTGATTAAATGAATAATAGACATAATAGACTTTATAGTTCAATGTCTTTCATTAACATACGGTGCATTTTAAGGTCAAATTAATAACATTTTCATCTCACTCAAGATTCAATGCTTCTCAGGCCCCGTCCACACTAACCCGGGTAAATATAAAAACGCAAATCCGCAATGAAAACGATCTCCGTCCACACTATCGTTTTCGGAAAGTTTTGCATCCACGTTCCACACTGAAATAATTTAGATAAACAGTTGTTGTCATGGCTACGTAACTCCGCCACGCCTCTCTGTTTAGATCAACATTTGCATTTCACCTGCCATTTTTTTGATGAGCGTCTCGGTCTCGAGCACAAGCTTGTGGCAGCGTCATGGCAACCGAACGTCATAGTTTCTGAAAGCCTCCGTCTACCCTGTCCACACTACAACGCGTACCCAACGTTTTCACATTTATCCACCTCAGCGGTCGTTTTCAGTGTCGGAATTCTCCGTTTTAGTTTGGATGGAAGGGCTAAACGGATAAATATTAATGCGTTTGTAGATTTAGCCGTGTTAATGTGGACGGGGCCATTGCATCTCAGGTCCCGTTTACACGAGGACGCTTGCGGGTAAAAACGACAAAATATTTTATCGGAAGTGCCTTTCATTTAGACGGTGACGGCGGATTTTGGGCTTGAAAACGCAAAAATCTGAAACCGCCCTCCAGAGTTGAAAACTTGAATACGCTTTGCCGTAGCGTTTCCGTCTACACTGCCAAGACGCAAAACTCTGCTCAGATCTGCTCACGTTGCGTACGCGTTTACGTCACATACGGCGCCAGTACAGGGAAAAGAAAACATGTTGTATTATTTCCATGCGTCGGACCGTCAAGCTGCTCTGGCAGCTTTAATAAACTTACAGGAGTCTTTCCACGAAAAGTTCAGGATATGTACAGATAGTATTACTGAACTGAGAAGGATCTGTAATTATGTTTAGGTTTTCATGGCGCAGATAAGAGAAGATGCAAGATTCTACGCAAGTGCTCAGACAAGGCGGAGTTGTGTGATAGTGTATCACAGCACCACCTAGCCGCCTGACATGCATACCCAACCGAATTCCACACACTTAAGCTTCACCGTATGCACGCATATTTCCTTCCAAAAACGCTCGTCTAAACGTGGAATAAAAAGTGCAGATGCGACGCCACTTTTGCGTCTTCTGTTCAGACCGTCATCATGTAAACGTAGCCTCAGTCGAGTGTGGCTTGACGAGGCTGGCTGCTAGCGCCAGCTTCAGGGGCTGTGGCAGCTCGTACCTGCGAGCTTGCTACCAAATGTTTTGCGTTGAGGTGATATTTAAGGGTTGATGAACTTCGGTGATAGGAAAATTGCAGATTGCAGATAACGGTGTTCCTATCTACAGTTCCGTCTGGGAGTTGTTTAAACTTGAATTTTCCGTTCACGGGGCCGAGCAGCGTCTTCTCGTCTGGTCTGTCTCCATTTAGTTTCAATGCAAATGACGCACCGGGTCAAAGGGCACTATAGAAGCGTGATTATTCTAATTTTTTTAACGAGTTATTTTTTCTGGGATTCATTAATCGAAATGAACGCGTTAACAGCCCTAATTATATTATATTATTTAGTTATAGAGCTCCAGGACTCCCGCCGGAGCACCCGGAGTATTCTAGAATATCTTATGGAACACGGCCAGTGGATGATAATATGAATAAACGACTGCGTCTCTGGTACTACATCATTGCTTCTTTAGCGCTCGTGTGATCTACCAGTAACACGTTAACGTCATACCATTGCGCAAATTCACACCGGTGTACTCTCTATACTGTTTATACCATACACCAATAAGTCCCACCCACTGGCACTGATCTGTAATAGGTCTGTAGCGTCAGTGGGTCCCACCCCCTAGGTGGGTTTGAAATTGAGTGTTTTTTTAGAGCTTTAAATGATGCAAAAATCCTAATTGTGCGTCATTTAAAGCAGGAAGTGTTAAGAGGTAGCTATGGAACCCCCGTCTCAGGGGGAAATGATGGAATGATGCAAGACCATTCAAAAATATGACTGGGTTTCTAACGATACAAAGCTTAATGCATTTTAATGCTTAATTGTATCAAAAAGTGTTCCTTTAAAGGCTCACATTACTGGTTCATGATGATGAACAAAGACATTTAGGCTCATGTGGGTATCATTACACAATACGGTGAAAATACTGTCTATAACAGCATTACTCATTGCGCGGCTCGCAAGCCACATGCGGCTCGCCAAGCCTCTATTTGCGGCTCGCATGGCGGTAAAAATATACAGTGATATGATCATGCAGTGAATACAGATATTTAAAAAAACAATACAAACAATTATTTAAAAAATAAATCAACAGCGGCATTAAAAGGTGGAAATATAGCCTTGTCTAGAAAATATTTTTAAACTTGCTCGGCTCTACGCTGACAGCGGGGTTGCCAGATTGGCGGTTTTCCTGCATAACAAGAGAGAATGTGCTCTTTGGATGGACTTATTCTTATTAACTTATTCTTCAATAGCTTCCATGTTATGTGACCCAGTGTCTCCACATTATTCCAGAAAATAGCACACAGTCACACAAGTCTTAATTTTCCTCTCAAAGTGCACCAGATTGATGCATTCCAGGTTAAAAGGCACCAAATTTTCTTCCGGGGAAGCATGCCCCCGGACCCCGCTAAGGACCGGGTTCCCTCCACAGTTTCACAAAATTCTGTGGGAAACACTGCTTCAGGGAGGACATATTATTAAGCAGGCATACTTATTTATGACTGGATTTATAGCTTTTGATACTTTGCGGTAAAAATGGCTCTCCCGTTGACGTCGTCCTGTCAGTGCGGCTCTCCTGAAAAAAATAGTGAATACCACTGGTCTATAATGACACATTTCTTGCACAAGAACACTCTTTTTAAAAATTTGAGGATGACCATGATGGTTATAATGAATTCATAATTATTATTATTATTTAGTTCATTTCTATGAATTGGTCTAACCCTCTGCTTTTCCATAGTTGCTCAGAGGGTGGCTGAACGCAAACACACTGTGATGGAAAAGGAGCTTGTTGCACAACTCTTTTACCCTGACCTCCAGTGGGTTTTGACAGGACAAACACACCACCAGTCAAAATTCTCAACTGATATAGCCGTCTCAGTCACACCTGACCTCCTGAGTTTTATCAGTCGCAATGAGATCCTTCGAGGAGAGCTCACATCTGCCCTTCAAAGGGTCCATGCAATGGTTTCCCTCAACATTATCTCCAAGCACCCACAATTGGAACTGAAGATGTCAATGAACAAGTATTCACTCGGTCATTTACGGCATGGCCCCTCCTGGGAGACTAATGCTCGAAGAGAAGTTCAGACCATCTTGGAGAAGTACATTGTGGAGCATATCCCAATGGAGGCTGAGGTCTGGCAGGCAGTTAAGGGTAGTTGTCCCGAAGTCAATGTGGCTACCGCCCTCATCTCCTTTAAATTCTGCTCCTCAGAGTTAGTGGTTGTCGGGAGATGGGAGGAAGTGGAGACACTTGTGAAGACGATCAAGATCAAGATGGAAAAGGCCAGAGTTGAGCTCCATGTAGTGAATAACACCATAGAGAAAGAGATCGAATTAGACTCCAAAGAAATGTTAGATCTCACCTTGGATCTTGTTAGGGATGATTTGGTAAATGTGGAACTATCCAAAAAAGATGAATACCTTACCATACATCTCAAGGGGCTCAGTGAAAAGGTGCAAATGGCAGAAACCCTTATCCAAAAAGTCCAAGATACTTGGACTTCCAAAAAGATTGATTCTTCCCGTAACCTTATACAGTTTTTGCAATCCCTTGACTTACAGAAGTTCCAAAATGATCACTTTTCTCTGGACAACATTGTCGCTGTTGTGATCTGTACCAAACAGTTTGTCACAGTTCTCGCTAAGAAGGGCGACATTGACAGGGCTGAAAAGAAGCTCAAGAAGGTAATCAAGCAAGAAGCTCTTTCTATTTCCGGGGAGTACAATAAGGAAAGCTTTGAAGAGCAATGGAAAACCTTTCATGCAGACCTAAAAAAGGAACTTGAATCTACCCAGAACTCTCAAAATGTTCTCATTGAATTTTCAGGGGACAAAATTGAATTATGTGGATTCAGTTCTGTGGTTGATGATGTCATTGCCAAGGTGAAGGCATGTCTTGAGAACAAGAAAGTGGTAACAGAAGATGTCCCTCTGCAAACGTTGCAGGAGGTTGAATTTGTTGAGTCTTTCATGAAACTCTCAGCGGATCTTCTCCTCAAAGCCTTGGGAGTCACCATATTGCCCTGCAGATCTCCACAATCTCCATGTCTCAAAGTCACAGCTACAAGTGATCAAATCAAAGAAGCCATAGATGTGGTGAATAGGCACATAAGAACAATAACAACCAGAAAGTACATGTACTCCAAAGCTGGTGAGGCAAAGATCCTGAAAAATAATAAATCGTTACTCAAGATGGAGGCGAAAAGCTTGGGCTTCTATCTTGAACTATCAGCATCACTAAATGCCTCCCAAACTTTAGCCCTTCCGTCTCTACAAGTGTCAAACACAATAGGTAAGGGATTTGTGTCTACATTAGAAAGGAGCAATGCTCAAGGAATAATAACCACAATGAGATTTATTTTGTAAATGTTTTCATTTGTATCATGCCAGTGATTGGAAGAGTCTCTGTGATCTTGAAGAAGGCAGACATCACTAAGGAGAACGTAGATGTCATCGTGAATTCAAGCAACCCGAATCTAGATCTGAACACTGGTTGTTCTTCACCGTTCTTTTCTTATGAATATTTAAAAGGCATTCAGTCTTGTAGCAAGATTTGATCTTTTATGCTATGCTTCACAGGTGTGTCTGGGGAGATCCTAAAGGCAGCTGGACAATCTATTGTGGATGAATGCAAAAAAAACGGTAACTCTACAAACGTGATCATAGAACAACATTTTGAAATTCACTAACAAAATTCAACGTAACCATTCTCAACATCGGGATTTTCATAGGTCCCCAGCCTGTTGGCAATGTTGTGCTCACAGGCGGTGGAAACCTGAACTGTAAACATATCGCTCATATTGCTGGAGCTCCAAAGATCACAGTATCTATACTGAAGGTCCTTCAGCTGTGTGAAGGCAAGCAAGCTGCAACTGTGTCCATTCCTACCATTGGCACAGGTAAAATAAAATGTTAATATTCAGCAACTTTCTCAGTTCCACAACATCATCCACATATACACACTACAAAAGGAACCAGTGTATTGACTGAACACCATGACAATTTTCTTGTAGGAATTGGTGGCTGTCTCCCTGAGGATTCTGCGAAGGCCATTCTACAGGGCTTGAAAAGACATATATCATGCACTCCCTTATCCAGCCTTAAAACGATCTCTGTAGTGGCCATTGAAGACAGGACTTATGAAAGCATAAAGAAGCATTTCAACAAGCCGAGATATAGTAAAACCCTCAGGGCCGGCATACCAGTAAGAATAATTGACGATTAATTTAAGTATTTTAGCTATAATGGTAGTTCATTGATTCACTTGTCATTGGTAATTAATTGATACCCCTTAGTTTTAATTGAGGGATTTGCTGTTTGTTACTGCTTTTATAGAGGATGGCTGTACCGGTTGCACTACCTCTGAATCAAGGTTTTTTCTTTTTCTTCTTTAACTGCCCATTTATGATTAATGAAAAACCTAGCAGTTGTAAAAGTCCATACAATTCCACAAAGTTTTGCTAGAAATTAGTCTGTATCCATTGATGTGTTAAATAACTAGCAATATTGCATTTACTTGCTGTTACTGTAATTTGCTTCAAGTTTAAAACATGGTTGGCTTTGTTTTCATATTAGTCATATGTGACACTAATATGGCTTAAAAAAAATCTATATTTTGTATTTGACTCTAGTTAAGATCAAGGATGCCTTGATTAACCTGAAGCAAGGGAACATCACTGCAGAAACTGTGAAAGCCATTGTCAACAGTACAAACGAGGATGTGAACTTGAAAAACGGTTGGTTACACATTCATAGTTTGTTTTTTTTTGTTTTGTTTTTTGTGGTGTGAGAACCTTATGGTGTCTTCCCAGTAATGCAAAATCCTAAACCAAATCTCTGAGTGATCTCAAAGAGATTCTAATGTGATTTACAAGGTGTGTCTGGGGCCATTTTAACTGCTGCTGGATCTGCAATTAAAGTTGAGTGTGCCAAAATTCGTAAGTATCTGCCCCTTTTAGCATACATATAAAAATGGAAATAAATATTCTAAGAAATAAAGAATTTGAACAATGAGGATAGTATAACTATTTGCATTAGTTTTGTCATGTACCTATGTTAGGAACCTCAGAATAAAAGTTAAAGGGGTGATATCGTGCTTTTTAGACTTTTTCAGACTTTCCCTGTGTTGAACAAGGTTTTTGCTTTACAACAAATTAGCCCCCCCCCCCCCCCCCCAAGAACAAATAAACAGCTGCGTTTTCTAAATCTTTGTGTGTTTTTAAAGATGTGTTTGTTCTTTTACACATTTTAAACCTAACTTTTAAACAGTTTAAACATGTTTGTGCGTTTTTGAAGATAGTTTAGTTATTTAAACGTTTAAATTTGACGCTGGAGTCGGCAGGTCTCATACCGGCATTAGCTAGCACCTCTTTGCAAACAAGACTGTGGCAGTGAAGCATTTTCAGAACCAGTCGATGAAAAAGAAGTTAGCTAACAATATTGTTTACTGTTACTTTTTCTGTTTTATTTTTTTCTCACGTCACGCCCCGTGAGAAAAAACTCTGGCACCAGCCTTTCGAGTGTCACTTTTGATGTAATTTCTCGTAGCACTTATAGCGTTCTCGTTCGTCTTTGTGATTGTGTCATGTAATTTGCTAGTCTTTGTTTATTGTAAGCCACCTTAGCCTCTTTAGCAAACCTTGCAACTCGGAAGGCTGGTGTCCGAGGCATCTGGAACACACCATAAGTCTCAGCAACGGGGAGTATTCATGCCCACCGAGAACACCCCTCAATAAGTTTGTGAAACAGCTCGTTTGAGCTCAAACTACTTCCGTAATAGTGTGACGTCAGACTGTGCAGTGGGCGGTGCTGAAGTGCAGAAGTCGCGCCTTCCTGCTACCCACAATGTTTAAAACTGACCAATCACAGTAGACTTAGCCTAGCCTTAAAGCGACATCATACAAACAACGTTTTTGAAAGATGCTGAAATTGGTTTTGCAGAAATGAACAGTGTGAGAATAATAAGGGGCATTTTTTAACATTTAATCCAATTATAGTAGTACCCCCAAATGCAATTATTAATCGTAAAAAGCATGATATGGGATCTTTAAATTGTGCACACCAATTGTCCTAGTGATTGTGACAGACTTTATTTTACTTGCCCAAGGACCACTGAGGGGAAACGATGCAGGTGTGACCAGCGGAGGAAGACTGCAGTGTGACTTCATCATCCACATAGTAGGCCCGAGAAGCGTGGAGCAGGCTGTTGAGCGTGTTAAGAATGTGCTGAAGCACTGCGAGGATAGATGGATCACCTCCGTGTCATTCCCTGCCATTGGAACTGGTAATGCATTGCTTGACACTAGTTTCAAGCTTATTATTTTCACTGATTTCCCAAATCGATTCAATTTTTATTCATCAGGTCACCCTATTTGATTTGATTTCATCATATTCAATATTAATCAATCGGTGAGGGATATTTCATTTGGATATGGATACGAACTTTACTGTGCTGTAAATTGTATAAGGAATCCTCTAACCTTGTAGCCTGGCTATTGCCAGACCAAGGTCAATCGAAGATTGCACGTTGGTCTGGGGAGGCTGCCGTCATTTTCTTCAGCACAAGAGACGTGATCAACAGGCCTAGTTCGAATGACTCTGTATGCAATTGGCTGCTTGCTGTCGCTTCCCTGTCGCCATTGTGTTAAACAAGCCAATAGCGCGCCAGGTGGAGAAGCCAGCTTGGTGATTGGCACCCGCAAATACGCATCGGAAGCAGAAAGAAATGTATTGCTCTTCTCCAGACCCTTCTGCAGGGCGAATTGAAATCGCCGGCAGAACGAGCGGGGGGTACCCAGTCTAATAACCTGGTGCATTATTTAAAATATCAGTGATTTCATTACGAAATGCCCCCAAAGCAGTTACGTTAATATAATTTTTATTTAACGTGACCAACACACTACAGCAGTAAAAAGAACTGTCTATTCAGGGTCCCATACAAAAAATAAGAGAAAAAGGCCAATAAAATTAATAATTGATCTTTCTGGATTTGGTGAATTTTAACCCAGTGCTAATCTAGTTGAGGTAAAGAAAAACTAACTCTGCTTCTTGTCTTGCAGGCGGTGGTGGAATGAAGTTCACAGAATCTGTTACCGCCCTGCTGTTGGGCATTGAAGCCCATTTTTCAAAGCATAAATTCAGTGCTCTGAAGCAGATCTTCCTAGTGGTTGACAAGGTCAAGGCGTTGCAAGAGGGTCAGCAGGTCCTCCATTCCTGGACACAAGTATGTCAATACTTTTTGTCAATACAATATTATTCATATCAGTTTTATTATGAAAAAATATATAATAATACTACTTGATTTCCAACCTTGTTTATGTTTAAGGATACGGCTGATGATGATGACAGCAGTAATGACTCTTCCTGTGACGAAGATGGAGAAGGCCAGACATGTTAATTTTACTTTTTGTTGTTAAAAACAACACATAACATAAAACATGTCATAGTAATCAGTATTTGCATGATTACAAATTTGCTTATGTCTGCAAACTTATTTTTCTCCGTCACTCTAGCAACCACTGCTGAAATGGTGATCGGGCCGGTGAAATTGAAACTGTTTTGTGGTGACATAACAAAGGAAAAAACGGATGCTATCGTCAGTAGTACCAATGCAAGCCTGAATCTCAATTCAGGTAAAGAATTCAATGGCACAAATTTAGGCCAGAAAATACATTAAGTGAGCATTTGTTAAGCACAATTTATTATCTGAAGGTTATTGATAGTAAGATTTTTCATATAACAACTCTATACCCCAAGGACATCAAAGGAAGAATGTAAATAACAGTTTACTTATTCTTTACAGGTGTGTCAGGAGCTATTCTCAGCGCAGCTGGACAAGCAGTGGTTGATGAATGCAACAATTTAGGTAAATTACTTCAAATTCTAAATATATTTCTATCTTCTTTTGGTTAAAGGACACATATTATGGTGTTTTTCCAACAAGTAAACATAGTATATGAGTTCCAGAAAACAAGTTTTTGAATGTGTTTGCTGGAAACAGCTTTTAGGAAAAATTATCTTGCCTACCACTATAAATATCTTCCCTACCGCCCTCTGTTTCAGTCCCTTCAGAATGCTGTTTCTGGTGTCTGTATGTTTAATGCAAATGAGCTGCTGCCCATTGCTTAAAAATGAGCTCTCAGAGTGAACCACAGCATGGAGGAGAAGTGATTGTTGCCGTTTGTGGACTCCCGGAGCTCTATATCTATATAATAATAATAATAATAATAATAATATAATATCTAGGTATCTATATAATATAATATCTAACATCATGGCCAAAAGCTATGTGCGCCTCCGATGATATTATGAATCATAAAGACGGGGGGGGGGGGGGGGGGGGGGGGGTTATCTCGGCCATGGTTGAGAAGAATTAGGGGAAAGGAACTTTAGCTTTGACTCTCTGAAGTCCAGATTGAACTGCGACATGGAGGAGAAAGGGATTGTACTCCCGAAGTTGAGCTGCCAGACTGCCGTCGAAGCTCCCCCGCCGGAGCTCAGGGAGTCACATGGCAAACTGACAAATTAGACATCTATTTTTGTATGGAATCTCCCTGCTTCTGAAATGCGCGAAGATCTGCCCAGCGCTCGTCCCCTAGTCCACAAAATCTTATCTAAGCTCTGATTGGAGGGGGTGGGGAAGTGGGTGGTAATATTCAATTCATTCATTCCTAACTACGTAGGAGAGCCGCTGAAACTGACTCGCTCATTTGCTAACTGTAGGCGGGTTACTTTCAAAAATGCGTATCTCACTCAAAAAATCATTTACAGACTTATTTCTTAAGTTTATATGTGTGTGGTCGCACCAGAGACCCAAGGCAACACCCCAAATCCCAGGATAGTGTTGTTATCTTAATATGTCCCCTTTACGTCATTTTAGCTTTCAAAAGGTCTACTTAAAATTGAGACCTATTCACAACTCGTAAAATTCATTTTTTTACAAATGTGGGCTTTTGGATCTGGAATTTAGTTTCTACTTTGATTTAAAGGTAATCAACCTTGTGATGGTGTGGTCATCACCAAACCTGGCAACCTTTCAGCAAAACACATCATTCACATTGTGGGCCAAACCAAGGAAAAAGACATCATCAGCTCCATGGTCAAGGTCTTCAAGATATGCGAGGACCATCAAATCCAATCTGTTTCCTTTCCAGCACTTGGCACAGGTAGGCCGACATGTTGCCGGTATTGCTCATCTCACACATGAATCTCTGGAATGAAAAAGTGTTTTTTTTTAAAGCGACAATTCGATTTGTCATTTCGTGACAAAAAAGAAGACAAATATTCTGCAATCATCAATATATCAAATATATTGTAGAATATATAATGATGAATAAAGTTATTAATACAATACGCTATATCCTTTGGTAGTACCTAGAACAGTCAAAATTTTACGTATGCCTTGTCAAAAGGATTTTCTGATTGCTAACTTTTTCCCAGGTGCTGGAAATCTGTGTGCTGTAGATGTTGGCAATGCAATGGTCACCGCAGTAGAAGAACACATAAAAATGACCAAAACACCGTCCCTTAAGGATGTCCATATTGTGATTTTCCAAACCAACATGTTCCAGGACTTTCGGAAGAGCATTAATAAATGTAAGAAAGTGACACTAGCAGTTAAAAAAGTGAAAGCACAGGATATACACATCCATCCAAACTTCTAAATCCATCTTTGGTGTTTAAGGTTTCTGCTGTATCTTTCTGCACTAGAATCTAGAGGCAGATCTAACATAAAATTCACCAATATTTGCTTTGAATTACGAATGTTCATAGTTTATTGTTCTACTTTATACCATTCCATACCCTTGCATTATAATTGATATAGCTTTATTAATTACTTAATAAGTACGAATCAACAAAGTGATAAGTATACCCTATTGTCATTACAGCAAAAATAAGTGCACCCCAGGGAGGATCTGTGGCCCCTACCCAGCAGCCTTCCATGTGTCTGGCAAGTGCCTGCAGGGATGTGTCCTTCCCCAAAGTGGAGGTTGAGGTTCTTGGCTGCTGTTCGAGTGACCTGGCAAACGTCAAAAAACTTGTGGATGACTTGGTGACGAAAGAGTGGAAGCTACACCAGATCAGCTCCCCCTACCTGGCCCTACTTCTCCCCTCAGAGAAACAGGCCATCGTGGCTCTCAGCCGGAGCCTCCAGGTGTGCGTCAGTGTGTTGGCCCCGGACAAGGCCACCGTGTCTGGGAAGGAGGCCGACGCCCTGAACATGGTTCTCAAGATCGAGAAGGATCTGCAAAAGGCCAAGGAGCGTGTGACCCGGCAGGAAGAAGAGAAGAGGCTGTGGAAGACGGTGCGCTGGGAGGTCTGCGCCGGGGAGGTGTGGGCAGAACTGGACCCATCTGTCAGTTTAGATCTTGAGCACGCCCTGCATAAGAAAGAGCCGAGCATCAGATACACCCTGCAGAACCAGACCTACACTGTGAACCTGGACAAGATGGAGCGGACCGGCAGGAATAGAACCATCGCTAGAATAAAGAGGACCCTGAAGGCTGGTTCTGAAATAAGTACAGTCCCTTTTAATACACTTTTGGGCAGCATACTTTGAAACAAGTTAATTTTATTATTGTTTGGTCACTGACGGTTGATTGCATTAATTAAGACTAGTGGGGTCTCCAAGGAGACAGGGACATCGGAAGAAAATAAGTCGCACCCAACTTACTTTTCTGACTCATCACACACAATGTTTGCATCGCCATCATCTGCAGAGATTTAAAAAAGTTTGGCGAGGAACAAGTTTGTTTGTTTGGTACACAATTGTGCCATTTCGTTCTTACGACATCTTACTTAGGCTGAGTAATACCGTATTACTTTTCCGCATGAGGTATGCTGACCCCTTAAGATGTTGGGCTTACAAAAAATGCGATAGCAAAGCATTAACATGTGTCTTGAATGTGTCATGTCTTAGCTGTCATAGAGCCACCAACAAATTGGGACAGAATGGATTACAAGACTCTGGAAATAGTGGATCTGTCTCCAACCTCCGAACAGTACAAAAAGGTTCAGGCAAATTTCCTGCAAACATCCAAAGATCCCAATAGGGCAACCTCTGCAACATTTACAGTCGTCAAGGTAAGAAGGCAGCATTTCAGATAAATAGGTAGATAGACAAACAGTTGCACAAAGCATTAAATTGACAGTTGGAGATATAATTATCTCACCTTCTCTCGTGTGACAAATAATACAAATATTAACAATATTAATACAGATACAGAGGATTCAGAACAAAGACCAATGGCAGAGATACGCTGTGAAAAAACAGATGCTTGATAAGAAATATCCCCAGAACACGAATGAGATTGACCTTTACCACGGCACCACAGCTGTGATCTGCCAAAAGGTCAACAGCAATGGCTTCAACAGAAGCTTCTGTGGAAGAAACGGTTAGAGATGCATCTGCACACACATACACATAAACACAAGTGTGCTTTAATACTTGTGTTTCATATTTATTCCACAAGAAAATCATTGTGCCTTTGTTTGTGTTATCATTTCTTTGCATTTCTCCACAGCCACTCAGTACGGCAACGGAACCTATTTTGCCAAGCAATCCTGGTACTCTTGCAACGACACATACTCTAACCCGGACGCCCAGGGGCTGAAGTACATGTACCAGGCTCGGGTGCTGGTGGGGAAGCCCTGCCTGGGGACTCGTGGCATGGTGGAACCAGCCCCCCTGGACCCCAAAAACCCCCTCTCCGGCCTCCACGACTGTGCAGTAAATAACGTCCGGAACCCCTTCATTTATGTGGTGTTCAGTGATGCAGGGGCATACCCTGATTACCTCATCAGCTTCAAGGCTTCTTGACGAGGGTTAGGCTAAGGGTTTCTTGAAAAATCTGCATTCCACCACGCATTATTAAAAGGATAAGTGTAATTACTTAAATTTCATTAATTGACTGGCATATTCAAGCTCTTCTCTTTTCAGATTTTGGATAAGTAAAACAGTCACAGGAGAATATATTTTTTCAGATATTGCTTTGTCAAGTAATTTTTAAGATTTTCCCTTTCATATGATCCAATTGATAGGTCAAATTAGATTAAAATTGGCCATTATATTGTACTTTTTGTTTATTGTTTTACTGTTCTGTTGGCTACTAGACTACTATTACAACACTAAAATTGTCTTAAAAGACAAATGTGTTGATGCCGTAATCTATTATAATGGGCTTTTAGGACGTTTTATTCAACGGCCAATCAATCATGGTGCACCTTGATTCATATCTAAACAATATTTGAAAAAAAGCATTTAATCATAAATGTTGATCACTTTCTTTCTTGACATGTAAATTGTCCTCCATGGTTCATTTGGTCAACACACCGTTTCTGGAATACGAATTCAAAAAGCTGTAAAGATGTTAGTGTATGGTGTAAAAGCTCAAATTGAATGAACAAAATGTAGGAGAAGAACCTCTGAATGGTTAAACTAACAGGGCATTTTGGAAAAAGACCACACATTAGCATTAGGATGATATTTATTGTTTAAAGGCATACAGAAACTTGTTAATTAATAAATAATAACTAACAAACTGCGAGTGTGTGGTTGCCAAAATGCTAACGCCCAGCTAACGTCAGCGCTAACATCACCGCTGCCTGAACGGCGTAAAAAGTAGTTCAATTCGGTGGGAAAAGAGAACCAATCTGGCAACACTGCCTGCATGTCCTCCACACTCTAACCTCAGCGTAAATCAATGATACCAATTGAAAACGATGCCGAAATGGAACTTAAACTGTGATTCTGAAAAAAGTATAAAAGGTAATCGAAATTCGGTTTTCAGATTATTCAAGATACAAGTGTGTTGATTTGTAGGAATACATCATATGAATAAGTAACTGGAATACGAGACTGAATTCAAATGTTTAAAACGGACACTCGCAACCACACTCGTTTCCTTAGTAACTACACTCTTTGGGAACCGGTAGAACTGGCCTTAATGGGTGCGGTGATTGCAATCAGGAACAAAGGAACGTACCATGTCGCTGACAACAATTGATACACTATATGAAACACTTTTCATACACACACACACAATATATGACAAAACTTGTATTAACTAGCTGTGCCCATAATGAGATGTAATTTCTTTGTATTTGTACCACGTTGGTCCTTTTAATGTCGATTTAAAATGCTCTTACACACTTTATTACATTGCTGCTTTAATCCGGTCACCAATTTATGCATTGCACGGTCTTGCTGTGCGTGTAAAACAATTTAAAGTTGTGTTGTTTGTTTTTGAGCTGGTTTGCTAAAGAGACGAATGTAGCAAACAATAACAATGACTCTATGGGCCCTATTTTAACGGTCTGAAACGCAAGTGAGAAGCGCCAAGAGCAAGTAGCTTTGTGGGCGGTTCTATGGCGATGTTGCTATTTTACCAGGGCATAAATGACTCTTGCGCCCGGCACAAATCTAAAAAGGGTTGGTCTGAAGTAGCCTAATTACCCGTTGGTGTGGTTTGGGCGTAATGTGCAATAAACCAATGAGAGTGCAATCTCCCATCCCCTTTAAGAGCCATGAGCGCATTTGAATCTGACGAGTTGATATTTAGACAGCGCGTTTGCAGTCTCCGATGAGACATGCATGACCACATGAATTTCAAACGTCAAATTGCTCAGTTTATGGCCAAATAATATGACCTAATTCACACATGGAATAGCGCTTTCTTCCACAACTTCCGAGTCCTCAAATACATTTTGGCAAAGAAAACTTAACACACATATGATATGCGGCAACTGTGGTTCTATTTAATGATATACGCAATACATTAACAAACATTGTTTCTTACCAGTATTGTATGCATTATCGTTATCAACTTGTGTTCCTAATATGCATGTGTCCCCCTGTTAATATACATTGCCATGGACTGTATTATGTGTACGTGTTTAGTTTGCGTGTGTTTAAACAGATGGACGCACACACGCGCGCCCGCATTCATTAATTCTTTTACACATACACACACGCGCGCCCACATTCATTCATTCTATTTAACACTCACTCGCAGTAAAACAATGTTTTCTCACGATCAAATACTCATCAATCCTAAAAGTTATGGACTTGTACACGAGGTCTGTGTCAAGAAAATATGTGTTTGCTGTACGGTGTTGGCAGATGCATTGATTTAAAAGTACAACTTATTACCGCTGTATCAGCTGTTCTTTCCCAAATAATTTACCAAGAATGTGTGGCTATGTAGATGAGAGAAGCAAAGTGTATGCGCGAGGTGCACAAGCAACATTATGCATGCGCCTTTAAAATAGCATCTGAACAACGCGCCACTGACTTTAAACCAGGTATTTCCTGGTTTGTGGCGCAATTGTTTTCTTGGCAGATTTCACGCCTCCTCCTTTAGCCGAACCGCCCCTTGGGGCGCAAGATCATTCCCTAATTTACCGACGTGTGGCGGTGGAGGGAAAAGAACGCTCTGCGCAAGTTGCAAACTAGCAACGACACATGCGTCAGTGTAGAAAGTCAATTGCGCCGGATGCAAGATAGGGCCCTAAGTCTTACAAGTCAGGTAATTACGTAACAAGAGCAACAAGCGCAGGTGGTGCACGAGGCATCTTGAACAAACCATAAGTAAATGGGGAACGGCAGTGGGAGACACAAGGGGTGTCAATTTCAAAGCCTGTAGTATAGATCATTGTGATTGGCCAAGGGCATGTTGGGGGAAGCCACACAATGGGGATATAACTCGATACCTGATGACTGTTCAGGAGTTCTTCACAAACAAACTCAGGTTTGGTTGTTACTCTATGCAAGTTGTAATAAAGCCTTAATCTTTCAAACCTAATCCTTCTTAACCTCTCGTATTTTGTTAGTATTAGATTGTGGATTTTTATCCATTACATCACCAGGTGTGGACAATAGACTTGATTGTAGAGCGGAGCTAAGGCTGCCTAAAGAAGAACCAGGAAGCTTGTGAGTAAGTTACATTTTTGCATTGAAAAAGAAGGAGCCGCATGTTATCTTGCTGCTGGTGAGTATAGAAACTAACTCAAACTCGTGTGTTTAGCATTTCAGTTGGTAGAGCTGATTCTACCTTTCTGTTGTTAGTATGTGGGCAATCTGCCAGTTTCATTTACCAGTTGACATTTGACATAATTGTAGGCCGGTGTTACGGCCTTCTATAAAGAAGAAACAGGAAGCTGGTGAGTTGGTTACATTTTTGTTTTGAAGAAGGAGCTGCATGTTATCTTGCGGCTGGTGAGTATAGAAACTAACTTAAAATCGTGTGTTTAGCAATTCAGCTTGAAGAGCTAATTCTAACTCTCTTTTCTTAGATAGTTGGCAATCAGCCAGTTGCGGTAACCAGGTGTTGACAATAGACTAGAATGTAGGGCGGATCAGAACCTGCCTGAGCTGGGTGTGAGCACTTTGTAAGATACAGGGAAAGCTTCCAATGAGAAGAGTATTCTTAATGCATGAAGGTAATATTATTGCCTTTTATTTTACAATTGTAAATTGCGCGTGGAAGGGGGATTTGGAACAAAGACAGTATGAGTCTCTGTCATGCGCGCTTGCGTTGCGCTTCCGTGGTTCCTTTATCCAGGGGAATCTCTGGGGATTTCTGGGGAATCAACAGGTTAGGTCCATATATGGAAAGATGCGTCAAACTGTAGAATTAACCCCTTACTGGCAAGGGTGATGTCTCCAATGGTAGAGCTAAATGAGCTGCAACGACAATTGTTAGGGACATGCGACATAGCCAAAACAAGGGCATTCTTACGGTTATTCATAGCGTCAGCCAAACAAAGAACCAGTCGACCAAAGACATAGGGAGTCTCTCTGCAGCAGTCCCTCGAGGAACACCAGCAACTTCTTCTCCTCCCACCAATCGTTGCTATGTGCCTTACCTCCATCATCGTCAGGATATTTCACCGGACAAGACGCTACCTAGGACCCTCTGCTCGACGCTGCAACCCACCCAATCTGCGCTAGCCACCGATCTCTACCTACACTGACCTTGAAGGGATGGGGCGGGGGGACTCTGGAGCTGTCAAGAAGGCAGACTCCATCTCAGCCATCACCTCCCTCCTGACTCTCCACCTCCTAGCCCTTACAGCGACTTGGATCCCCACAAAGGACACCGGCAGTCCACGCAGTCCCCTTCACTCTTTCTATCAAGGTCTACATTGCGGTTATCCATCATCCACTAGGTCTCTGGAACTCTGGAACATTCCCTCTAAACAGCTGTCCTATTTCCAAAAATATGTAGTTTAACCTCCCCGATCAGTCATACTCTAAGACTGCAAGCTCCACTGACACGGCACCCCTCTTGGTGACTGAGGCGCTCCGTGCCAACAGAGCCTTGTTCTCATTTTCCTTGACCTGTCAGCGGCATTACACACTGAACCAGTAGATCCTCCTCGCTGGCCTGATGCACTGGATCCGGCTCTTCCTCATGAGGGAAAGAGCTCAGCTCTTGGTCCAAGCACAGTCCTATTGTATGTTGTACGTCCTGGCACTTAAAAATAGTACTTAGCATCATGTAACCTCTTATCCTAGCTATCTTTTTGTCTCTTTCTTCTGATGACTCATTGTAAGTCTCTTTTGATCAAAGCATCTGCTAAATGCCCAAAATGTAAATCATGCAAAATAGATGTATTTACTCTCTGCAGAAATGCTTAAAATATCAACTCTCAACTAATTTGAATGGAGGAAGACTTGGTGGACAGACGGTATGTCCTCAGCGGCTTTGACGACTGCTGCCCCTCCGACACCATCTCCATGTACATCCACAGCTGCAGCCACCGGGCAGAGCATAGCTGGGAGGCTGTGGGTGGAGACAGCATTGTGGTGACATTTGAAGAGGACATGGGTGGGTCCCAGTTGACACAAAGTGACTAGACCCAAAATGCTCAAAAGAAAACCAAAATAACTTGAGATGAAAAGGGATTGTGATTAAGTTTTGACTTATTAAGCGTTCTGGCCATACACCTCCCTGCAACATGAATTTGTAAAATATGTGTATAAAATTTCCTATAAAATGTCTTGTGTCTTTACCAATATGTGTACAGTTGGTAACAATTATCACAACTTCTTTGTATCTATTTAACCTAAGAATGTGTGTGTGCCTGCAGATGGACACCAATTCATGCAGAAAACTTTAACCAAGAGGTTTAACGAAAAAAGGATTGAGGCTTGTCGTTTGGAACTGACCAAATCTGTTATTGTACAAGGAGACATTAGTCAAATTTCTGAAGGATTCCTTGCAGTGTATTTCTCCATCGAAAGGATGAGTGGAGGGGACATTTTTAAGTCCTTTGCCCCTATCAACCAAAACAATAGCATTGTAATTTCCTATGAAGACTGGAAAGGTAAGGTCAAGGGTTTAATAATAGGTTTAATAATAGTTAAAGTGACAATATTTAATATTTTCCTTAATAAATGTCTGTTAAGTCCCTATCCATCGCTGAATGAGATAACAATGGTGATTGAGGCTTTGGCCCACTAATAAAAGCCCTTGAATTTGAAGTATTATTAGTGTTACAAACTGGTTGTTAATGGTGAGTTTGTATCCCTGGGGGAAAATGACCGCCAAAGGCAGTGTGGCATCGCCGACTTCAATTGGTGTTGGACCTCTCTGTCCATTTTTGCTATCCACAGGGTCACCAACAGGTGCAGACAAAAATGTCCCTGGATGCAATTGGCTAGGCCTTCAACCAATCAAAGCAATGTTGGAAAAAGCTTAAAGTGCATTGATCTGTTCTTCTAATGAAAATATACAACACAGTTTGGTTAATGTTAGCCCCATACTGGAATCAACAGACAGTTCTACATCAGTGGCAGCCATCTCTATTGTTGAAATGCCTCTACAGCCTTCATTGTATTTATCCTGCCTCACGTTAGATGAACGGTTGTGATTGGTTGGTCAATTTTGCACTGCACAGAAAGATTTGGTATGTGAGCGAGGCCAGACCTCTGTCGAACAATTAAAACATGAGCTTGTGAGATCTTTCTGGTTCAAAGGCTAAAAGGCTTCACCGTTGAGAACAAACTGAAAACTTTAAAGGCTTGCATTACTGGTCATTATGATAAACAAAGATATTCATCTATGGCTAATGTGGGTATCATAACAATACAGTGCAAATGCTGTCTTATATCACTGACATTTCTAAATTTTGAAATAAAGTTAAAAGGAAATGTACTTGCACATTTTCTGCATCATAATAGTCGAGGATGACCATGAGGGTTATAATTGGTGGTCTTTCATTTTTATAATTTGTGATTCTCTTCTTTTCCATAGTTGCTCAGAGGGTGGCTGAACGCAAACACACTCTGAGTGAAAAAGAGCTTGTTGCACAACTCTTCTACCCTGACCTCCAGTGGGTTCTGAAAAGAAAAACACACCATCGGTCAAAGTTCTCAACTGATATAGCCATTCTAGTCCCACCCGAACTCCTGAGTTTTATCAGTCGCACTGAGATATTCAGAGAAGAGCTCACATCTGCACTTCAAAGGGTCCATGCAATGGTTTCCTTCAACATTATCTCCAATCACCCACAATTGGAGCTGAAGATTTCAATGAGCAAGAATTTATTGGGTCATCTCCGGCATGGCCCCTCCTGGGAGATTAATGCTCGAAGAGTGGTTCGGACCATCTTGGAGAGGTACATTGTGGAGCACATCCCAATGAAGGCTGAGGTCTGGCAGAGAGTTAAGGGTAGTTGTCCCGAAGTCAATGCTGCTACCGCCCTCATCTCTTTTAAAATCTGCACCTCAGAGTTAGTGGTTGTCAGGAGACAGGTGGAAGTGGAGACACTTATCTTGCTCAAGATCATGAGCAAGATGGAAAAGGCCAAAGATGAGCGCCAAGTAGTGAAAAGCACCATAGATCTCGAGGTGTTCATTGAAAAGGTGCAAACAGCAGAACTCCTAATCTATCAGATCCAAGATATGTTGACTTTCAAAAAGCTTGATTCTTCCTATCACCTTACAAGGTTTTTGCAGACCCTTGATTTACATAAGTTCCAAAATTATCACTTTTATCAGGACAACATTGTGGCCGTACTGATCTGTGGCAAAGAGTCTGTCACAGTTCTCGCTATGAAGGGCGACATTGACAGAGCTGAAAATAAACTCAAGGAGGTAATCAAGCAAGTATCTCTTTCCATTCACGGGGAGTACAATAAGGAAACCTTTGGTGAGCAATGGAAAACCTTTCATGCAGACCTAAAAAAGGAACTTGAATCTACCCAGAACTTTCAAAATGTTCTCATCGAATTTTCAGGAGACAAAATGGACCTTTGTGGATTCCGTTCTGTGGTCGACAATGTCATTGCCAAGGTTAAGGGATTTCTTGAGAACAAGAAAGTAGTGACAGAAGACGTCCCTCTGAAAACGCTGCAGGAGGTTGAATTTGTTGAGTCTTTCATGAAACTCTCAGCGGACCCTCAGCTCAAAGCCTTGGGGGTCACCATTTTGCCCTGCCGATCTCCACAATCTCCATGTTTCAAAGTCACAGCTGCAAATGATCATATCAAAGAAGCCATAAATGTGGTGAATAGGCACATAAGAACAGTAGAAACTAGAAATTGCATGTACTCCAAAGCTGGTGAGGCAAAGATCCTGAAAAATAATAAATCGTTACTCAAAATGCAGGCAAAAGGCTTGGGCTGCAATCTCGAACTATCAGAACAAAATATCACTCAGCATTTCAGCTATGATCTCAAGGGCGGTGTAAAATTGACCCTTTCTCAGGGTAATGTTGCCAAACAGACTTCAGACGTTTTGATTTGTCCACTGGTCAACATGTCCTTCAGCAATCCTGTTGCTCAGCAATTCCTAGAAAATGGAGGACCCGAGATAAAAAATGATGTTGACGCACTTGAGAAGGCGAAGCAGAGTCTTCTGGCCGGAGATGTGATCATGAGCAACGCGGGCATTCTAAAATCCAAAAAGCTCATATATGCAGCAATCCCAGTTTGGGGAAAAAGCAATTCAGATCTGAACTCTACATACCTTGTGACAGCAGTCTTGCAAAGTCTTTTGAAGGGTGCCAACAACCAGTGTGTCTCTTTGGGCATGCCAGCACTAGGATGTGGAACTTTTGGGTTTCCTGTAAAAGACAGCTGTGAAGCAATAATGAAGGGGATAAGTAGCTTCATTAGTTTGGGTTGTGGATCAATGACGACCATTCATCTTACTGAGGCTGATCCCAAAACAGTTGAAGAATTTAAATCTGCCCTTGAAAGCTTGGTAGGTTGTTTCATTTTAAAAAATATTGACACAAGCTGTATGTTCACAAATTGCTAATGTGAATTTTGAAAAGTCCAATGTTCATTATGAAAATAGTTGATGTTATCAAGTGACACTTTTTCCAACTGCTTCTTACCTTGTGACACAGGGTTACCATCCGACAGATCCCACCAAAACCAAGATACCACTCATTCCTTCCTCACCAGGCGCCTCCCAAAATGAACCCCTTCCATCTCTACAAGTATCAAACACAATAGGTAATAGTTTTTTTATCTACGTTAGAAAGGAGCAATGCTCAAGGACTAATGACCACAATGAGATTTATTTTGTAAATGTTTTCATTTGTATCATGCCAGTGATTGGAAGAGTCTCTGTGATCTTGAAGAAGGCAGACATCACTAAGGAGAACGTAGATGTCATCGTGAATTCAAGCAACCAGAATCTAGATCTGAACACTGGTAGTTCTTCAGTTCTTTTCTTATCAATATTTAAAAGTTTCTTCAGCCTAGTCACATGCACTGTAGATTTCATCTTTCATGCTATGCTTCACAGGTGTGTCTGGGGACATCCTTAATGCAGCTGGAAAATCAGTCGTGGATGAATGCAAGAAACACGGTAATATCCATTTCTAATACGACATTGAGCTCCATACATTATGATGATTTATCGTCTCTACAGATCATAGAACAACATTTTTAAACACGTGCATCTGATATTTGAAAACACAAATTCAATATAACCTTTCTCAACATCTGGATTTCATAGGTCCACAGGCTTTTGGCAATGTTGTGCTCACGGGTGGTGGGAATCTGAACTGTAAACATATCGCTCATATGACTGGACCTGTAAAGGTCAGTGCATTTATACTGAAGGTCCTTCATCTGTGTGAAAGCAAGCAAGCTGCCACTGTGGCCATTCCTACCATTGGCACAGGTAAAATAAAATGTTTATATTAAGCATCTTTCTCAGTTCCACAACAGCATCCAGATATCCACCCTTCAAAAGGAACCAGTGTATTGAACTGAATGCCATAAATATCTTTTATAGGAAGAGGTGGCTGTCTCCCTGAGGATTTTGCCAAGGCGATGCTACAGGGTGTGAAAGTGCATATATTATGCACTCCCTTCTACAGCCTTAAAACAATCTTTGTAGTGGCCTTTGAAGACAGGAATTATGACAGCATCAAAAAGTATTTCAACAAGCCGAGACATAGTAAAAGCCTCAGGGCTGGCACACAAGTAAGACTAATAAAGATGGTTTTAAGTAATTTAGCCATTTTGGTAGTTCATTGATTCACTTGTCCTTCGTAATTGATTCGATAGTCCTTAGTTTTAATTTTGGTAATTGCTGTATATTATTGTTTTGATAGATGACTGCTGTTCCAGTAATCACACATGACCTACCTCTGAATCAAGGTTTGTTTTCTTCTTCTTTTAATTCCCATGCATTATATATTAGATTATCACACATAGATGTGCACAATTACTTGCAATATTGCCTTTACTTGTGGTTACTAGAATCAGCTTCAAATTAACTTGCACATCATATTGGTTACGTGTGATGCTAATATCTCTCACTTTTTTCTATCTTCGACTCTAGTTAAGATTAGGGATGCCTTGATTGAACTAAAGAAAGGAAACATAACTGCAGAAACTGTGAAAGCCATTGTCAACAGTACAAACGAGGATGTTAACTTAAAAAATGGTTTGTCAAAAGTTCATTATTATTTTTTATTGTTTGGTGTGAGAACTGAATAGTGTCTTCCCAATAATGCAAACTCTGACCAAATCTCTGAGTGATCTAAATCGGATTCTAATGTGCTTAAAAAGGTGTGTCTGGGGCCATTTTAAATGCTGCTGGATCTGCAGTTGAAGTTGAGTGTGCCAAAATTCGTAAGTATCTGCCCCTTTATAGCATACACATAAAAATGGAAATTAATATACTAAGAAATAAAGAAGTTCAGCGCCGTTCTTTTTTCACCACCCCGTCTTTAACATGAAAATAAAACTCTAGTACTATTTTCTACTAACATAAAGTGCATTCACATTTAACCTTTTACACATCTCGAACCATATTAGCTGCACAACCATTTGTTTAAGGCTTTTCAATAACAAAATGGCAGTCAAATATACAGCAATAGTTCAACATAAATTTGTTTTAAACTCACCGAAACCGCTGTGGTTTTAGGTTATAAATTCTCACAGATCCCGACTGGGTAGATAGGTTTTTCGTGCTTCTTTAGCTTTGTTTTATCTGCTTATATCTCAGTTTACTTATTCAGTGTCGCTCATCTCGTCTCTTGTTTTTCAATTTGGCAATCTAGTACCGCTCTTTGTAAACTCTGGTTGACCTTAAGCTTTGCACTCACACAGCAGCGAGTTTCTTAAAGGGTCAGGTCGATTTTAATTTTTCCTGGGATTTGGGGTGTTTTTTTTAGGGCTCTGGTGCTCCCACACGTATACAAACTTTGAAAAAAGTCTGTACATGATTTTTTGAGTAAGATATGCATTTCTGTGAGTACCCTGCCTACAGTTATCAAACGAGCATCTGGGTGGCAGCCCAGCAGCTCAGCTCTGGGAGTACAACCCCTTTCTCCGCAGAAACTCATTGAAACAGATTTAGTTTTAAAGTAGTTTTAAAATGAACTTATTTAATAATTTATTATTACTCTATCACTTTAATGTGGGTTACATACCGCTTCGGCAACAGGGGGCATCATAACTCGTAAACCCCCCAAAAAAGATCAGCCCCATTGTTCGATCAATAGAAAGTCAGCTTCAAAGCAACCCAGGGACTTGAAACTCAGCACGCTAGCTCATTCGGTGGCATTACCATGTCAGCATGCCCACGGAATATTGCGAGTTGCACAGCCACACGTATTTTCTTCAGAAAATGCACATACGTTGACATACCTAGTTTATGTATTTATGTTAGGGGCAGAAAAAATGTTACTGCACTCCAATTGTCCTAGTGATTGTGTCTGACTACTTTTTCTGGCCCAAGGACCGCTGAGGGGCAACGATGCAGGAGTGACCAGCGGAGGAAGCCTGCAGTGTGACTTCATCATCCACATAGTAGGCCCGACAAATATTGCTCAGGCTGTTGAGCGTGTGAAGAATGTGCTGGAGCACTGCGAGGATAGATGGATCACCTCTGTGTCATTTCCTGCCATTGGAACTGGTAATGCTTACAGCGGATCCAATTCAATTTCATCATATTCAATATTGATATTCGCTAAACTATACTGTAAATTGTACAAGGAACCCTCAAACCTGGTGAATTATTAAAAATATCCAACATGTCCAAAAAGCAGTCAAAATCAGATTAAAATACGATTTTTTTTATACAAATTTTAATCTGAGAATTTGAACCTAGCCCTAATCTAATTGAAGTAAAGTAAAGTAAAATAGTAAACAAGCTTGGCTTCTTTTGTTGCAGGCGGTGGTGGAATGAAGTTCCCAGAATCTGTTACTGCCCTGCTGTTAGGCATTAAAGCCCATTTTTCAAAGCATAAATTCAGTGCTCTGAAGCAGATCTTCCTAGTGGTTGACCAGGTCAAGGCGTTGCAAGAGGGTCAGCAGGTCCTCCATTCCTGGAAAAGGATGTCACAAGTATGTAAATTGCTGTAAAATTCTATTTTCAATACCATGAGCAGCCTTTGTGAACAGGGAAGAACAGAATAATGTGAGTAGTTCATTGTCATCGGCATTATTCTGATTTTTTTTTTTTGTAATAATACTACTTATTGTCCAACCTTGTTTATTGATAAGGATATGGCTGATGATGACGACAGCAGTAATGCCTCTTCCTGTGAGGAAGATTACTCAGGTCAGACATGGTTATTTTACGTTTTGTTGTTAAATACAACATTTGAAATCACAAATTAAAACATATATGTTATAGTAACCATGTATGCAGTATTTGCATGGTTACAAATTTTCTTACTTCTGCTGACTTATGGTCTTTCCATCACTCGTAGCAACCATTGCTGAAATCGGGCCGGTGAAAGTGAAACTGTTGTGTGGTGACATAACAAAGGAAAAAACGGAAGCTATCGTCAGTACCACAAACACTAGCCTGAATCTCCCTTCAGGTAAGAAATTCAATGGCAGAAACTTTGGCCCAAATATATATTGTATCTTACCAAATTAAGTAAGCTTTAGATTAGCCCAATTTAGCATCTGAGGCTATTGTTGCTATTATTTTTCAAATTAACAAAATTGTTTATTCATTTCTTGTCAACAATTCTATACCCCCAGGACATCAAAGGAAGTTTTTTTCAGGTATTGCTTCGTCATTAAATTACAGTTTACTTTTTCTTTACAGGTGTTTCAGGAGCTATTCTCAACGCAGCTGGACAAACAGTGGTGGATGAATGCACCAATCTAGGTACGTGACTTTAAATTTAAAAGATATTTACATATTTTGGTTAAATTGTTCTAGCTTTTAAAGGGACTTCTTTTAAATTTAGACCTTTTCATTTCTCTTTGAATACACAAATGTGGACTTTTGGATATGCAATTGTTTTCCACTCTGATATAAAGGAAATCAACCTGGTGATGGTGTGGTCAACACCAAACCTGGCAACCTTAATGTAAAATACATCGTTCACATGGTGTGCCAGACCAAGGAGAAAGACATTATCAGCTCCATGCTCAAGGTCTTCAAGATCTGCGAGGACCTTAAAATCCGGTCGGTTTCCTTTCCAGCACTTAGCACAGGTAGGCCGACATATTGCCGGCATTGCTCATCTTACAAATTCATCTTTGCAATGAAAAAGTGGGTTTCTTAAATCAACAATTCCATTCGTCATTTAGTGACAAATAAAAAGTTTGTGATGATGACCAAAGATACTAATACAATGTGGTATAATCAGAATCAGACTATGTTGTGGGCTGGGTTGTTGGTGAGTTGCCGTGGGAAAAGTTCTTGTTGTTCATGAATATTAGCATTTTATTGCTCTTTCAGTAGTACCAAATAGTGATGTAAATAGAACAGTCAATTTAATATATGGCTTTTCAAGAGGATTTCTGATTACTTACTTTTTCCCAGGTGCTGGAAAGCTGCATGCAGTGGATGTTGGAAATGCAATGGTCACTGCAGTAGAAGAACACATAAAAAGTAACAAAACATCGTCCCTTATGGATGTCCATATTGTGATTTTCCAAACCGACATGTTCCAGGACTTTCGGAAGAGCTTGATGAAATGTAAGAAAGTGACACAAGCAGTTAAAAAAGTGACAGTGTTGGTTAAGGTTTCTGCTGTATCTTTCTGCACTATAATCTAGACACAGTGAATATCAAACTCGCCATAATTTGCTCTGAATCACGTATGTTAATGGTCTATTGTTCTACTTCATATCATTCTATACCCTTGCGTTATAACCTATATCGGTTTGTTATTTACTTGACTAATTTGTAAGTAAGAACCAACAAAGTAATAAATATACCTTTTTGTCATTACAGTAAAAATAAGTGCCCCCCAGGGATGTCTGGCAAGTGCCTGCAGGGATATGTCCTTCCCCGAAGTGGAGGTTGAGGTAATTGGCTGCTGTTCGAGTGCCCTGGCAAACGTCCAAAAACTTGTGGATGACTTGGTGACAAACGAGTGGAAGCTACACCAGATCAGCTCCCCCTACCTGGCCCTACTTCTCCCCTCCGAGAAACAGGCCATCGTGGCTCTCAGCCGGAGCCTCCAGGTGTGCGTCAGTGTGTCGGCCCCGGACAAGGCCACCGTGTCTGGGAAGGAGGCCGACGCCCTGACCATGGTTCTGCAGATCGAGAAGGATCTGCAAAAGGCCAAGGAGCGTGCGACCCGGCAGGAAGAACAGAAGAGGCTGTGGAAGACGGTGCGCTGGGAGGTCTGCGCCGGGGAGGTGTGGGCAGAACTGGACCCATCTGTCAGTTTAGATCTTGAGCACGCCCTGCATAAGAAAGAGCCGAGCATCAGCTACACCCTGCAGAACCAGACCTACACTGTGAACCTGGACAAGATGGAGCGGACCGACAGGAATGGAACCATCGCTAGAATAAAGAGGACCCTGAAGGCTGGTTCTGAAATAGGTACAGTCCTTTATAATACGCTTTTGTGAGGGAGTGAAGTGGGGGGCATACTTTGAAACAAGTTTATTTTATTTTCCTGTTGAATCCAAACTTGTTATGTACTCAATGTGCTTTTGTTTGGTCACTGACGGTTGGTTGCATTAATTAAGACGGGGACCTAGGATGAAAATAAGACGCACCCAACTTACTTTTCTGACTCATCACACACAATGTTTGCATTGCTGTCATCTGCTTAGACATCTTACTTAGGCTGAGTACTTACTCAGTACTTACTTACTACTCAGCCAAAATATTTTTTCTGCATGAAGTAGCTGACCCCTGAAGAGGTTGGGCTTGGTGACAAAAACATCTATTTACATTCCAAATGTGTATTTCTATTATATATTCATTTAGGGTATACCGGAGCTAGAAATTAAATAATCAGAAAAAGAATTATAGCGATAGCAAAGCATTAACATATGCCTTGAATGTGTCATGTCTTAGCTGTCATAGAGCCACCAACAAATTGGGACAGGATGGATGACAAGACTCTGGACATTGTGGATCTGTCCCCAACCTCCGAACAGTACAAACGGGTTCAAGCTAATTTCCTGGAAACATCCAAAAATCCCAATAGTGCCACCTCTGCAACATTTACAGTGGTCAAGGTAAGGAGGAAGCATTTCAGATAAATAGGTAGATAGAAAAACAGTTGCGTAAAGCAATAAATTGAAAGTTGGAAAGATATATTTAACTTGTATTCATATGGACCTTCTCTCGTGTGACTAATAATACAACAATTAACAATAATAATACAGATCCAGAGGATTCAGAGCAAAGACCAATGGCAGAGATACGCTGTGAAAAAACAGATGCTTGATAAGAAATATCCCCAGAACACGAATGAGATTGACCTTTACCACGGCACCACAGCTGTGATCTGCCAAAAGGTCAACAGCAATGGCTTCAACAGAAGCTTCTGTGGAAGAAACGGTTAGAGATGCATCTGCACACACATACACACAAACACAAGTGTGCTTTAATACTTATGTTTCATATTTATTCCACAAGAAAATCATTGTGCCTTTGTTTGTGTTATCATTTCTTTGCATTTCTCCACAGCCACTCAGTACGGCAACGGAACCTATTTTGCCAAGCAATCCTGGTACTCTTGCAACAACACATACTCTAACCCGGACGCCCAGGGGCTGAAGTACATGTACCAGGCTCGGGTGCTGGTGGGGAAGCCCTGCCTGGGGACTCGTGGCATGGTGGAACCAGCCCCCCTGGACCCCAATAACCCCCTCTCCGGCCTCCACGACTGTGCAGTAAATAACGTCCAGAACCCCTTCATTTATGTGGTGTTCAGTGATGCAGGGGCATACCCTGATTACCTCATCAGCTTCAAGGCTTCTTGACGAGGGTTAGGCTAAGGGTTTCTTGAAAAATCTGCATTCCACCACGCATTATTAAAAGGATAAGTGTAATTACTTAAATTTCATTAATTGACTGGAATATTCAAGCTCTTCTCTTTTCAGATTTTGGATAAGTAAAACAGTCACAGGAGAATATATTTTTTCAGATATTGCTTTGTCAAGTAATTTTTAAGATTTTCCCTTTCATATGATCCAATTGATAGGTCAAATTAGATTAAAATTGGCCATTATATTGTACTTTTTGTTTGTTGTTTTACTGTTCTGTTGGCTACTAGACTACTATTACAACACTAAACTTGTCTTAAAAGAAAAATGTGTTGATGCCGTAATCTATTATAATGGGCTTTTAGGACGTTTTATTCAACGGCCAATCAATCATGGTGCACCTTGAATCATATCTAAACAATATTTGAAAAAAAGCATTTAATCATAAATGTTGATCACTTTCTTTCTTGACATGTAAATTGTCCTCCATGGTTCATTTGGTCAACACACCGTTTCTGGAATACGAATTCAAAAAGCTGTAAAGATGTTAGTGTATGGTGTAAAAGCTCAAATTGAATGAACAAAATGTAGGAGAAGAACCTCTGAATGGTTAAACTAACAGGGCATTTTGGAAAAAGACCACACATTAGCATTAGGATGATATTTATTGTTTAAAGGCATACAGAAACTTGTTAATTAATAAATAATAACTAACAAACTGCGAGTGTGTGGTTGCCAAAATGCTAACGCCCAGCTAACGTCAGCGCTAACATCACCGCTGCCTGAACGTCGTAAAAAGTAGTTCAATTCGGTGGGAAAAGAGAACCAATCTGGCAACACTGCCTGCATGTCCTCCACACTCTAACCTCAGCGTAAATCAATGATACCAATTGAAAACGATGCCGAAATGGAACTTAAACTGTGATTCTGAAAAAAGTATAAAAGGTAATCGAAATTCGGTTTTCAGATTATTCAAGATACAAGTGTGTTGATTTGTAGGAATACATCATATGAATAAGTAACTGGAATACGAGACTGAATTCAAATGTTTAAAACGGACACTCGCAACCACACTCGTTTCCTTAGTAACCACACTCTTTGGGAACCGGTAGAACTGGCCTTAATGGGTGCGGTGATTGCAATCAGGAACAAAGGAACGTACCATGTCGCTGACAACAATTGATACACTATATGAAACACTTTTCATACACACACACACACACACAATATATGACAAAACTTGTATTAACTAGCTGTGCCCATAATGAGATGTAATTTCTTTGTATTTGTACCACGTTGGTCCTTTTAATGTCGATTTAAAATGCTCTTACACACTTTATTACATTGCTGCTTTAATCCGGTCACCAATTTATGCATTGCACGGTCTTGCTGTGCGTGTAAAACAATTTAAAGTTGTGTTGTTTGTTTTTGAGCTGGTTTGCTAAAGAGACGAATGTAGCAAACAATAACAATGACTCTATGGGCCCTATTTTAACGGTCTGAAACGCAAGTGAGAAGCGCCAAGAGCAAGTAGCTTTGTGGGCGGTTCTATGGCGATGTTGCTATTTTACCAGGGCATAAATGACTCTTGCGCCCGGCACAAATCTAAAAAGGGTTGGTCTGAAGTAGCCTAATTACCCGTTGGTGTGGTTTGGGCGTAATGTGCAATAAACCAATGAGAGTGCAATCTCCCATCCCCTTTAAGAGCCATGAGCGCATTTGAATCTGACGAGTTGATATTTAGACAGCGCGTTTGCAGTCTCCGATGAGACATGCATGACCACATGAATTTCAAACGTCAAATTGCTCAATTTATGGACAAATAATATGACCTAATTCACACATGGAATAGCGCTTTCTTCCACAACTTCCGAGTCCTCAAATACATTTTGGCAAAGAAAACTTAACACACATATGATATGCGGCAACTGTGGTTCTATTTAATGATATACGCAATACATTAACAAACATTGTTTCTTACCAGTATTGTATGCATTATCGTTATCAACTTGTGTTCCTAATATGCATGTGTCCCCCTGTTAATATACATTGCCATGGACTGTATTATGCGTTACGTGTTTAGTTTGCGTGTGTTTAAACAGATGGACGCACACACGCGCGCCCGCATTCATTAATTCTTTTACACATACACCCACGCGCGCCCGCATTCATTCATTCTTTTTAACACTCACTCGCAGTAAAACAATGTTTTCTCACGATCAAATACTCATCAATCCTAAAAGTTATGGACTTGTACACGAGGTCTGTGTCAAGAAAATATGTGTTTGCTGTACGGTGTTGGCAGATGCATTGATTTAAAAGTACAACTTATTACCGCTGTATCAGCTGTTCTTTCCCAAATAATTTACCAAGAATGTGTGGCTATGTAGATGAGAGAAGCAAAGTGTATGCGCGAGGTGCACAAGCAACATTATGCATGCGCCTTTAAAATAGCATCTGAACAACGCGCCACTGACTTTAAACCAGGTATTTCCTGGTTTGTGGCGCAATTGTTTTCTTGGCAGATTTCACGCCTCCTCCTTTAGCCGAACCGCCCCTTGGGGCGCAAGATCATTCCCTAATTTACCGACGTGTGGCGGTGGAGGGAAAAGAACGCTCTGCGCAAGTTGCAAACTAGCAACGACACATGCGTCAGTGTAGAAAGTCAATTGCGCCGGATGCAAGATAGGGCCCTAAGTCTTACAAGTCAGGTAATTACGTAACAAGAGCAACAAGCGCAGGTGGTGCACGAGGCATCTTGAACAAACCATAAGTAAATGGGGAACGGCAGTGGGAGACACAAGGGGTGTCAATTTCAAAGCCTGTAGTATAGATCATTGTGATTGGCCAAGGGCATGTTGGGGGAAGCCACACAATGGGGATATAACTCGATACCTGATGACTGTTCAGGAGTTCTTCACAAACAAACTCAGGTTTGGTTGTTACTCTATGCAAGTTGTAATAAAGCCTTAATCTTTCAAACCTAATCCTTCTTGACCTCTCGTATTTTGTTAGTATTAGATTGTGGATTTTTATCCATTACATCACCAGGTGTGGACAATAGACTTGATTGTAGAGCGGAGCTAAGGCTGCCTAAAGAAGAACCAGGAAGCTTGTGAGTAAGTTACATTTTTGCATTGAAAAAGAAGGAGCCGCATGTTATCTTGCTGCTGGTGAGTATAGAAACTAACTCAAACTCGTGTGTTTAGCATTTCAGTTGGTAGAGCTGATTCTACCTTTCTGTTGTTAGTATGTGGGCAATCTGCCAGTTTCATTTACCAGTTGACATTTGACATAATTGTAGGCCGGTGTTACGGCCTTCTATAAAGAAGAAACAGGAAGCTGGTGAGTTGGTTACATTTTTGTTTTGAAGAAGGAGCTGCATGTTATCTTGCGGCTGGTGAGTATAGAAACTAACTTAAAATCGTGTGTTTAGCAATTCAGCTTGAAGAGCTAATTCTAACTCTCTTTTCTTAGATAGTTGGCAATCAGCCAGTTGCGGTAACCAGGTGTTGACAATAGACTAGAATGTAGGGCGGATCAGAACCTGCCTGAGCTGGGTGTGAGCACTTTGTAAGATACAGGGAAAGCTTCCAATGAGAAGAGTATTCTTAATGCATGAAGGTAATATTATTGCCTTTTATTTTACAATTGTAAATTGCGCGTGGAAGGGGGATTTGGAACAAAGACAGTATGAGTCTCTGTCATGCGCGCTTGCGTTGCGCTTCCGTGGTTCCTTTATCCAGGGGAATCTCTGGGGATTTCTGGGGAATCAACAGGTTAGGTCCATATATGGAAAGATGCGTCAAACTGTAGAATTAACCCCTTACTGGCAAGGGTGATGTCTCCAATGGTAGAGCTAAATGAGCTGCAACGACAATTGTTAGGGACATGCGATATAGCCAAAACAAGGGCATTCTTACGGTTATTCATAGCGTCAGCCAAACAAAGAACCAGTCGACCAAAGACATAGGGAGTCTCTCTGCAGCAGTCCCTCGAGGAACACCAGCAACTTCTTCTCCTCCCACCAATCGTTGCTATGTGCCTTACCTCCATCATCGTCAGGATATTTCACCGGACAAGACGCTACCTAGGACCCTCTGCTCGACGCTGCAACCCACCCAATCTGCGCTAGCCACCGATCTCTACCTACACTGACCTTGAAGGGATGGGGCGGGGGGACTCTGGAGCTGTCAAGAAGGCAGACTCCATCTCAGCCATCACCTCCCTCCTGACTCTCCACCTCCTAGCCCTTACAGCGACTTGGATCCCCACAAAGGACACTGGCAGTCCACGCAGTCCCCTTCACTCTTTCTATCAAGGTCTACATTGCGGTTATCCATCATCCACTAGGTCTCTGGAACTCTGGAACATTCCCTCTAAACAGCTGTCCTATTTCCAAAAATATGTAGTTTAACCTCCCCGATCAGTCATACTCTAAGACTGCAAGCTCCACTGACACGGCACCCCTCTTGGTGACTGAGGCGCTCCGTGCCAACAGAGCCTTGTTCTCATTTTCCTTGACCTGTCAGCGGCATTACACACTGATCCAGTAGATCCTCCTCGCTGGCCTGATGCACTGGATCCGGCTCTTCCTCATGGGGGAAAGAGCTCAGCTCTTGGTCCAAGCACAGTCCTATTGTATGTTGTACGTCCTGGCACTTAAAAATTGTACTTAGCATCATGTAACCTCTTATCCTAGCTATCTTTTTGTCTCTTTCTTCTGATGACTCATTGTAAGTCTCTTTTGATCAAAGCATCTGCTAAATGCCCAAAATGTAAATCATGCAAAATAGATGTATTTACTCTCTGCAGAAATGCTTAAAATATCAACTCTCAACTAATTTGAATGGAGGAAGACTTGGTGGACAGACGGTATGTCCTCAGCGGCTTTGACGACTGCTGCCCCTCCGACACCATCTCCATGTACATCCACAGCTGCAGCCACCGGGCAGAGCATAGCTGGGAGGCTGTGGGTGGAGACAGCATTGTGGTGACATTTGAAGAGGACATGGGTGGGTCCCAGTTGACACAAAGTGACTAGACCCAAAATGCTCAAAAGAAAACCAAAATAACTTGAGATGAAAAGGGATTGTGATTAAGTTTTGACTTATTAAGCGTTCTGGCCATACACCTCCCTGCAACATGAATTTGTAAAATATGTGTATAAAATTTCCTATAAAATGTCTTGTGTCTTTACCAATATGTGTACAGTTGGTAACAATTATCACAACTTCTTTGTATCTATTTAACCTAAGAATGTGTGTGTGCCTGCAGATGGACACCAATTCATGCAGAAAACTTTAACCAAGAGGTTTAACGAAAAAAGGATTGAGGCTTGTCGTTTGGAACTGACCAAATCTGTTATTGTACAAGGAGACATTAGTCAAATTTCTGAAGGATTCCTTGCAGTGTATTTCTCCATCGAAAGGATGAGTGGAGGGGACATTTTTAAGTCCTTTGCCCCTATCAACCAAAACAATAGCATTGTAATTTCCTATGAAGACTGGAAAGGTAAGGTCAAGGGTTTAATAATAGGTTTAATAATAGTTAAAGTGACAATATTTAATATTTTCCTTAATAAATGTCTGTTAAGTCCCTATCCATCGCTGAATGAGATAACAATGGTGATTGAGGCTTTGGCCCACTAATAAAAGCCCTTGAATTTGAAGTATTATTAGTGTTACAAACTGGTTGTTAATGGTGAGTTTGTATCCCTGGGGGAAAATGACCGCCAAAGGCAGTGTGGCATCGCCGACTTCAATTGGTGTTGGACCTCTCTGTCCATTTTTGCTATCCACAGGGTCACCAACAGGTGCAGACAAAAATGTCCCTGGATGCATTTGGCTAGGCCTTCAACCAATCAAAGCAATGTTGGAAAAAGCTTAAAGTGCATTGATCTGTTCTTCTAATGAAAATATACAACACAGTTTGGTTAATGTTAGCCCCATACTGGAATCAACAGACAGTTCTACATCAGTGGCAGCCATCTCTATTGTTGAAATGCCTCTACAGCCTTCATTGTATTTATCCTGCCTCACGTTAGATGAACGGTTGTGATTGGTTGGTCAATTTTGCACTGCACAGAAAGATTTGGTATGTGAGCGAGGCCAGACCTCTGTCGAACAATTAAAACATGAGCTTGTGAGATCTTTCTGGTTCAAAGGCTAAAAGGCTACACCGTTGAGAACAAACTGAAAACTTTAAAGGCTTGCATTACTGGTCATTATGATAAACAAAGATATTCATCTATGGCTAATGTGGGTATCATAACAATACAGTGCAAATGCTGTCTTATATCACTGACATTTCTAAATTTTGAAATACAGTTAAAAGGAAATGTACTTGCACATTTTCTGCATCATAATAGTCGAGGATGACCATGAGGGTTATAATTGGTGGTCTTTCATTTTTATAATTTGTGATTCTCTTCTTTTCCATAGTTGCTCAGAGGGTGGCTGAACGCAAACACACTCTGAGTGAAAAAGAGCTTGTTGCACAACTCTTCTACCCTGACCTCCAGTGGGTTCTGAAAAGAAAAACACACCATCGGTCAAAGTTCTCAACTGATATAGCCATTCTAGTCCCACCCGAACTCCTGAGTTTTATCAGTCGCACTGAGATATTCAGAGAAGAGCTCACATCTGCACTTCAAAGGGTCCATGCAATGGTTTCCTTCAACATTATCTCCAATCACCCACAATTGGAGCTGAAGATTTCAATGAGCAAGAATTTATTGGGTCATCTCCGGCATGGCCCCTCCTGGGAGATTAATGCTCGAAGAGTGGTTCGGACCATCTTGGAGAGGTACATTGTGGAGCACATCCCAATGAAGGCTGAGGTCTGGCAGAGAGTTAAGGGTAGTTGTCCCGAAGTCAATGCTGCTACCGCCCTCATCTCTTTTAAAATCTGCACCTCAGAGTTAGTGGTTGTCAGGAGACAGGTGGAAGTGGAGACACTTATCTTGCTCAAGATCATGAGCAAGATGGAAAAGGCCAAAGATGAGCGCCAAGTAGTGAAAAGCACCATAGATCTCGAGGTGTTCATTGAAAAGGTGCAAACAGCAGAACTCCTAATCTATCAGATCCAAGATATGTTGACTTTCAAAAAGCTTGATTCTTCCTATCACCTTACAAGGTTTTTGCAGACCCTTGATTTACATAAGTTCCAAAATTATCACTTTTATCAGGACAACATTGTGGCCGTAGTGATCTGTGGCAAAGAGTCTGTCACAGTTCTCGCTATGAAGGGCGACATTGACAGAGCTGAAAATAAACTCAAGGAGGTAATCAAGCAAGTATCTCTTTCCATTCACGGGGAGTACAATAAGGAAACCTTTGGTGAGCAATGGAAAACCTTTCATGCAGACCTAAAAAAGGAACTTGAATCTACCCAAAACTTTCAAAATGTTCTCATCGAATTTTCAGGAGACAAAATGGACCTTTGTGGATTCCGTTCTGTGGTTGACAATGTCATTGCCAAGGTTAAGGGATTTCTTGAGAACAAGAAAGTAGTGACAGAAGACGTCCCTCTGAAAACGCTGCAGGAGGTTGAATTTGTTGAGTCTTTCATGAAACTCTCAGCGGACCCTCAGCTCAAAGCCTTGGGGGTCACCATTTTGCCCTGCCGATCTCCACAATCTCCATGTTTCAAAGTCACAGCTGCAAATGATCATATCAAAGAAGCCATAAATGTGGTGAATAGGCACATAAGAACAGTAGAAACTAGAAATTGCATGTACTCCAAAGCTGGTGAGGCAAAGATCCTGAAAAATAATAAATCGTTACTCAAAATGCAGGCAAAAGGCTTGGGCTGCAATCTCGAACTATCAGAACAAAATATCACTCAGCATTTCAGCTATGATCTCAAGGGCGGTGTAAAATTGACCCTTTCTCAGGGTAATGTTGCCAAACAGACTTCAGACGTTTTGATTTGTCCACTGGTCAACATGTCCTTCAGCAATCCTGTTGCTCAGCAATTCCTAGAAAATGGAGGACCCGAGATTAAAAATGATGTTGACGCACTTGAGAAGGCGAAGCAGAGTCTTCTGGCCGGAGTTGTGATCATGAGCAACGCGGGCATTCTAAAATCCAAAAAGCTCATATATGCAGCAATCCCAGTTTGGGGAAAAAACTATTCAGATCTGAACTCTACATACCTTGTGACAGCAGTCTTGCAAAGTCTTTTGAAGGGTGCCAACAACCAGTGTGTCTCTTTGGGCATGCCAGCACTAGGATGTGGAACTTTTGGATGTCCGGTAAAAGACAGCTGTGAAGCAATAATGAAGGGGATAATTAGCTTCATTAGTTTGGGTTGTGGATCAATGACGACCATTCATCTGACTGAGTCTGACCCCAAAACAGTTGAAGGATTTAAATCTGCCCTTGAAAGCTTGGTAGGTGGTTCATTTTAAAACTTTTTGGGACAAGCTGTATTTTCACAAATTGCTAATGTGAATTTTGATCCAAAGTCCAATGTTCATTATGAAAATGATTGATGGTATCAAGTGACACTTTTTCAAACTCTGCCTCTCACCTTGTGACACAGGGTTACCATCCAACAGATCCCACCAAAACCAAGATACCACTCATTCCTTCCTCAACAGGTGCCTCCCAAACTGTAGCCCTTCCACCTCTACAAGTGTCAAACACAATAGGTAATGCATTTTTATCTAAGTTAGAAAGGAGCAATGCTCAAGCACTAATGATCACAATGAGATTTATTTTGTAAATGTTTTCAATTGTATCATGCCAGTGATTGGAAGAGTCTCTGTGATCTTGAAGAAGGCAGACATCACTAAGGAGAACGTAGATGTCATCGTGAATTCAAGCAACCAGAATCTAGATCTGAACACTGGTGTGTCTGGGGACATCCTTAAGGCAGCTGGACAATCTGTGGTGGATGAATGCAAAAAACACGGTAACTCTATACGCAAGATCCTAGAACAAAATTTTTAAAGAGGTCCATCTGATATTTTCAAACAAAAATTCAACATAACCATTCTCAACATCGGGTTTTTCATAGGTCCCCAGGCTGTTGGCAATGTTGTGCTCACGGGCGGTGGAAACCCGAACTGTAAACATATCGCTCATATTGCTGGACCTGCAAAGACAACTGCATCTATACTGCAGGCCGTTCAGCTGTGTGAAAGCAAGCAAGCTGCCACTATGTCCATTCCTACCATTGGCACAGGTGAAATAATATGTTAATATTCAGCATCTTTCTCAGTTCCACAACATCATCCACATATAAACACTTAAAAGGAACCAGTGTATTGTACTGAACACCATGACAATTTTCTGATAGGAAGAGGTGGCTGTCTCCCTGAGGATTCTGCGAAGGCCATTCTACAGGGCTTGAAAAAACATATATTATGCACTCCCTTATCCAGCCTTAAAACGATTTTTGTAGTGGCCTATGAAGACAGGACTTATGAAAGCATAAAGAAGTATTTCAACAAGTCGAGATATTGTAAAACCCTCAGGGCCGGCATACAAGTAAGAATAATTGACGATTTATTTAAGTATTTTAGTTTTTATGGTAGTTCATTGATTCACTTGTCGTTGGTAATAAATGTATACCCCTTAGTTTTAATTTAGGTATTTTCTGTTTGTTACTGCTTTTGTAGATGATGGCTGTACCGGTTGCACTACCTCTGAATCAAGGTTTTTGTTTTTCTTCTTTAAATGCCCATTTAGGCTGAAAGAAAAACCCTAGCAGTTGTAGAAGTCCATACGATTCCACAAAGTTCAGCTAAAAATGAGTCTGTACCAATAGATTTGTACAATTATTGCAATATTAATGTTACTTGAATTTGCTTAAAGTTTAAAGCATATATTACATACTTGTCACATGTGACACTAATGTGTCTTAAAAAAAATCTATCTTTTGTATTTGACTCCAGTTAAGATGAAGAGTGCCTTGATTGAACTGAAGCAAGGAAACATAACTGCAGAAACTGTGAAAGCCATTGTCAACAGTACAAATAAGGATGTTAACTTAAAAAATGGTTTGTCACAAGTTCATTATCATTTTTTATTGTGTTGTGTGAGAACTGAATGGTGTCTTCCCACTAATGCAAACTCTTAGACCAAATTTTCGAGTGATCTTAAAGTGATTCTAATGTGCTTAACAAGGTGTGTCTGGGGCCATTTTTAATGCTGCTGGATCTGCAGTTGAAGTTGAGTGTGTCAAAATTCGTAAGTATCTGCCCCTTTTAGCATACAAATAAAAATGGCAATAATTATTCTAAGAAATAAAGAAATTCCTACAGATATAATGAATTTTCACAATGAGGATAGTTTAACTATTTGCATTAACTTTATTATGATATGTACCTATGTTAGGAGCATGTTGTCCTCAGAATATAAGTTAAATTGTGCACTCCAATTGAGTGATTGTGACAGACTTACTTTTTCTTGCCCAAGGACCCCTGAGGGGCAACGATGCAGGAGTGACCAGCGGAGGAAGCCTGCAGTGTGACTTCATCATCCACATAGTAGGCCCGAAAAGTGTGGAGCAGGCTGTTGAGCGTGTGAAGAATGTGCTGAAGCACTGTGAGGATAAAAAGATCCCCTCCGTGTCATTCCCTGCCATTGGAACTGGTAATTCATACAGCGGATCTTCATGGCTTGATGCTAGTTTCAGGCTGGGTATCACCACTGATTTCCACAACCGATGCCATTTCGATTCATGAAGTCCTTATTTTATTTGATTTCATCAAATTCAATATTAAATAATCGGTAAGGGATATTTCAGTTGGATATGGATACGAAAGTGGTTCCCAGAGAACTTTACTGTACTGTAAATTGTATAAGGAATCCTCTAACTTGGTGCATTGTTAAAAATATCAATTACATTAAGAATTGCCCCCAAAGCAGTTTAATTAATGTCCTTTCTATTTAACATGACCAACATACTACAGCAGACACAGACACAACTGTCTCTTCAGTGTCTAAAAAGGCACTAAAATGCCAATAACATTATTAATTAATCTCTGGATTTGATGAATCGATTTGAATCCGATTTGTTATTTGAACCCAGCCCTAATCTAACTGAAGTAAAGTAATGTAAAATAGTATGCTAATAAGGCTTCTGTTGTTGCAGGCGGGGGTGGAATGAAATCCCAAGAATCTGTTTTTGCCCTGCTGTCTGGCATTGAAGCCCATTTTTCAAAGCATAAATTCAGTGCTCTGAAGCAGATCTTCCTAGTGGTTGACCAGGTCAAGGCCATGAAAGAGTGTCAGCAGGCCCTCCTTTACTGGACACAGGTGACACAAGTTTGTAAATTATCGATTCTATATTCAACACCATGAGCAGTCTTTGTCAACAGGGAAGATCAGAATAATGAAAGTAACTATTAAAATTGTCATCAGCATTATTATGAAGAGATAAGTAATCATAATTGCTGTCCAACCTTGTTTATCAATAAGGATATCGTTGATGATGACGACAGCAGTAATGACTCTTCCTGTGACGAAGATAACTCAGGAGGTCAGACATGTTTATTTTACTTTTTGTTATTAAATACAACACTTGAATAACCCTAACCACATATCGTTAATCTCATATCATAATTGTCTTATTTTTTGCCAAATAGTGATATGTAACCTAAATCTACTCTCCTATAACTGTTGATTCACTGTGCTTCATTGGTTATATCCTTAGCCAATCAGAGTGCTTTTTACATTCCATAATCACTATCTGCCTAAGTAATCTATTGGACGTAGGCAATTATGCAATGAGGCTAATGATATGCAGTGTTTGCATGATCACAAAATTGCCTAAGTCTGCTGACATCTGATTCTCCCTCACTCTAGCGACCACTGCTGAAATGTTGATCAGGCAGGTGAAAGTGAAACTGTTTTGTGGTGACATAACAAAGGAAACAACGGATGCTATCGTCAGTAGTACCAACGCTAGCCTGAATCTCAATTCAGGTAAATAATTCAATGGCAGACATTTTGGCCAAAATATTCATACTATAACTATACTAAGTTAGCATTTGGTTAGCCCAATTTAGCATCTGAAGGCTAGTGATGCTATTATTTTTCCAATGTACGTATGTAAAATGTTAACAACTCTATGCCCCCAGGACATCAAAGGAACTAAAAATAAAAATAAAGGTTTACTCCATTTTTCTTTACAGGTGTGTCAGGAGCTATTCTCAATGCAGCTGGACAAACAGTGGTTGATGAATGCAACAATTTAGGTAAATTACAAATTTACCTAAATTATTTTGGTTAAATGATTGTGGCTTTCAAAAGGATTACTTTTCAGAACTATTCACAACTCGTTGGATACATTCTTAAAAATGTGGGCTTTAGGATTAGCAATTGTGTTTCTTCTTTGATTTAAAGGTAATCAACCTGGTGATGGTGTGGTCATCACCAAACCTGGCAACCTTGCAGCAAAACACATCATTCACATGGTGGGCCAGACCAAGGCGAAAGACATTATCAGCTCCATGCTCAAGGTCTTCAAGATGTGCGAGGACCATAAAATCCGGTCGGTTTCCTTTCCAGCACTTGGCACAGGTAGGCCGACATATTACCGGTATTGCTCATCACTCACATTCATCTTTGCGATCAAAAAAAGGTGATCTAAATCAAGAATTCCATTTCTTGTTGTTCATGAAGATAAGCATTTTATTGCTCCTTCAGTAGTACCAGATTTCTGATAACTTACTTTTTCCCAGGTGCTGGAAATCTGTGTGCTGTAGATGTTGGCAATGCAATGGTCACTGCAGTAGAAGAACACATAAAAATTACCAAAACACCGTTCCTTAAGGATGTCCATATAGTGATTTTCCAAACCAACATGTTCCAGGATTTCCGGAAGAGCTTGAAGAAATGTAAGAAAGTGAAACCAACGGTTAAAAAAGTGACAGCACAGGGTAAACACATCCATCCAAACTTCTGAATCCATCTTTGGGGGTTAAGGTTTCTGCTGTATCTTTCTGCACTAGAATCTAGAGGCAGATCTAATATAAAATTCACCAATATTTGCTTTGAATCACGTTTGTTGATGGTCTATTGTTCTACTTCATAACATTCCATACCCTTGCATTATAATTGATATAACTTTATTATTTTACCTTACATTAATAAGTATACCCTATTGTCATTACAGCAAAAATAAGTGCCCCCCAGGGAGGAGCTGTGGCCCCTACCCAGCAGCCTTCCATGTGTCTGGCAAGTGCCTGTGGGGATGTGTCCTTCCCCGAAGTGGAGGTTGAGGTTCTTGGCTGCTGTTCGAGTGCCCTGGCAAACGTCAAAAAACTTGTGGATGACCTAGTTACAAAAGAGTGGAAGCTGCACCAGATCAGCTCCCCCTACCTGGCCCTACTTCTCCCCTCAGAGAAACAGGCCATCGTGGCTCTCAGCCGGAGCCTCCAGGTGTGCGTCAGTGTGTCGGCCCCGAACAAGGCCTCCGTGTCTGGGAAGGAGGCCGACGCCCTGACCATGGTTCTGCAGATCGAGAAGGATCTGCAAAAGGCCAAGGAGCGTGTGACCCGGCAGGAAGAAGAGAAGAGGCTGTGGAAGACGGTGCGCTGGGAGGTCTGCGCAGAACTGGACCCATCTGTCAGTTTAGATCTTGAGCACGCCCTGCATAAGAAAGAGCCGAGCATCAGCTACACCCTGCAGAACCAGACCTACACTGTGAACCTGGACAAGATGGAGCGGACCGACAGGAATGGAACCATCGCTAGAATAAAGAGGACCCTGAAGGCTGGTTCTGAAATAGGTACAGTCCCTTATAATACGCTTTTGTGAGGGAGTGAAGTGGGCAGCATACTTCGAAACAAGTTTATTTTATTGTCCTGTTGCATACAAACTTCTTCTATACTCAATGTGGTTTGGTTACTGATGGTTGGTTGTATTAATTAAGACCATTGGGGTCCCCAAGGAGACGGGGACATCAGATGAAAATAAGTCGCACCCACCTTACTTTTCTGACTCATCACACACAATGTTTGCATTGCCATCATCTGCAGAGATTTAAATAAGTTGGGCGAGTTATGAGTTTGTTTGTTTGGTCAATAGTGTGGTTTCGTTTTCATGACATCTTACTTAGGCTCAGTACTACCTTATTACTTTTCCACATGAAGAATGCTGACCCCTCAAGATGTTGAGCGTGCTAAAAATGTGATAGCAAAGCGTAAACGTGTCTTGAATGTGTCATGTCTTAGCTGTCTTAGAGCCACCATCAAATTGGGATAGGATGGATAACAAGACTCTGGACATTGTGGACCTGTCTCCAACCTCTGAACAGTACAAAAAGGTTCAGGCAAATTTCCTGCAAACATCCAAAGATCCCAATATGGCCACCCCTGCAATATTTACAGTGGTCAAGGTAATTAGGAAGCATTTTAGACAAAAAGGTTGATAGAAAAACAGTTGTGGAAAGCAATATATTGACAGTTGAGATATATTTAGCTTGTTATTCATTCATATAGACCTTCTCTCGTGTGAATTATGATACAAATATTAACAATTATAATACAGATCCAGAGGATTCAGAGCAAAGACCAATGGCAAAGATATGCTGTGAAAAAACAGATGCTTGAAAGGAAATATCCCCGTAACAAGAATGAGATGGACCTTTACCACGGCACCACAGCTGTGATCTGCCAAAAGGTCAACAGCAATGGCTTCAACAGAAGCTTCTGTGGAAGAAACGGTTAGAGTTGCATCTGCACACACATACACACAAACACAAGTGTGCTTTAATAGTTGTGTCATATTTATTCCAAACGAAAATCATTGTTCCTTTGTTTGTGTTATCATTTCATTGCATTTCTCCACAGCCACTCAGTACGGCAACGGAACCTATTTTGCCAAGCAATCCTGGTACTCCTGCAACGACACATACTCTAACCCGGACGCCCAGGGGCTGAAGTACATGTACCAGGCTCGGGTGCTGGTGGGGAAGCCCTGCCTGGGGACTCGTGGCATGGTGGAGCCGTCCCCCCTGGACCCCAATAACCCCCTCTCCGGCCTCCACGACTGTGCAGTAAATAACGTCCGGAACCCCTTCATTTATGTGGTGTTCAGCGATGCAGGGGCATACCCTGATTACCTCATCAGCTTCAAGGCTTCTTGAAGCTGCACTCCACCACGCATTATTTTAAAGGATTCGTGTAATTACTCAAATGTCATTCAAATGGACTGCCATATTCAAACTCTTCTCTTTTCAGATTTTGGATAGGTAAAACATCATGGGAGATTTCTTTTTTTCAGGTATTGCTTTGTCAATCATTTTTTTATATTTTCCCTTTTATATAATCCAATTGATAATACAAACTACATTTAAATTGACTACCCTACTGTACTCGTTCTGTTGACACTTTTCTTTTAAACAAATGTGTTGATCCTGTTGTTTTAATGTGAACAATCCAAGGTTAATATATAGCGAGTTAAATCACAATATGCCGCAATCTATTATAATTGCCTTTTTTTTTTTTTTTTACTGCAAAAAACTGTTGCAATCAATCATAGTGCACCCGGAATCATATCTAAACAATATTTCAAATAAAGCATTTAACCATAAATGTTTCTTACTTGAAATTTAAAGAGTCCTCCATGATTCATATGTTTAACAAAACGTTTCTAGACTAAATATCCCTAAACCTATAAACACTCAAGTGTATGGTGTAAAAAGCTCAAATTGTATTAACAAAATGTATGCGGACAGAAGTTTGTTAATTAATAATAAATAGATAACTACAAGGAAACCTAAGGAGCCAGTGAACCCAAACCGTTTTGTTTTTTTAACGTGGTCAACATAAAACGAATCACGAATAAAACGTCACAAAACGTGTTTATTTGCGATGGTATTTAAAAGCACTACGGAAACTCAACTGTTGTTTCTTAAATGTGCTTTACGAATAAATTTACATTTATATTACAATTCCAGTGCTCATCAGAACCCTTAATGGTGCTACATATGGTATTCTGAACATTAATATAACAGCAAACAAACTACAAATGCTGTTTACTGGCCTTTGCTAGGGCAAATGCATTCCCTAGCTCAGGGATGCCCACACTTTTTTTGGCCTGCGAGCTACTTTCAAAATTACTCGGTCAAAATAATCTACCTACATTAAAAAATGCTAAACATATATTTATTTATATATACTCAGTACATACTCTGATGAATTACACAGAATGGATTCAGCCAGCCCAGGGTTGCATAGTCCGGAGAGTAGCAGCTGGAAGCTAGTCTCAAGCAGGCTTCCAAATGAGCATCAGTGATGGTGGACAGCATTTGGACTTACTAATAATCATGTGGGAAAAGGCTCACTGGCATAAGTAGAGCCAAATAATGCAGTCAAGGAGGTAGCACATTTCCTCATGTTTGGATACTTTTCCTTTGTGAGTAAGTTCCCAAATTGTCCATGAGCCCTGGACTTAAAGGGGTAGCTCGGAATTGTGATATCTGTCCCCATTTCCAAGTGAGCCAGTGTATTTATCATTGGAGACAATGAGGAGTCAAAAGTCTCCAATGATACATTTTTTTTCACATATTTTTCCGGAAAAAGATATCTCAACTGCAAATACACCATGTGTAGCATTGACACACTGACAGGCCAACAATTGGTCGTTCGACAACGTCTCTGAGAGGTGGGTGTGTTTTCTCCTGCAATGTGTTTTGAAGTATATTTTGTTTAAAATCACCTTGCAATGAGGACAACTGAATTTCTTTAGATGAATAGATGCTTTAGTGGCCGCGGATCACTCTTCAGGAGCCAATGGGTACTGAGCGGGGGCCTCTGGGAGCTGAGCCGGGGCCTCTTGGGGCTGAGCCGGGGCCAATGGGTACTGAGCCGGGGCCAATGGGTACTGAGCGGGGGCCAATGGGTACTGAGTGGGGGCCAATGGGTACTGAGCAGGGGCCAGTGGGTACTGAGCGGGGGCCAATGGGTGCTCAGCAGGGGCCAATGGGTACTGAGTGGGGGCCAATGGGTGCTCAGCGGGGGCCAATGGGTACTGAGCGGGGGCCAATGGGTACTGAGCGGGGGCCAATGGGTACTGAGTGGGGGCCAATGGGTGCTCAGCGGGGGCCAATGGGTGCTGAGCAGGGGCCAATGGGTACTGAGCGGGGGCCAATGGGTACTGAGCGGGGGCCAATGGGTACTGAGCGGGGGCTGATGGGTACTGAGTGGGGGCCAATGGGTTCTCAGCAGGGGCCAATGGGTGCTGAGCGGGGGCCAATGGGTACTGGGCAGGGGCCAATGGGTACTGAGCGGGGGCCAATGGGTACTGAGTGGGGGCCAATGGGTACTGAGCGGGGGCCAATGGGTACTGAGCGGGGGCCAATGGGTGCTGAGCGGGGGCCACAGACTGATGCACAGGGGCCACAGAGTGCTGTGCGGGGGCTGCAACATGTACCTCCTCCTGGTGTATTTGGAAGTGACTTGTCAATTGCAATCTATTTATAATTGTTGCTGCACAATAGCAACATAGGAAATGTGTTGCCGTCCGACAACTAAATCCACATTTCATCATTGTGAACTCTGTAAGAGAGGAATAAAGGGAATAAGATTCAAACTTATACTAATTAACTCATTCATAGCATTCTAATTAACTAATTTGTGTAATAAGCACCTTTGTGTTTAACTAAGGAATGCCCTTTTATATGGTTGTCAACCATATATTTTGCACCCACGGATGTGCAAAAGGGACAGTGGAGAAGTTGACTGTTGTTGCATTTATTAAAGGGGACATATTATACCACCAGGTGTGAGTGTGATTAGCCCTTACAAGCCGTTTCGAAAATCTGCCCCTTCTGACATCACTAGTGGGCGTGTCTACCTAGATCTGTGCTGGATAGATGAGCAATGTTTACTTCAGTCCACTGGGTAGGCTGGTAGACTGATCTATCCAGCCCACATCTAAGTGGACATGCCCACTTGTGATGTCATAAGGGGCAGATTTTCGAAACGGCTTGTAAGGGCTAATCACACTTACACCTGGTGGTGTGCAAATCTGCAGCCCTTACAAGCCTGCAGATTTGCACTTTACAGCACCCGCAGGATCCGGCCCTTCCTCACAAGGGAAGCAGCTCAGCTTCTAGTCCAATAACTGGTCATCTCCCGCCTCGACTACTGCAACTCGCTCCTGGCTGGACTCCCTGCCTCTGCGATTAAACCCTTGCAGCGCATCCAGAATGCAGCAGCGCGCCTCGTGTTCAACCTACCAAAGTTCTCACATGTAACCCCCCTCTTCCGAGACCTCCACTGGCTCCCTGTAATAGCTCGCATCAGATTCAAGATGATGGTACTGGCATACAAGGCAGTCGATGGAACTGCCCCTGCCTACCTCCAAGCATTAGTAAAGCCACACACCCCAGCTCGATCCCTCCGCTCAACTACCTCAGCTGGACGTCTGGTACCGCCATCGCTAAGAGCAAGCAAAGGTCGATCAGCGAAGTCACAACTTTTCTCTGTTTTGGGACCTCAGTGGTGGAACGAGCTCCCTACCGATGTCAGGATCGAAGAGTTGCTCAACAGCTTCCGCAAAAGACTCAAAACTCACCTGTTCAGAGTTCACCTCGACTCTGCATAGGAACCAATGCACAGCCACCATTGAATGTTGTACGTCCTGGCACTTGTACATTGCACTTATTCAAGGTACTTAATTGTGTAGCATCTACAGTAGCTGCTATCATTGCTTTACACGGGGAATGGGTTAGCCTAGCGATTGTAATACTTGCACTTGATTCTATGTACATCTTTACTGTACCGACAGCGATATATTGTTTCACTTCTTATGACAAATGTACTTATTGTAACAAATGCACTTATTGTAAGTCACTTTGGATAAAAGCGTCTGCTAAATGCCCTAAATGTAAATGTAAATGTAAATGTAAATAATATGTCCCCTTTAATCTTTGGTGCATCACCATCCAATAATATAGTAATGTGTCTCTATATATCAGAGGGGAAAAGAATAGACATAAAAGGCACAGCATTACTTAAACCCCAGCTAAAACATTTTTTTACCACATTTCCCTCATCAGGGATGGCCATAGGAAGAGGGCAAGAGGGCAAGCGGGCTCACCTGTCAAGCACACACACACCCACATAAACACGCACAAAGGCAACACAAGGTTAATCAAAGTAGCTATAGGTAACAAATGGACACAGAGAATGAATGAATGTATTTCATTACATTTATTTTGATCATTGACAACGCAGAATTCCAATAACAAAATTTAATGCATTACACAAAGAGTATGCATTTCCCATGCATTCATTTTATGATTACCTTCTTTATTCCTCTAAGACATACTCTAGGGTAGAAACACACACAAATACAGCACATTAGTTACTGTGTTTATATACCTGGATTTTAAATAGAATATAAATATATAATAATATTTTTTGACACATTGCGGCAACTTGGCTAATCTACTTGAAAATTGCCAAAAACAATGCCTAAATGCTTTTATTCACACGACTGACATAAACGTGAGACCTATGCACGTTACTTGCATGAATAGGTTAATCATCAAATTGTTGGTTTCTCCATTAAGTCGTTTATGATTTACACAAACAGCAAACAGCAACTTACCTCTAGGCAGAAAAGCGCGCAATATTGGACTCAGACACACCGTCTTCCTCTTCCGGTTGCTATTGGGCAGAGAGAGTCAAACGTTTAGCTCCACCCACGCTCCTCGATCTGCATGCTGCAGTCAGGGCTTACTCCCCTGAGGAGTCTCTGCAAAACATAGTAGGAGGATTTACACCGTTAGGCGGTTTTACACCATAGCATCTGATTTGCCGAGAGGTCCGTTGGGCTGATTTCCACCAGGATGGGCAGATTTCCACCAGGATGGGCAGATTTCCACCGTAGCATTTGATTTGCCGAAAGGTACAAAGAGGTTGTTCGTTGAAAGAAAGGAAGTAACGTGTTTACACGTGCCGAAAGAAGAAGCAGGAGCTATCGATGATGGTTCAACGGCATGGAATGGAAGAGGAACAAATTATAATGATCAATCTTGGGCAAATCCTGGAAATGGCAGGCTGTGGCAGTGGCCTTGCCCTACGCCTGTACAGGTTTTCCGGAGAAGGCAGTGGGGGCAGTGGTGGTTTTAACAGAGGAATAGGTAGGAGGCCGCTTGGGGCCCCCAGTGTAGGACTGCGGTCAAGTCAGCCATCATTCGTTCATCCGCGGTTAAGCTAGCCACCACACGCTTTCAAAATAAAAGCCTCAGAATTTAGTAGGGGGGCCCACAACTAACGTCAAATAAAAAAGAGGGAAAGGAAGAAGATCATCATATTTTCTTTTTTCTTTTTTTTTGTACACAAACAGAGACGAAGCAAGACAAGTCTGAACGCGTAAATAAAATTAAGTGTTAGGAAAAGGGTTGCGAAAAAAAGAAACCCAAGCGGCTCAAATAAAAGAAAAAGCGAAAAGACACAGGTAAGTATTTTCAAGACCTGTGAGAAGAAGTCAATAAGTAGGACTCTGTGTTAGAAGTGTGTGATTTGGAGAACAATCTATCTTTTCTCTCTCATAGACTCTCTGTCTCTCTCTCTCTCTCTCTTTTAAAATTAAAAACTGTCTCTGACATTGCTTATATAATGTGTGTGTGTGTGTGTGTGTATGTGGATATGTTTGTGTGTGTGTGTGTGTGTGTGTGTGCGTGTGTGTGTGTCTGTGTGTGTGTGTGTGTGTGTGTATGTGTGCGTGTGTGTGTATGTGTGCATGTCTGTGTGTGCCACCTTGCCTTGGCTTCTTTCTGAATAGCTGCCTGAAAGGGTTTAACAAGATAAGAAGGAAGAAACATGAGAAGAATCAAACCCAACAAGATGACTCACTGACGAGAAATGAAGGAAGAAAATAACCCTGTCTATTAGAGAATCACACGACAGTACAAACATGCTTACCCTTACTCTGAATATTCTGAGGACACTGTACTCAGTAGATTAGCTTTACCTGCCTTTCCACCGTGCAGTCTGTATTTTTTTTTCTCCGTTCTCTTTTAAAAATCGGATGAGGTGGGCCCCATACATACCTCCGCCTTGGGCCCCCAATTTGCTAAATCCGCCACTGAGTGGGGGCCTACTCCTTGTGCTAAGGCACATAGCCTATAGCAAGTACAGCATTGAAGATGATAAAAAGTGAGGGTTGGTTATTGTTCACGTGTGTGTGTGTGTGTGTGTGTGTGTGTGTGTGTGTGTGTGTGTGTGTGTGTGTGTATAATTATGGTTATCAGTATATCATTTGTTTTGTTCATAATTAAATTATTTAAACAAAATGATTGTATTTTGTGTCTTTATTGAAAACATCCAAAGTGCAAGTGGGAAAAGTAAGTAAACCTTTAAGAGTCTAATAGCTTACCATAATGTGTGTCTGTGCAGTTATGCCTCAATGTCCAAGCGTTGTTTAAGCCAATTGGTTATTCAAGCTAGGCATATTCCTAGACTCCTATATTGGTTTAGGACTGGCTCTCCAAGAGATCCTTTGTTTGTACTTATTCAGACGTATTACAATGACTTTTGTGTGATTATGTTTGAGCGTTTTATTTTAAAAATATCTCCTGTAAGTCAATATCATGGTATTGCATGGCGATACACATCTGACGTTCATGATTTGACAAAATGTATTATAATAGCTGAAAGTGAGGGCTACGTGTACATCTAAAAAGCATCCGAGAATGAAAGTAGCACGAGCCTGTCGACATGTTAAGGAAGAACTTCCCACTTCATTTCATATATCCGCCTACTCTCGTTTCAACCAATCAGAAACAATGGTGGAAAACCACCTAGACTCGTTGACTTGCACTGGTGGAAAACCGCCCAGCCCGTGTAAATCTGTGCACTGCCCCACTGCCTGTTCTGCAGAGACCTAAACTTATACCCATTGGCAAAACAAAGCTCACATTAAAGTGCGATGCTGTGCATTCTGAATGTTGAGCAATGGCAGGGAAAACTCTTATTTTGGAGGGTCTAACTGCCGATTTAGACAATCAAATCAAATCAAAGTTGGCATTGTACTTCCAAATCAAGAGGCGATCTGGAGGTGAGATATCAGAACTCCGGGCAGATCCGACCGATAAAAGAAGAGTTGTACTTGTCTATGTCAACGAAAAAGGTAGGAACTTAAAATTACGTGTTTTAACTAGGGCTGTCAAACGATTACAATTTTGAATCACGATTAAGCGCATAGTATCGGTGAATTAACAAGCGATTAATCACATTTTTAAATTATATTTTAAATCCACTCCAATTTAAGTTAAATGCGATATCAAATGGAACAAGTGATCTTGCCTGTAACTGCCGTGACAGGCAGTTTCTTAGTACAATTGTAAACCAACAGTTACTACAGGTGTAGTTATACTCAAATAAGTAGCACCACAGATTTGGGAATTGTAATCAGGCAGTCACTTACTGCAAGTAGCCTATGATTTAATGTGAAGTAAGTGGAACAAAAAGACGAAAATGAATTCTGATATGAATGTTGACATTCTTTGGGCAAAAACTTTCAAAATCACAGTAAAATAATAAAGTGAAATAAAGAGAATGTGCGTTAATGCGTTAATATAGGCTATATTAATCGCCTTAAAAAGATTGCGCTAACGCGATATTATCGCGCTAATTTTAACAGCTCTAGTTTTAAGGTATGGTTTTACTGGATTCTAAGGCGTTTGTAATTATTTATTATATTTTTTTTCTTTTCCTAGATCGAAACGAAGTTTTGTCGAGAAAGACTCATCAAGTTGATCTCAAAGGGTCACTGGGGGTAGTAACACTTCACGTTACACTGCCAGAGGATGTCAAGCCAGAGGTAAATCACAAATAGCACCACATTGTTAAGAAATGTGTAAATGACATGCGTTTAAAGTAGGCCTACAATGGCGTCGGGCTGCAGACCCCCAGCCTCAGGCCCACCTCCAGCGTTGGGAGGCATCTCCATCGTCTCCAAGAATATCCTTTGTAAAGGTGGACAATATAATATTGCGCAGTAGGCTACAACGGTTTATCACACTTATCGATAATAAATAAATAATAAATGAATGCATTATATTCTGGCAAGCAGCCCGGGAGGGAGCCCAGGTTAAAGGAGTTTCAATTCTTGTACAACAGATATGCTGGTAATGACGAACTGGTTGCCATGAAGCATGCCGATTTTCCGGTCAGAGAAATGCAGCGAATGCTTTCAAGTATTAAATGACAATTAAGGGGACTCTTCAGTATCGGGTCACTGGTAAGGTGTGGTTATGAGCATAGGTATGCGCAGGCGAAGGTGTGCAGTTGTAAACATTTGAGTGTGGTTACTGAAAGTTCAGAAATATTGCTAATTAGTCACAGTTAGATTACTATACTCCAAATCACTATATCACCTCTAGGTGGCAGTAGCTCATTAACAAGTAAAGAATAAAGAAACTAAATTGCGAATACAAGTGAGCTGGTCCCGTTGCCCGACTTTCACGAAGGCAATCGCCAGTGCGGCAATAGTTAATCCCTGACAGAGGCAAAGGTAAACAGAACGCAAGTGTACACACAATGTACAGCTACTGATCTGAACGGGCGTCTGGCAAAGTATAATTTAGTCTGAGAGGAAACCCTCAAATCGCAAAAAAAACATTTCAGACGTCACAGAAAGGGGTCTGACGGTGGAGGTGGGTCTGAGCTTGGAGGTCTGCGGCTAGACCCGTCTCTAAAATGTATTTGGTTCCTATTTGGGTCCTTGGGTCCTTTATGTGTCACATGTGTATCATATCACGCCTGCTTAATAATAAACGTCTGCCCTCCTTCTACAGCCTGTGTTATCTTCTGAAGCAGGTAGGTTCAATTTTCAACCACTGTTTTCATTGACAAAGAGATTCAAATGATGATGATATAATGACCTTTTCAGACTTCGTCTGCAATGACGAGGCAAAGGAAGACGTGGCACTACTGCGTGTCACCAGTGAGCGCTGCCGGGAGTCCCTTGAGGGATCCTTTAAACAGTGTATCAGGGATCCTATTGTTAGAAAACATGGGAAAAACACATGGATCCTCCAAATGTCCAATAAAGCAGGTAATCCAATTATTAAAACAAGCAAGGTGATAATTGTATGAGATTATCATGCACTCATGATCTGCACTGACAGGGTTTATCAATAATGATAATAATTCATGTGAATGCCAATTCTCATGAATGACACATGTAAAATAATTACTAATAGTACTTAAGATGCAAGGAAGACAATGCTTTATCCAATCAGGATACTTGATTTCCCTTATTTTTCAGAATATAGAAGTCATTACAGCTTGTAAATATAAACTTCCAACTAATTGGATTAATTTGATATCAATTAGTTTGATATAAATATCTCTTTCCACACACACACACACATACACACACACACACACACATACACACACACACAAACCCCACAGACATGGAAAGTGTGTGTGCCAGCAATCCGCAGCAGTGTGGCATACCGGTGGAGGTGTACAAGGAGAAGGAGGAGGATGACTTGGTGGACAGACGGCGGTTTGTCCTCAGCGGCCTGGACGACTGCTGCCCCTCCGACACCATCTCCATGTACATCCACAGCTGCAGCCAACGGGCGGAGCACAGCTGGGAGGCCGTGGGTGGAGACAGCATCGTGGTCACCTTCAAAGAGGACATAGGTGGGTACCAGTTAGTACAAAGTGACCAGACCTTAGATGCTCAAATGAAAACCAAAATAACTAGTTTGAGATGAAAAGTGATGTTTGCTGGGTTACATAGTAGCGTTATTGATCTATCCGGGTTCGAATCGTGACTTAAATGCACAATAATTTACAAGATGTATAAATATGGAGTCAAATTTACATCTATAGGTGACTGGAAGTTTGGGGTTACCAGGTAAAGTCAATTAAGCGTTCTGGCAACACCCAACCTGCAACATGTATTTCATGTAAATTACTACATTACTTTGCTTTCATTGGTGTCGGAAACAGTATGTGTAAATTGAGTAACAACTATCATAACTTCTGTGTTTATCTATTTAATATAAGAATGTGTGTGTGCCTGCAGATGGACACCAATTCATGCAGAAGACTTTCACAGAGAAGTTCAACAACAAAAAGATAGAGGCTTGTCGTTTGGAACTGACAAAATCTGTGATTGTACAAGGAGACATGAGTCAAATTTCTGAAGAATTCCTTATACTGTATTTCTCCAGAAAATGGAGAAGTGGAGGGGACATAATTAAGTCCTTTATCCATCTCAACCAAAAAAAAAGCATTGTAATTACCTTTGGAGATTGGAAGGGTAAGCTCAACTTTTAAAAATGTCCCATTTCACATTTAACGATTGATTGGTCATGTACATTTTGTTTGATAATAATTAACTCTTATCATCCAAAGTGCAATCTCGCAGATTTTCCTGTCAATAAATGTCCCTAAATATCTATCTATCACGGTAAAAGGGAAAAATTAATGCTTATTGCCAAATGTATCGCCAAAGAGAACATGCTGAAATCTTTGAGATTGCTACTTTCAAGGTAGTATGGTCCTACCAGACTCTCGTCGTGACAAACGTTAACTCACTTGAAGGCGGGTGTCTGTTGAAGTTTAATTGACTTTAACGTCATTGTTCTCAGCCACTCCCTCTGTTCGCTGATTGGACGCACAAAATGTGGACGGAGAAAACCCACTAACCTACCGCAGACCCAGATGTAGTACAGAAGGGAAATTAAAAATGAGCAGAAGTAACTAGGCGGGCGGAGCCAGGCTACTTTCAAGGTCCCATGGCATGAAAATTTCATTTTATGAGTTTTTCTATGAGCACTAGGTATCCTGCTCTGCCTTCGAAAAAATGAAAGCTCAGATGCGTCGATTTGGAATTTGGCCCCATATGTCGTCATAAGGGGCCAGGTTATCTCCCCTTTCTCTGCTTTGCCCACCCAGAGAATTTGGCCCACCACTGAGACAATGAGCTATGACCGGTCGAGCGCCAAATGTGTAGGGAGTTTGTGTTTGTGTGAATACACACACGATAACGCAAATGTTGTACACTTCTTTGTTACTTGGGTAACCGTTCTGCTGTTAGTGTTATGGCGCATAACACGCAACGTAAGGTAAGGTTTGCGTAAAGTTCCAATTTGGTGAAAAGACTAGACTGCTTTGGGTTCTCTGACGTCTCTTGTACTTCCACAACGAGACTCGTAGTGGGGGTTATCTCGGCCATGGTTGAGAAGGAATAGGGGAAAAGGAACTTTGGCTTTGACTCCCTGAAGTCCAGGGCAAGCCCCGGCAGCGGGGCTCCGGCGGGAGACAATCGCGGCCAACAATCCCTTTCTCCTCTATGTTGCATTTCAATCTGGACTTCAGGGAGTCAAAGCCAAAGTTCCTTTCCTCCCAATCCTTCTCAACCATGGCCGAGATAACGCCCACTACGAGTCTCGTTGTGGAAGTACTGAGAGTCCGCAAACAGCAACATTCCCTTTCTCCTCCATTGTCGACGCCCAGTCTGTACTTCGGATTGACGTGGAAGTGGAAGAACCAAAGACGTCGGAGAACCCGACGCAGTCATTTGAGATTCATAATATCATCCGGAGGCACACACAGCTTTTGGCCGTGAAAATATATATTATATCAGGCTATATAGATCTATATATTACATTTAGGGCTGTCAAGCGATTAAAAAAAAAATCTAATTAATTACAGGCTCTGTGATTAATTAATCTAAATTAATCGCATACTTACATTTTTCCGAGAAAGTATTTCAAAATAATTTAATTCAAGTAAATTATGGCAGATGAGTGATTCAATGAATAATAGACATAATAGACTTTATAGTTCAATGTCTTTCATTAACATACGGTGCATTTTAAGGTCAAATTAATAACATTTTCATCTCACTCAAGATTCAATGCTTCTCAGGCCCCGTCCACACTAACCCGGGTAAATATAAAAACGCAAATCCGCAATGAAAACGATCTCCGTCCACACTATCGTTTTCGGAAAGTTTTGCATCCACGTTCCACACTGAAATAATTTAGATAAACAGTTGTTGTCATGGCTACGTAACTCCGCCACGCCTCTCTGTTTAGATCAACATTTGCATTTCACCTGCCATTTTTTTGATGAGCGTCTCGGTCTCGAGCACAAGCTTGTGGCAGCGTCATGGCAACCGAACGTCATAGTTTCTGAAAGCCTCCGTCTACCCTGTCCACACTACAACGCGTACCCAACGTTTTCACATTTATCCACCTCAGCGGTCGTTTTCAGTGTCGGAATTCTCCGTTTTAGTTTGGATGGAAGGGCTAAACGGATAAATATTAATGCGTTTGTAGATTTAGCCGTGTTAATGTGGACGGGGCCATTGCATCTCAGGTCCCGTTTACACGAGGACGCTTGCGGGTAAAAACGACAAAATATTTTATCGGAAGTGCCTTTCATTTAGACGGTGACGGCGGATTTTGGGCTTGAAAACGCAAAAATCTGAAACCGCCCTCCAGAGTTGAAAACTTGAATACGCTTTGCCGTAGCGTTTCCGTCTACACTGCCAAGACGCAAAACTCTGCTCAGATCTGCTCACGTTGCGTACGCGTTTACGTCACATACGGCGCCAGTACAGGGAAAAGAAAACATGTTGTATTATTTCCATGCGTCGGACCGTCAAGCTGCTCTGGCAGCTTTAATAAACTTACAGGAGTCTTTCCACGAAAAGTTCAGGATATGTACAGATAGTATTACTGAACTGAGAAGGATCTGTAATTATGTTTAGGTTTTCATGGCGCAGATAAGAGAAGATGCAAGATTCTACGCAAGTGCTCAGACAAGGCGGAGTTGTGTGATAGTGTATCACAGCACCACCTAGCCGCCTGACATGCATACCCAACCGAATTCCACACACTTAAGCTTCACCGTATGCACGCATATTTCCTTCCAAAAACGCTCGTCTAAACGTGGAATAAAAAGTGCAGATGCGACGCCACTTTTGCGTCTTCTGTTCAGACCGTCATCATGTAAACGTAGCCTCAGTCGAGTGTGGCTTGACGAGGCTGGCTGCTAGCGCCAGCTTCAGGGGCTGTGGCAGCTCGTACCTGCGAGCTTGCTACCAAATGTTTTGCGTTGAGGTGATATTTAAGGGTTGATGAACTTCGGTGATAGGAAAATTGCAGATTGCAGATAACGGTGTTCCTATCTACAGTTCCGTCTGGGAGTTGTTTAAACTTGAATTTTCCGTTCACGGGGCCGAGCAGCGTCTTCTCGTCTGGTCTGTCTCCATTTAGTTTCAATGCAAATGACGCACCGGGTCAAAGGGCACTATAGAAGCGTGATTATTCTAATTTTTTTAACGAGTTATTTTTTCTGGGATTCATTAATCGAAATGAACGCGTTAACAGCCCTAATTATATTATATTATTTAGTTATAGAGCTCCAGGACTCCCGCCGGAGCACCCGGAGTATTCTAGAATATCTTATGGAACACGGCCAGTGGATGATAATATGAATAAACGACTGCGTCTCTGGTACTACATCATTGCTTCTTTAGCGCTCGTGTGATCTACCAGTAACACGTTAACGTCATACCATTGCGCAAATTCACACCGGTGTACTCTCTATACTGTTTATACCATACACCAATAAGTCCCACCCACTGGCACTGATCTGTAATAGGTCTGTAGCGTCAGTGGGTCCCACCCCCTAGGTGGGTTTGAAATTGAGTGTTTTTTTAGAGCTTTAAATGATGCAAAAATCCTAATTGTGCGTCATTTAAAGCAGGAAGTGTTAAGAGGTAGCTATGGAACCCCCGTCTCAGGGGGAAATGATGGAATGATGCAAGACCATTCAAAAATATGACTGGGTTTCTAACGATACAAAGCTTAATGCATTTTAATGCTTAATTGTATCAAAAAGTGTTCCTTTAAAGGCTCACATTACTGGTTCATGATGATGAACAAAGACATTTAGGCTCATGTGGGTATCATTACACAATACGGTGAAAATACTGTCTATAACAGCATTACTCATTGCGCGGCTCGCAAGCCACATGCGGCTCGCCAAGCCTCTATTTGCGGCTCGCATGGCGGTAAAAATATACAGTGATATGATCATGCAGTGAATACAGATATTTAAAAAAACAATACAAACAATTATTTAAAAAATAAATCAACAGCGGCATTAAAAGGTGGAAATATAGCCTTGTCTAGAAAATATTTTTAAACTTGCTCGGCTCTACGCTGACAGCGGGGTTGCCAGATTGGCGGTTTTCCTGCATAACAAGAGAGAATGTGCTCTTTGGATGGACTTATTCTTATTAACTTATTCTTCAATAGCTTCCATGTTATGTGACCCAGTGTCTCCACATTATTCCAGAAAATAGCACACAGTCACACAAGTCTTAATTTTCCTCTCAAAGTGCACCAGATTGATGCATTCCAGGTTAAAAGGCACCAAATTTTCTTCCGGGGAAGCATGCCCCCGGACCCCGCTAAGGACCGGGTTCCCTCCACAGTTTCACAAAATTCTGTGGGAAACACTGCTTCAGGGAGGACATATTATTAAGCAGGCATACTTATTTATGACTGGATTTATAGCTTTTGATACTTTGCGGTAAAAATGGCTCTCCCGTTGACGTCGTCCTGTCAGTGCGGCTCTCCTGAAAAAAATAGTGAATACCACTGGTCTATAATGACACATTTCTTGCACAAGAACACTCTTTTTAAAAATTTGAGGATGACCATGATGGTTATAATGAATTCATAATTATTATTATTATTTAGTTCATTTCTATGAATTGGTCTAACCCTCTGCTTTTCCATAGTTGCTCAGAGGGTGGCTGAACGCAAACACACTGTGATGGAAAAGGAGCTTGTTGCACAACTCTTTTACCCTGACCTCCAGTGGGTTTTGACAGGACAAACACACCACCAGTCAAAATTCTCAACTGATATAGCCGTCTCAGTCACACCTGACCTCCTGAGTTTTATCAGTCGCAATGAGATCCTTCGAGGAGAGCTCACATCTGCCCTTCAAAGGGTCCATGCAATGGTTTCCCTCAACATTATCTCCAAGCACCCACAATTGGAACTGAAGATGTCAATGAACAAGTATTCACTCGGTCATTTACGGCATGGCCCCTCCTGGGAGACTAATGCTCGAAGAGAAGTTCAGACCATCTTGGAGAAGTACATTGTGGAGCATATCCCAATGGAGGCTGAGGTCTGGCAGGCAGTTAAGGGTAGTTGTCCCGAAGTCAATGTGGCTACTGCCCTCATCTCCTTTAAATTCTGCTCCTCAGAGTTAGTGGTTGTCGGGAGATGGGAGGAAGTGGAGACACTTGTGAAGACGATCAAGATCAAGATGGAAAAGGCCAGAGTTGAGCTCCATGTAGTGAATAACACCATAGAGAAAGAGATCGAATTAGACTCCAAAGAAATGTTAGATCTCACCTTGGATCTTGTTAGGGAGGATTTGGTAAATGTGGAACTATCCAAAAAAGATGAATACCTTACCATACATCTCAAGGGGCTCAGTGAAAAGGTGCAAATGGCAGAAACCCTTATCCAAAAAGTCCAAGATACTTGGACTTCCAAAAAGATTGATTCTTCCCGTAACCTTATACAGTTTTTGCAATCCCTTGACTTACAGAAGTTCCAAAATGATCACTTTTCTCTGGACAACATTGTCGCTGTTGTGATCTGTACCAAACAGTTTGTCACAGTTCTCGCTAAGAAGGGCGACATTGACAGGGCTGAAAAGAAGCTCAAGAAGGTAATCAAGCAAGAAGCTCTTTCTATTTCCGGGGAGTACAATAAGGAAAGCTTTGAAGAGCAATGGAAAACCTTTCATGCAGACCTAAAAAAGGAACTTGAATCTACCCAGAACTCTCAAAATGTTCTCATTGAATTTTCAGGGGACAAAATTGAATTATGTGGATTCAGTTCTGTGGTTGATGATGTCATTGCCAAGGTGAAGGCATGTCTTGAGAACAAGAAAGTGGTAACAGAAGATGTCCCTCTGCAAACGTTGCAGGAGGTTGAATTTGTTGAGTCTTTCATGAAACTCTCAGCGGATCTTCTCCTCAAAGCCTTGGGAGTCACCATATTGCCCTGCAGATCTCCACAATCTCCATGTCTCAAAGTCACAGCTACAAGTGATCAAATCAAAGAAGCCATAGATGTGGTGAATAGGCACATAAGAACAATAACAACCAGAAAGTACATGTACTCCAAAGCTGGTGAGGCAAAGATCCTGAAAAATAATAAATCGTTACTCAAGATGGAGGCGAAAAGCTTGGGCTTCTATCTTGAACTATCAGCATCACTAAATGCCTCCCAAACTTTAGCCCTTTCGTCTCTACAAGTGTCAAACACAATAGGTAAGGGATTTGTGTCTACATTAGAAAGGAGCAATGCTCAAGGAATAATATCAACAAAGTGATAAGTATACCCTATTGTCATTACAGCAAAAATAAGTGCACCCCAGGGAGGATCTGTGGCCCCTACCCAGCAGCCTTCCATGTGTCTGGCAAGTGCCTGCAGGGATGTGTCCTTCCCCAAAGTGGAGGTTGAGGTTCTTGGCTGCTGTTCGAGTGACCTGGCAAACGTCAAAAAACTTGTGGATGACTTGGTGACGAAAGAGTGGAAGCTACACCAGATCAGCTCCCCCTACCTGGCCCTACTTCTCCCCTCAGAGAAACAGGCCATCGTGGCTCTCAGCCGGAGCCTCCAGGTGTGCGTCAGTGTGTTGGCCCCGGACAAGGCCACCGTGTCTGGGAAGGAGGCCGACGCCCTGAACATGGTTCTCAAGATCGAGAAGGATCTGCAAAAGGCCAAGGAGCGTGTGACCCGGCAGGAAGAAGAGAAGAGGCTGTGGAAGACGGTGCGCTGGGAGGTCTGCGCCGGGGAGGTGTGGGCAGAACTGGACCCATCTGTCAGTTTAGATCTTGAGCACGCCCTGCATAAGAAAGAGCCGAGCATCAGATACACCCTGCAGAACCAGACCTACACTGTGAACCTGGACAAGATGGAACGGACCGGCAGGAATAGAACCACCGCTAGAATAAAGAGGACCCTGAAGGCTGGTTCTGAAATAAGTACAGTCCCTTATAATACACTTTTGGGCAGCATACTTTGAAACAAGTTAATTTTATTATTGTTTGGTCACTGACTTGGTCACATTAATTAAGACTAGTGGGGTCTCCAAGGAGACAGGGACATCGGAAGAAAATAAGTCGCACCCAACTTACTTTTCTGACTCATCACACACAATGTTTGCATCGCCATCATCTGCAGAGATTTAAAAAAGTTTGGCGAGGAACAAGTTTGTTTGTTTGGTACACAATTGTGCCATTTCGTTCTTACGACATCTTACTTAGGCTGAGTAATACCGTATTACTTTTCCGCATGAGGTATGCTGACCCCTTAAGATGTTGGGCTTACAAAAAATGCGATAGCAAAGCATTAACATGTGTCTTGAATGTGTCATGTCTTAGCTGTCATAGAGCCACCAACAAATTGGGACAGAATGGATTACAAGACTCTGGAAATAGTGGATCTGTCTCCAACCTCTGAACAGTACAAAAAGGTTCAGGCAAATTTCCTGCAAACATCCAAAGCAACCTCTGCAACATTTACAGTCGTCAAGGTAAGAAGGCAGCATTTCAGATAAATAGGTAGATAGACAAACAGTTGCACAAAGCATTAAATTGACAGTTGGAGATATAATTATCTCACCTTCTCTCGTGTGACAAATAATACAAATATTAACAATATTAATACAGATACAGAGGATTCAGAACAAAGACCAATGGCAGAGATACGCTGTGAAAAAACAGATGCTTGATAAGAAATATCCCCAGAACACGAATGAGATTGACCTTTACCACGGCACCACAGCTGTGATCTGCCAAAAGGTCAACAGCAATGGCTTCAACAGAAGCTTCTGTGGAAGAAACGGTTAGAGATGCATCTGCACACACATACACATAAACACAAGTGTGCTTTAATACTTGTGTTTCATATTTATTCCACAAGAAAATCATTGTGCCTTTGTTTGTGTTATCATTTCTTTGCATTTCTCCACAGCCACTCAGTACGGCAACGGAACCTATTTTGCCAAGCAATCCTGGTACTCTTGCAACGACACATACTCTAACCCGGACGCCCAGGGGCTGAAGTACATGTACCAGGCTCGGGTGCTGGTGGGGAAGCCCTGCCTGGGGACTCGTGGCATGGTGGAACCAGCCCCCCTGGACCCCAAAAACCCCCTCTCCGGCCTCCACGACTGTGCAGTAAATAACGTCCGGAACCCCTTCATTTATGTGGTGTTCAGTGATGCAGGGGCATACCCTGATTACCTCATCAGCTTCAAGGCTTCTTGACGAGGGTTAGGCTAAGGGTTTCTTGAAAAATCTGCATTCCACCACGCATTATTAAAAGGATAAGTGTAATTACTTAAATTTCATTAATTGACTGGCATATTCAAGCTCTTCTCTTTTCAGATTTTGGATAAGTAAAACAGTCACAGGAGAATATATTTTTTCAGATATTGCTTTGTCAAGCAATTTTTAAGATTTTCCCTTTCATATGATCCAATTGATAGGTCAAATTAGATTAAAATTGGCCATTATATTGTACTTTTTGTTTGTTGTTTTACTGTTCTGTTGGCTACTAGACTACTATTACAACACTAAACTTGTCTTAAAAGAAAAATGTGTTGATGCCGTAATCTATTATAATGGGCTTTTAGGACGTTTTATTCAACGGCCAATCAATCATGGTGCACCTTGAATCATATCTAAACAATATTTGAAAAAAAGCATTTAATCATAAATGTTGATCACTTTCTTTCTTGACATGTAAATTGTCCTCCATGGTTCATTTGGTCAACACACCGTTTCTAGAATACAAATTCAAAAAGCTGTAAAGATGTTAGTGTATGGTGTAAAAGCTCAAATTGAATGAACAAAATGTAGGAGAAGAACCTCTGAATGGTTAAACTAACAGGGCATTTTGGAAAAAGACCACACATTAGCATTAGGATGATATTTATTGTTTAAAGGCATACATAAACTTGTTAATTAATAAATAATAACTAACAAACTGCGAGTGTGTGGTTGCCAAAATGCTAATTCCCAGCTACTCACCGCTGCCTGAACGTCGTAAAAAGTAGTTCAATTCGGTGGGAAAAGACAACCAATCTGGCAACACTGCCTGCATGTCCTCCACACTCTAACCTCGAAAAAAGTATAAAAGGTAATCGAAATTCGGTTTTCAGATTATTCAAGATACAAGTGTGTTGATTTGTAGGAATACATCATATGAATAAGTAACTGGAATACGAGACTGAATTCAAATGTTTAAAACGGACACTCGCAACCACACTCGTTTCCTTAATAACCATACTCTTTGGGAACCGGTAGAACTGGCCTTAATGGGTGTGGTGATTGCAATCAGGAACAAAGGAACGTACCATGTCGCTGACAACAATTGATACACTATATGAAACACTTTTCATACACACACACACACACACAATATATGACAAAACTTGTATTAACTAGCTGTGCCCATAATGAGATGTAATTTCTTTGTATTTGTACCACGTTGGTCCTTTTAATGTCGATTTAAAATGCTCTTACACACTTTATTACATTGCTGCTTTAATCCGGTCACCAATTTATGCATTGCACGGTCTTGCTGTGCGTGTAAAACAATTTAAAGTTGTGTTGTTTGTTTTTGAGCTGGTTTGCTAAAGAGACGAATGTAGCAAACAATAACAATGACTCTATGGGCCCTATTTTAACGGTCTGAAACGCAAGTGAGAAGCGCCAAGAGCAAGTAGCTTTGTGGGCGGTTCTATGGCGATGTTGCTATTTTACCAGGGCATAAATGACTCTTGCGCCCGGCACAAATCCAAAAAGGGTTGGTCTGAAGTAGCCTAATTACCCGTTGGTGTGGTTTGGGCGTAATGTGCAATAAACCAATGAGAGTGCAATCTCCCATCCCCTTTAAGAGCCATGAGCACATTTGAATCTGACGAGTTGATATTTTGACAGCGCGTTTGCAGTCTCCGATGAGACATGCATGACCACATGAATTTCAAACGTCAAATTGCTCAGTTTATGGCCAAATAATATGACCTAATTCACACATGGAATAGCGCTTTCTTCCACAGCTTCCGAGTCCTCAAATAAATTTTGGCAAAGAAAACTTAACACACATATGATATGCGGCAACTGTGGTTCTATTTAATGATATACGCAATACATTAGCAAACATTGTTTCTTACCAGTATTGTATGCATTATCGTTATCAACTTGTGTGCCTAATATGCATGTGTCCCCCTGTTAATATACATTGCCATGGACTGTATTATGCGTTACGTGTTTAGTTTGCGTGTGTTTAAACAGATGGACGCACACACGCGCGCTCGCATTCATTAATTCTTTTACACATACACACACGCGCGCCCGCATTCATTCATTCTTTTTAACACTCACTCGCAGTAAAACAATGTTTTCTCACGATCAAATACTCATCAATCCTAAAAGTTATGGACTTGTACACGAGGTCTGTGTCAAGAAAATATGTGTTTGCTGTACGGTGTTTGCAGATGCATTGATTCATTAAAAGTACAACTTATTACCGCTGTATCAGCTGTTCTTTCCCAAATAATTTACCAAGAATGTGTGGCTATTTAGATGAGAGAAGCAAAGTGTATGCGCGAGGTGCACAAGCAACATTATGCACACGCCTTTAAAATAGCATCTGAACAACGCGCCACTGACTTTAAACCAGGTATTTCCTGGTTTGTGGCGCAATTGTTTTCTTGGCAGATTTCACGCCTCCTTCTTTAGCCGAACCGCCCCTTGGGGCGCAAGATCATTCCCTAATTTACCGACGTGTGGCGGTGGAGGGAAAAGAACGCTCTGCGCAAGTTGCAAACTAGCAACGACACATGCGTCAGTGTAGAAAGTCAATTGCGCCGGATGCAAGATAGGGCCCTAAGTCTTACAAGTCAGGTAATTACGTAACAAGAGCAACAAGCGCAGGTGGTGCACGAGGCATCTTGAACAAACCATAAGTAAATGGGGAACGGCAGTGGGAGACACAAGGGGTGTCAATTTCAAAGCCTGTAGTATAGATCGTTGTGATTGGCCAAGGGCATGTTGGGGGAAGCCACACAATGGGGATATAACTCGATACCTGATGACTGTTCAGGAGTTCTTCACAAACAAACTCAGGTTTGGTTGTTACTCTATGGAAGTTGTAATAAAGCCTTAATCTTTCAAACCTAATCCTTCTCGACCTCTCGTATTTTGTTAGTATTAGATTGTGGATTTTTATCCATTACATCACCAGGTGTGGACAATAGACTTGATTGTAGGGCGGAGCTAAGGCTGCCTAAAGAAGAACCAGGAAGCTTGTGAGTAAGTTACATTTTTGCATTGAAAAAGAAGGAGCCGCATGTTATCTTGTTGCTGGTGAGTATAGAAACTAACTCAAACTCGTGTGTTTAGCATTTCAGTTGGTAGAGCTGATTCTACCTTTCTGTTGTTAGTATGTGGGCAATCTGCCAGTTTCATTTACCAGTTGACATTTGACATAATTGTAGGCCGGTGTTACGGCCTTCTATAAAGAAGAAACAGGAAGCTGGTGAGTTGGTTACATTTTTGTTTTGAAGAAGGAGCTGCATGTTATCTTGCGGCTGGTGAGTATAGAAACTAACTTAAAATCGTGTGTTTAGCAATTCAGCTTGAAGAGCTAATTCTAACTCTCTTTTCTTAGATAGTTGGCAATCAGCCAGTTGCGGTAACCAGGTGTTGACAATAGACTAGAATGTAGGGCGGATCAGAACCTGCCTGAGCTGGGTGTGAGCACTTTGTAAGATACAGGGAAAGCTTCCAATGAGAAGAGTATTCTTAATGCATGAAGGTAATATTATTGCCTTTTATTTTACAATTGTAAATTGCGCGTGGAAGGGGGATTTGGAACAAAGACAGTATGAGTCTCTGTCATGCGCGCTTGCGTTGCGCTTCCGTGGTTCCTTTATCCAGGGGAATCTCTGGGGATTTCTGGGGAATCAACAGGTTAGGTCCATATATGGAAAGATGCGTCAAACTGTAGAATTAACCCCTTACTGGCAAGGGTGATGTCTCCAATGAGAGCTAAATGAGCTGCAACGACAATTGTTAGGGACATGCGATATAGCCAAAACAAGGGCATTCTTACGGTTATTCATAGCGTCAGCCAAACAAAGAACCAGTCGACCAAAGACATAGGGAGTCTCTCTGCAGCAGTCCCTCGAGGAACACCAGCAACTTCTTCTCCTCCCACCAATCGTTGCTATGTGCCTTACCTCCATCATCGTCAGGATATTTCACCGGACAAGACGCTACCTAGGACCCTCTGCTCGACGCTGCAACCCACCCAATCTGCGCTAGCCACCGATCTCTACCTACACTGACCTTGAAGGGATGGGGCTCTGGAGCTGTCAAGAAGGCAGACTCCATCTCAGCCATCACCTCCCTCCTGACTCTCCACCTCCTAGCCCTTACAGCGACTTGGATCCCCACAAAGGACACTGGCAGTCCACGCAGTCCCCTTCACTCTTTCTATCAAGGTCTACATTGCGGTTATCCATCATCCACTAGGTCTCTGGAACTCTGGAACATTCCCTCTAAACAGCTGTCCTATTTCCAAAAATATGTAGTTTAACCTCCCCGATCAGTCATACTCTAAGACTGCAAGCTCCACTGACACGGCACCCCTCTTGGTGACTGAGGCGCTCCGTGCCAACAGAGCCTTGTTCTCATTTTCCTTGACCTGTCAGCAGCATTACACACTGATCCAGTAGATCCTCCTCGCTGGCCTGATGCACTGGATCCGGCTCTTCCTCATGAGGGAAAGAGCTCAGCTCTTGGTCCAAGCACAGTCTTATTGTATGTTGTACGTCCTGGCACTTAAAAATAGTACTTAGCATCATGTAACCTCTTATCCTAGCTATCTTTTTGTCTCTTTCTTCTGATGACTCATTGTAAGTCTCTTTTGATCAAAGCATCTGCTAAATGCCCAAAATGTAAATCATGCAAAATAGATGTATTTACTCTCTGCAGAAATGCTTAAAATATCAACTCTCAACTAATTTGAATGGAGGAAGACTTGGTGGACAGACGGTATGTCCTCAGCGGCTTTGACGACTGCTGCCCCTCCGACACCATCTCCATGTACATCCACAGCTGCAGCCACCGGGCAGAGCATAGCTGGGAGGCTGTGGGTGGAGACAGCATTGTGGTGACATTTGAAGAGGATATGGGTGGGTCCCAGTTGACACAAAGTGACTAGACCCAAAATGCTCAAAAGAAAACCAAAATAACTTGAGATGAAAAGGGATTGTGATTAAGTTTTGACTTATTAAGCGTTCTGGCCATACACCTCCCTGCAACATGAATTTGTAAAATATGTGTATAAAATTTCCTATAAAATGTCTTGTGTCTTTACCAATATGTGTACAGTTGGTAACAATTATCACAACTTCTTTGTATCTATTTAACCTAAGAATGTGTGTGTGCCTGCAGATGGACACCAATTCATGCAGAAAACTTTAACCAAGAGGTTTAACGAAAAAAGGATTGAGGCTTGTCGTTTGGAACTGACCAAATCTGTTATTGTACAAGGAGACATTAGTCAAATTTCTGAAGGATTCCTTGCAGTGTATTTCTCCATCGAAAGGATGAGTGGAGGGGACATTTTTAAGTCCTTTGCCCCTATCAACCAAAACAATAGCATTGTAATTTCCTATGAAGACTGGAAAGGTAAGGTCAAGGGTTTAATAATAGGTTTAATAATAGTTAAAGTGACAATATTTAATATTTTCCTTAATAAATGTCTGTTAAGTCCCTATCCATCGCTGAATGAGATAACAATGGTGATTGAGGCTTTGGCCCACTAATAAAAGCCCTTGAATTTGAAGTATTATTAGTGTTACAAACTGGTTGTTAATGGTGAGTTTGTATCCCTGGGGGAAAATGACCGCCAAAGGCAGTGTGGCATCGCCGACTTCAATTGGTGTTGGACCTCTCTGTCCATTTTTGCTATCCACAGGGTCACCAACAGGTGCAGACAAAAATGTCCCTGGATGCAATTGGCTAGGCCTTCAACCAATCAAAGCAATGTTGGAAAAAGCTTAAAGTGCATTGATCTGTTCTTCTAATGAAAATATACAACACAGTTTGGTTAATGTTAGCCCCATACTGGAATCAACAGACAGTTCTACATCAGTGGCAGCCATCTCTATTGTTGAAATGCCTCTACAGCCTTCATTGTATTTATCCTGCCTCACGTTAGATGAACGGTTGTGATTGGTTGGTCAATTTTGCACTGCACAGAAAGATTTGGTATGTGAGCGAGGCCAGACCTCTGTCGAACAATTAAAACATGAGCTTGTGAGATCTTTCTGGTTCAAAGGCTAAAAGGCTTCACCGTTGAGAACAAACTGAAAACTTTAAAGGCTTGCATTACTGGTCATTATGATAAACAAAGATATTCATCTATGGCTAATGTGGGTATCATAACAATACAGTGCAAATGCTGTCTTATATCACTGACATTTCTAAATTTTGAAATAAAGTTAAAAGGAAATGTACTTGCACATTTTCTGCATCATAATAGTCGAGGATGACCATGAGGGTTATAATTGGTGGTCTTTCATTTTTATAATTTGTGATTCTCTTCTTTTCCATAGTTGCTCAGAGGGTGGCTGAACGCAAACACACTCTGAGTGAAAAAGAGCTTGTTGCACAACTCTTCTACCCTGACCTCCAGTGGGTTCTGAAAAGAAAAACACACCATCGGTCAAAGTTCTCAACTGATATAGCCATTCTAGTCCCACCCGAACTCCTGAGTTTTATCAGTCGCACTGAGATATTCAGAGAAGAGCTCACATCTGCACTTCAAAGGGTCCATGCAATGGTTTCCTTCAACATTATCTCCAATCACCCACAATTGGAGCTGAAGATTTCAATGAGCAAGAATTTATTGGGTCATCTCCGGCATGGCCCCTCCTGGGAGATTAATGCTCGAAGAGTGGTTCGGACCATCTTGGAGAGGTACATTGTGGAGCACATCCCAATGAAGGCTGAGGTCTGGCAGAGAGTTAAGGGTAGTTGTCCCGAAGTCAATGCTGCTACCGCCCTCATCTCTTTTAAAATCTGCACCTCAGAGTTAGTGGTTGTCAGGAGACAGGTGGAAGTGGAGACACTTATCTTGCTCAAGATCATGAGCAAGATGGAAAAGGCCAAAGATGAGCGCCAAGTAGTGAAAAGCACCATAGATCTCGAGGTGTTCATTGAAAAGGTGCAAACAGCAGAACTCCTAATCTATCAGATCCAAGATATGTTGACTTTCAAAAAGCTTGATTCTTCCTATCACCTTACAAGGTTTTTGCAGACCCTTGATTTACATAAGTTCCAAAATTATCACTTTTATCAGGACAACATTGTGGCCGTAGTGATCTGTGGCAAAGAGTCTGTCACAGTTCTCGCTATGAAGGGCGACATTGACAGAGCTGAAAATAAACTCAAGGAGGTAATCAAGCAAGTATCTCTTTCCATTCACGGGGAGTACAATAAGGAAACCTTTGGTGAGCAATGGAAAACCTTTCATGCAGACCTAAAAAAGGAACTTGAATCTACCCAGAACTTTCAAAATGTTCTCATCGAATTTTCAGGAGACAAAATGGACCTTTGTGGATTCCGTTCTGTGGTCGACAATGTCATTGCCAAGGTTAAGGGATACTTTCTTGAGAACAAGAAAGTAGTGACAGAAGACGTCCCTCTGAAAACGCTGCAGGAGGTTGAATTTGTTGAGTCTTTCATGAAACTCTCAGCGGACCCTCAGCTCAAAGCCTTGGGGGTCACCATTTTGCCCTGCCGATCTCCACAATCTCCATGTTTCAAAGTCACAGCTGCAAATGATCATATCAAAGAAGCCATAAATGTGGTGAATAGGCACATAAGAACAGTAGAAACTAGAAATTGCATGTACTCCAAAGCTGGTGAGGCAAAGATCCTGAAAAATAATAAATCGTTACTCAAAATGCAGGCAAAAGGCTTGGGCTGCAATCTCGAACTATCAGAACAAAATATCACTCAGCATTTCAGCTATGATCTCAAGGGCGGTGTAAAATTGACCCTTTCTCAGGGTAATGTTGCCAAACAGACTTCAGACGTTTTGATTTGTCCACTGGTCAACATGTCCTTCAGCAATCCTGTTGCTCAGCAATTCCTAGAAAATGGAGGACCCGAGATAAAAAATGATGTTGACGCACTTGAGAAGGCGAAGCAGAGTCTTCTGGCCGGAGATGTGATCATGAGCAACGCGGGCACTCTAAAATCCAAAAAGCTCATATATGCAGCAATCCCAGTTTGGGGAAAAAACTATTCAGATCTGAACTCTACATACCTTGTGACAGCAGTCTTGCAAAGTCTTTTGAAGGGTGCCAACAACCAGTGTGTCTCTTTGGGCATGCCAGCACTAGGATGTGGAACTTTTGGGTTTCCTGTAAAAGACAGCTGTGAAGCAATAATGAAGGGGATAATTAGCTTCATTAGTTTGGGTTGTGGATCAATGACGACCATTCATCTTACTGAGGCTGATCCCAAAACAGTTGAAGAATTTAAATCTGCCCTTGAAAGCTTGGTAGGTTGTTTCATTTTAAAAAATATTGACACAAGCTGTATGTTCACAAATTGCTAATGTGAATTTTGAAAAGTCCAATGTTCATTATGAAAATAGTTGATGTTATCAAGTGACACTTTTTCCAACTGCTTCTTACCTTGTGACACAGGGTTACCATCCGACAGATCCCACCAAAACCAAGATACCACTCATTCCTTCCTCACCAGGTGCCTCCCAAAATGAACCCCTTCCATCTCTACAAGTATCAAACACAATAGGTAATAGTTTTTTATCTACGTTAGAAAGGAGAAATGCTCAAGGACTAATGACCACAATGAGATTTATTTTGTAAATGTTTTCATTTGTATCATGCCAGTGATTGGAAGAGTCTCTGTGATCTTGAAGAAGGCAGACATCACTAAGGAGAACGTAGATTTCATCGTGAATTCAAGCAACCAGAATCTAGATCTGAACACTGGTAGTTCTTCAGTTCTTTTCTTATCAATATTTAAAAGTTTCTTCAGCCTAGTCACATGCACTGTAGATTTCATCTTTCGTGCTATGCTTCACAGGTGTGTCTGGGGACATCCTTAATGCAGCTGGAAAATCAGTCGTGGATGAATGCAAGAAACACGGTAATATCCATTTCTAATACGACATTGAGCTCCATACATTATGATGATTTATCGTCTCTACAGATCATAGAACAACATTTTTAAACACGTGCATCTGATATTTGAAAACACAAATTCAATATAACCTTTCTCAACATCTGGATTTCATAGGTCCACAGGCTTTTGGCAATGTTGTGCTCACGGGTGGTGGGAATCTGAACTGTAAACATATCGCTCATATTACTGGATCTGTAAAGGTCAGTGCATTTATACTGAAGGTCCTTCATCTGTGTGAAAGCAAGCAAGCTGCCACTGTGGCCATTCCTACCATTGGCACAGGTAAAATAAAATGTTTATATTAAGCATCTTTCTCAGTTCCACAACAGCATCCAGATATCCACCCTTCAAAAGGAACCAGTGTATTGAACTGAATGCCATGAATATCTTTTATAGGAAGAGGTGGCTGTCTCCCTGAGGATTTTGCCAAGGCGATGCTACAGGGTGTGAAAGTGCATATATTATGCACTCCCTTCTACAGCCTTAAAACGATCTTTGTAGTGGCCTTTGAAGACAGGAATTATGATAGCATCAAAAAGTATTTCAACAAGCCGAGACATAGTAAAAGCCTCAGGGCTGGCACACAAGTAAGACTAATAAAGATGGTTTTAAGTAATTTAGCCATTTTGGTAGTTCATTGATTCACTTGTCCTTCGTAATTGATTCGATAGTCCTTAGTTTTAATTTTGGTAATTGCTGTATATTATTGTTTTGATAGATGACTGCTGTTCCAGTAATCACACATGACCTACCTCTGAATCAAGGTTTGTTTTCTTCTTCTTTTAATTCCCATGCATTATATATTAGATTATCACACATAGATGTGCACAATTACTTGCAATATTGCCTTTACTTGTGGTTACTAGAATCAGCTTCAAATTAACTTGCACATCATATTGGTTACGTGTGATGCTAATATCTCTCACTTTTTTCTATCTTCGACTCTAGTTAAGATTAGGGATGCCTTGATTGAACTAAAGAAAGGAAACATAACTGCAGAAACTGTGAAAGCCATTGTCAACAGTACAAACGAGGATGTTAACTTAAAAAATGGTTTGTCAAAAGTTCATTATTATTTTTTATTGTTTGGTGTGAGAACTGAATAGTGTCTTCCCAATAATGCAAACTCTGACCAAATCTCTGAGTGATCTAAATCGGATACTAATGTGCTTAAAAAGGTGTGTCTGGGGCCATTTTAAATGCTGCTGGATCTGCAGTTGAAGTTGAGTGTGCCAAAATTCGTAAGTATCTGCCCCTTTATAGCATTCACATAAAAATGAAAATTAATATACTAAGAAATAAAGAAGTTCAGCGCCGTTCTTTTTTCACCACCCCATCTTTAACATGAAAATAAAACTCTAGTACTATTTTCTACTAACATAAAGTGCATTCACATTTAACCTTTTACACATCTCGAACCATATTAGCTGCACAACCATTTGTTTAAGGCTTTTCAATAACAAAATGGCAGTCAAATATACAGCAATAGTTCAACATAAATTTGTTTTAAACTCACCGAAACCGCTGTGGTTTTAGGTTATAAATTCTCACAGATCCCGACTGGGTAGATAGGTTTTTCGTGCTTCTTTAGCTTTGTTTTATCTGCTTATATCTCAGTTTACTTATTCAGTGTCGCTCATCTCGTCTCTTGTTTTTCAATTTGGCAATCTAGTACCGCTCTTTGTAAACTCTGGTTGACCTTAAGCTTTGCACTCACACAGCAGCGAGTTTCTTAAAGGGTCAGGTCGATTTTAATTTTTCCTGGGATTTGGGGTGTTTTTTTTAGGGCTCTGGTGCTCCCACACGTATACAAACTTTGAAAAAAGTCTGTACATGATTTTTTGAGTAAGATATGCATTTCTGTGAGTACCCTGCCTACAGTTATCAAACGAGCATCTGGGTGGCAGCCCAGCAGCTCAGCTCTGGGAGTACAACCCCTTTCTCCGCAGAAACTCATTGAAACAGATTTAGTTTTAAAGTAGTTTTAAAATGAACTTTTTATTTAATAATTTATTATTACTGTATCACTTTAATGTGGGTTACATACCGCTTCGGCAACAGGGGGCATCATAACTCGTAAACCCCCCAAAAAAGATCAGCCCCATTGTTCGATCAATAGAAAGTCAGCTTCAAAGCAACCCAGGGACTTGAAACTCTGCACGCTAGCTCATTCGGTGGCATTACCATGTCAGCATGCCCACGGAATATTGCGAGTTGCACAGCCACACGTATTTTCTTCAGAAAATGCACAGTGGGGCAAAAAAGTATTTAGTCAGCCACCAATTGTGCAAGTTCTCCCACTTAAAAAGATGAGAGAGGCCTGTAATTTTCATCATAGGTATACCTCAGCTATGAGAGACAAAATGAAAAAAAAAATCTAGAAAATCACATTGTCTGATTTTTAAAGAATTTATTTGCAAATTATGGTGGAAAATAAGTATTTGGTCAATAACAAAAGGTCATCTCAATACTTTGTTACATGCCCTTTGTTGGCAATGACAGAGGTCAAACGTTTTCGGTAAGTCTTTACAAGGTTTTCACACACTGCTGCTGGTATTTTGGCCCATTCCTCCATGCAAATCTCCTCTAGAGCAGTGATGTTTTTGGGCCACACGGATTTTCAACTGCCTCCAAAGATTTTCTATGGGGTTGAGATCTGGAGACTGGCTAGGCCACTCCAGGACCTTGAAATGCTTCTTACGAAGCCACTCCTTCGTTGCCCGGGCGGTGTGTTTGGGGTCATTGTCATGCTGAAAGACCCAGCCACGTTTCATCTTCAGTGCCCTTGCTGATGGAAGGAGGTTTTCACTCAAAATCTCACAATACATGGCCCCATTCATTCTTTCCGTCATACGGATCAGACGTGCTGGTCCCTTGGCAGAAAAACAGCCCCAAAGCATGATGTTTCCACCCCCATGCTTCACTGTAGGTATGGTGTTCTTTGGATACAACTCAGCATTCTTTCTCCTCCAAACACGACGAGTTGAGTTTTTACCAAAAAGTTCTATTTTGGTTTCATCTGACCATATGACATTCTCCCAATCCTGTTCTGGATCATCCAAATGCTCTCTAGAAAACTTCAAACGGGCCCGGACATGCACTGGCTTTAGCAGGGGGACACGTCTGGCACTGCAGAATTTGAGTCCCTGGCGGCGTAGTGTGTTAGTGATGGTAGCCTTTGTTACTTTGGTCCCAGCTCTCTGGAGGTCATTCACAAGGTCCCCCCGTGTGGTTCTGGGATTTTTGTTCACCGTTCTTGTGATCATTTTGACCCCACAGGGTGAGATCTTGCTGGAGCCCCAGATCGAGGGAGATTATCAGTGGTCTTGTATGTATTCCATTTCCTAATAATTGCTCCCACAGTTGATTTCTTCACACCAAGCTGCTTACCTATTGCAGATTCAGACTTCCCAGCCTGGTGCAGGTCTACAATTGTGTTTCTGGTGTCCTTTGACAGCTCTTTGGTCTTGGTCATAGTGGAGTTTGGAGTGTGGTGTCAGGTGTCTTTTATACTGATAAGGAGTTCAAACAGGTGCCATTAATACAGGCAACAAGTGGAGGACAGAGGAGCCTCTTAAAGAAGAAGTTACAGGTCTGTGACAGCCAGAAATCTTGCTGGTTTATAGTTGACCAAATACTTATTTTCCACCATAATTTGCAAATAAATTCTTAAAAAATCAGACAATGTGATTTTCTGGATTTTTTTTTTTCATTTTGTCTCTCATAGCTGAGGTTTACCTATGATGAAAATTACAGGCCTCTCTTGTCTTTTTAAGTGGGAGAACTTGCACAATTGGTGGCTGACTAAATACTTTTTTGCCCCACTGTACGTTGACATACCTAGTTTATGTATTTATGTTAGGGGCAGAAAAAATGTTACTGCACTCCAATTGTCCTAGTGATTGTGTCTGACTACTTTTTCTGGCCCAAGGACCGCTGAGGGGCAACGATGCAGGAGTGACCAGCGGAGGAAGCCTGCAGTGTGACTTCATCATCCACATAGTAGGCCCGAAAAATATTGCTCAGGCTGTTGAGCGTGTGAAGAATGTGCTGGAGCACTGCGAGGATAGATGGATCACCTCTGTGTCATTTCCTGCCATTGGAACTGGTAATGCTTACAGCGGATCCAATTCAATTTCATCATATTCAATATTGATATTCGCTAAACTATACTGTAAATTGTACAAGGAACCCTCAAACCTGGTGAATTATTAAAAATATCCAACATGTCCAAAAAGCAGTCAAAATCAGATTAAAATACGATTTTTTTTATACAAATTTTAATCTGAGAATTTGAACCCAGCCCTAATCTAATTGAAGTAAAGTAAAATAGTAAACAAGCTTGGCTTCTTTTGTTGCAGGCGGTGGTGGAATGAAGTTCCCAGAATCTGTTACTGCCCTGCTGTTAGGCATTAAAGCCCATTTTTCAAAGCATAAATTCAGTGCTCTGAAGCAGATCTTCCTAGTGGTTGACCAGGTCAAGGCGTTGCAAGAGGGTCAGCAGGTCCTCCATTCCTGGAAAAGGATGTCACAAGTATGTAAATTGCTGTAAAATTCTATTTTCAATACCATGAGCAGCCTTTGTGAACAGGGAAGAACAGAATAATGTGAGTAGTTCATTGTCATCGGCATTATTCTGATTTTTTTTTTTTGTAATAATACTACTTATTGTCCAACCTTGTTTATTGATAAGGATATGGCTGATGATGACGACAGCAGTAATGCCTCTTCCTGTGAGGAAGATTACTCAGGTCAGACATGGTTATTTTACGTTTGGTTGTTAAATACAACATTTGAAATCACAAATTAAAACATATATGTTATAGTAACCATGTATGCAGTATTTGCATGGTTACAAATTTTCTTACTTCTGCTGACTTATGGTCTTTCCATCACTCGTAGCAACCATTGCTGAAATCGGGTCGGTGAAAGTGAAACTGTTGTGTGGTGACATAACAAAGGAAAAAACGGATGCTATCGTCAGTACCACCAACACTAGCCTGAATCTCTTTTCAGGTAAGAAATTCAATGGCAGAAACTTTGGCCCAAATATATATTGTATCTTACCAAATTAAGTAAGCTTCAGATTAGCCCAATTTAGCATCTGAGGCTATTGTTGCTATTATTTTTCAAATCAACAAAATTGTTTATTCATTTCTTGTCAACAATTCTATACCCCCAGGACATCAAAGGAAGTTTTTTTCAGGTATTGCTTCGTCATTAAATTACAGTTTACTTTTTCTTTACAGGTGTTTCAGGAGCTATTCTCAACGCAGCTGGACAAACAGTGGTGGATGAATGCACCAATTTAGGTACGTGACTTTAAATTTAAAAGATATTTACATGTTTTGGTTAAATTGTTCTAGCTTTTAAAGGGACTTCTTTTAAATTTACACCTTTTCATTTCTCTTTGAATACACAAATGTGGACTTTTGGATATGCAATTGTTTTCCACTCTGATATAAAGGAAATCAACCTGGTGATGGTGTGGTCATCACCAAACCTGGCAACCTTAATGTAAATTACATCATTCACATGGTGGGCCAGACCAAGGAGAAAGACATTATCAGCTCCATGCTCAAGGTCTTCAAAATCTGCGAGGACCTTAAAATCCGGTCGGTTTCCTTTCCAGCACTTAGCACAGGTAGGCCGACATATTGCCGGCATTGCTCATCTTACAAATTCATCTTTGCAATGAAAAAGTGGGTTTCTTAAATCGACAATTCCATTCGTCATTTAGTGACAAATAAAGAGTTTGTGATGATGACCAAAGATACTAATACAATGTGGTATAATCAGAATCAGACTATGTTGTGGGCCGGGTTGTTGGTGAGTTGCCATGGGAAAAGTTCTTGTTGTTCATGAATATTAGCATTTTATTGCTCTTTCAGTAGTACCAAATAGTGATGTAAATAGAACAGTCAATTTAATATATGGCTTTTCAAGAGGATTTCTGATTACTTACTTTTTCCCAGGTGCTGGAAAGCTGCATGCAGTGGATGCTGGAAATGCAATGGTCACTGCAGTAGAAGAACACATAAAAAGCAACAAAACATCGTCCCTTATGGATGTCCATATTGTGATTTTCCAAACCGACATGTTCCAGGACTTTCGGAAGAGCTTGATGAAATGTAAGAAAGTGACACAAGCAGTTAAAAAAGTGAGAGTGTTGGTTAAGGTTTCTGCTGTATCTTTCTGCACTATAATCTAGACACAGTGAATATCAAACTTGCCATGATTTGCTCTGAATCACGTATGTTAATGGTCTATTGTTCTACTTCATATCATTCTATACCCTTGCATTATAACCTATATCGGTTTGTTATTTACTTGATTAATTTGTAAGTAAGAACCAACAAAGTAATAAATATACCTTTTTGTCATTACAGTAAAAATAAGTGCCCCCCAGGGATGTCTGGCAAGTGCCTGCAGGGATGTGTCCTTCCCCGAAGTGGAGGTTGAGGTAATTGGCTGCTGTTCGAGTGCCCTGGCAAACGTCCAAAAACTTGTGGATGACTTGGTGACAAACGAGTGGAAGCTACACCAGATCAGCTCCCCCTACCTGGCCCTACTTCTCCCCTCCGAGAAACAGGCCATCGTGGCTCTCAGCCGGAGCCTCCAGGTGTGCGTCAGTGTGTCGGCCCCGGACAAGGCCACCGTGTCTGGGAAGGAGGCCGACGCCCTGACCATGGTTCTGCAGATCGAGAAGGATCTGCAAAAGGCCAAGGAGCGTGCGACCCGGCAGGAAGAACAGAAGAGGCTGTGGAAGACGGTGCGCTGGGAGGTCTGCGCCGGGGAGGTGTGGGCAGAACTGGACCCATCTGTCAGTTTAGATCTTGAGCACGCCCTGCATAAGAAAGAGCCGAGCATCAGCTACACCCTGCAGAACCAGACCTACACTGTGAACCTGGACAAGATGGAGCGGACCGACAGGAATGGAACCATCGCTAGAATAAAGAGGACCCTGAAGGCTGGTTCTGAAATAGGTACAGTCCTTTATAATACGCTTTTGTGAGGGAGTGAAGTGGGGGGCATACTTTGAAACAAGTTTATTTTATTTTCCTGTTGAATCCAAACTTGTTATGTACTCAATGTGCTTTTGTTTGGTCACTGACGGTTGGTTGCATTAATTAAGACGGGGACCTAGGATGAAAATAAGACGCACCCAACTTACTTTTCTGACTCATCACACACAATGTTTGCATTGCTGTCATCTGCTTAGACATCTTACTTAGGCTGAGTACTTACTCAGTACTTACTTACTACTCAGCCAAAATATTTTTTCTGCATGAAGTAGCTGACCCCTGAAGAGGTTGGGCTTGGTGACAAAAACATCTATTTACATTCCAAATGTGTATTTCTATTATATATTCATTTAGGGTATACCGGAGCTAGAAATTAAATAATCAGAAAAAGAATTATAGCGATAGCAAAGCATTAACATATGCCTTGAATGTGTCATGTCTTAGCTGTCATAGAGCCACCAACAAATTGGGACAGGATGGATGACAAGACTCTGGACATTGTGGATCTGTCCCCAACCTCCGAACAGTACAAACGGGTTCAAGCTAATTTCCTGGAAACATCCAAAAATCCCAATAGTGCCACCTCTGCAACATTTACAGTGGTCAAGGTAAGGAGGAAGCATTTCAGATAAATAGGTAGATAGAAAAACAGTTGCGTAAAGCAATAAATTGAAAGTTGGAAAGATATATTTAACTTGTATTCATATGGACCTTCTCTCGTGTGACTAATAATACAACAATTAACAATAATAATACAGATCCAGAGGATTCAGAGCAAAGACCAATGGCAGATATACGCTGTGAAAAAACAGATGCTTGACAAGAAATATCCCCAGAACATGAATGAGATGGACCTTTACCACGGTACCACAGCTGAGATCTGCCAAAAGGTCAACAGCAATGGCTTCAACAGAAGCTTCTGTGGAAGAAACGGTTAGAGATGCATCTGCACACACATACACACAAACACAAGTGTTAATACTTCTATTTCATATTTATTCTGTTTTCCTCAGGAAAATCATTTTTCCTGTGTCTTTCATGTGTGTTATAATTTCTTTGCATTTGTACACAGGCACTCTGTATGGGAACGGAACCTATTTTGCCAAGCACTCCTGGTTCTCATGCAACTACAAATACTCTAACCAGGACGCCCAGGGGCTGAAGTACATGTACCAGGCTCGGGTGCTGGTGGGGAAGCCATGCCTGGGGACTCCTGGCATGGTGGAACCAGCCCCCCTGGACCCCAATAACCCCCTCTCCGGCCTCCACGACTGTGCAGTAAATAACGTCCAGAACCCCGTCATTTATGTGGTGTTCAGCGATGCAGGGGCATACCCTGATTACCTCATCAGCTTCAAGGCTTCTTGACAAAGCTGCACTCCTTCTGTACCGGCTATACAAATACATTCTTTATTGAATTGAATTGCACTCAACCGCATATATTTTAGAAGGATACGTGTAGTAACAAGTTAATCATATTACAATATACTGCAAGAATAATAATTTGTGTGTCTATCTCAAACATTTTTATGTGTTCTTTATTTGACGTCTTTGTCTCTGCCCAGAGATACCTAGAATAGTTCATACGAAATATTACTCAAATTACCTTCAAATCGACCATTTTCAAGCTCTTCTCTTTGCAGACTTTGGATAGGTAAAACGATCAAGGGATAATATTGTTTTCTGGTATTGCTTCGTCATTTAAGTTTTTATTTATCTTTTATATAATCCAATTGATAGTTGAAATTACATCTAAATTGACCGTAATATTGTACTTGTTCTGTTGACTACTCGACAATTTATTTTTAACAAATTGTGTTGATCCTGTTTTTGAATTTGAAACAGAGGTCCATATATAACAAGTTAGAGTCTTTTGTGAAATTGTATTCAACTGCTAAAAAAAACTTTACAATCAATCAAGTGGTCCCTGGAATAATACGTAAAGAATATTGAAATAAAGATATAAAACAGGTCATATACAGCGTCTGCCTAAGCTAGTGTAAGAAAAGTAAACATAAAGCGTAATCTTTGCACTACATCAGTGCAAGGCTGCCAAGTTTCAACCCCAGCCAATCAGATCGCTTGAAAACCTCTTCCTATCAGATCACTTTATATAGAAAAAAGTAAAATAAAGTGTGTGTTCAAAATGCTCAATGTTATAATTTCATGTTCTAAATTGGTTTGGTTTATATTTAACATGTGTCACTTCAAAACAATCAGATTTGGGTCCTTATTTCGTTTAATCTTGACTGCTGATAGTTTTCTTGAAATGTATTGAATCCATGGACCTATTATAGGAAAAAAACAAAAAAACTCAGACACGATAAGTTAACGGAGCAGTGAACTAGGCCCTCTCGGATGCCAGGCCGAAACAACATTTGTTTCATTACGACTCCTTTCAGCTGCCCACCCCTCCTTCTCCAGCAAAAAATAATTACAGAAAATTAAACTAATAAAACGCTTGAGGTGGCATTTTGAAAAGAGAAAATTTACATTTTTTTAGTACATGATATAAAGATAATTATGAGCCTTTGATTGATATCCAGACATTTTTTGCGGAGACACATTCCTGCTCCCTACTTGTATTGGAGTGAACGAGGATATCTACTTCTGGGCCCCTTGAATTGAGGGACCCGTCCACAGCCCGCTAAAGCGACTGCAATACCAGGCTTAGCCGCTGAGCACTGGTGGATTGCGGAAGTATGCGCTGTTCCCGGGGGCTTCACACTTCCGTGTATGGTGAAACGGTCTTGATAAACAAAAGTACTAGAAGATATACTTCCGTTTCATTATTTTGGACTTCAACGTAAAAGCTCAAATTGTATGACAAAATGTAGCCGATTAACCTCCGAACGAATAAACCAATGGAGATTTTGTGGGAATACAACACGCTAGAATTATGATAATATTTATTGTTTGAAGGCGGAGAGAAGCTGTTAATAATGATAATCAATAATCATAAAGGGTTTACAACTTTTTACTTTGGAGTCTTTATGTATTTGTCGTATTTGTGTTACCTGATTGCAGTTCAATGGACACAACATTTATGGGAATAGTGTTTGAGCTTTTAATTTTGAAACCAGCATATTCCGGAAGTCCTATATATATACTGCGGAGTAGATGTTAGCTGTATGTTCTCGGTTAGCGTCAGTAACTTTGACTTGGTTTTAAAGATTAATGTAACTAGTCAGTGGGGTTAAAGACACAGATACAGACAACATATTCTACAAATATGCGTTGGTTTGAAGGCTCCATTCCTGCTGCCATTGCCTCCGCCAAACAACAGAGTTTGGTGTTTGTCGTTGTGATCACAGGTATGTTTCTAGATGTTCTAGCTAGCTATGGTGTCCAGCGCAGCACACAGATTAACGGTGTTTACCAGCTGCCACCCTTTAATACACAAACACTTTAAAGAAATGACAACTGGCGTGCTGTTGTTGCTTGCGCTATAGAATATAACACATATCAACGAGTTCCCAAGCTATGTGTTTGCTTCCTATGACTATGGTGTTGCACAGAGCAGTGTCATCCAGAAATGAAAGGAACGAAACTTTAAATATCAATGGAGTTTGGCTTTAGAGTCATGGTCCTGCAATTTCTTGGCTTATATCCCCGGTAGCCCCGTGCATGACTTGTACATCCACGTCATGAACGGGGCGACCCTCTATTATGTAGTTAGAGCTGACCATTTCTGATGTCATTAACCAGCTTTTTCCACACACGAACAATAATATCAGCCAGCAATAATACCATCGGCATTTATCCGACTCTCTCATTTCTATCCCTCTGTAAACATTCAATCTTAAAAATGCAATGCCATATAATTGTGGTGGTCTAACCTTAGTGGAGTTGGTTTGGAGTCAATATGATAACACAATTGCTTCTCGGAATTCCTCACACCTCCAAAAGGCGAAGATGAGCTGTCCGCGCAGTTGCAATCGAGCTGGGAGGAAGACAAAGTGTCAGAAGCAGCACATAATTGCTGTGTGGCAATAAAAGTGGACGCAAAGAGGTATGGATGTACATGTGAAAGAATCACATGAAGACTTGCTGCATGCAGTCTCCAGTGAATACTTACTTCAGGACTGTTAACTGAATGTAAATTAGCACTTCAGGATGAGTAGAGTATGCACATTTGCCTCATGAGGTATAAAGAGCGGTTGATATTGTAATAGACAGTAACCCACATGCATTACAATTAGGGATGTGAATAACTCCAAATTTTCATGGTTGAATAATAGGTGGATGGTATGAATGAATAATCGATTATTCGATGTGTGCCGACATTCACAAAGGCAGCCATGGATCATCTGCAAGAAATCACTTAATATCTTGAACGCAAAACAACAACTACCTGCTAAGTAGTTCCAGTCAAATTGTCTGTTGAGCCCTCAAAACGAGAGCTGGTAAATTGTGAAAAATGCATTAAACTGTAATCCGAAAACGCTGTTATATGCTATAGTCCCTACAGTATCTGGTATAAAGGCTGAATCGCAACGGTCTACTTTCAACATAAGAAGTACGTGTTTATAATTTGAAATTCATCCCAGCCTTTATACCACCGATACTATAGGGTCTATAGCATATAACCGTGTTGTCTGATTACAGACAACGCAGACAACTAGCAATGCTGACAACATCGCTAGTTAACACCGCAACTGCAAATCAACCGCACGGAGATAACCATGGCAACCAGTCATACAAATTTTCTTATGGCGATAATTCTGCGCGCACATCCGCCGTGTTGATAAACAAATAATCCCCCTATGAATGAATGGTCTTCATTTATTTTCTATGGCAAGTGACCGTGGTATAAGCGGGATAATGCCCTTGGACACCTGTCCAACATTAGTTCCGTCTTTAATTCTTGTTTATTTGAATTGGGAAAAAATGTTAACGTCCAAATGTTAAGAATTGACTTTGACCCTTGGGAACGAATAATCGAATATTCTGACCCATCCCTAATTACAATGCTATATATTTCTGAGAAAACATTAAAGTTTCAACATTCAGAATGTATTGACCCTAGTTGTTTGATTGTTTTTATGTGTTCAAAGTATTTGACCAATACAGCAGTTAAATCTGAATATAACTTGAACAAAAATGTATGCTTTGTACTTTCTGACTCTGCTTTGTCTTTTGCAGTGAGACATGCACACAATTCTCCCAGATCTGTATCCTTCTGTTGGGTTTCCCAACCAGAATTCTATTGCTAATAATGCTTTCTCCAGAGAGCAGGCATGCCAGGCCTACTCCTGGTATGTCAGATGGGTGACGCAACATGAGCGCTTATTATCCTAAAAGTGAATTCATCTGTGTCCATTAACTTGTGTTTCAATTTGACACAAAAAAGAGAAGCTTCCACTGCCCCACACACTAGTGTAGTTCAAACCCTGCTAATGGTGAGCTTTGATGCAAGGTTGTGCCTTAACATCATTGAAGACCCTGTGGTGTGCGTACCATCAAGCTTCTTCATCGGGGAAAACGGGATTCCTCTGGAGGTCGTCGCTGGCAGTGTGTCCGCAGAGGAACTCCTCAAGAGGATTACCAAAGTCCAACAGGTAAGGGGAGTTCCAAAGGTAGCAAAATATAGAAAATATACTATCCAGGTGATTCCCATCATCATTGACAAAGAGAGGGGACACATCTTGATGTTTTGTCTCTACTATAACTTGCTTTTTGTTCAGAGATGTTTATGGCACACTAACCAAGCCTGAATTTGCCTTTAACTGTGCATTAATTCCCCGCCTCGGTCTCTTCGGTCAGATGCACCTTGAGCAGATCAGCAGCGGCGGAGCGGCAATGCCAGTGGTTCCCATGGAGACCACCATGTCTGGCAATGCCTGCGTAATGCCAGAACCCATCCTGGCCCCTGCAGCAGCAGAAGACCCTACTGCTTCTCCTCCAGAGGCTGCAAGGAGCACACCCCTGCCATCTAATGCCACAGCCGCAGGCCCTTCAAAAGGTCAGTGACGAGGGGAACACAAACATCTGGGGTTGGGACAGCCACCTTACTACAGCTCCAGGAGTTGCGAAAGCCATCCCCAATGATATATTTCCTACACATTTAAAAAATATTTGAATCTTTACATATTTATATCTCTGTAGTGGGCCTTATGCTCAGTGTGTTGTAATTCAATTTTTTTCCAACCTTTTTAAGCCATGCTGCACCATCAATGCGATTTGTCTTTGATACATTGCCAATTTTAGCCTCCACTTTTGTGTTGATAAACTCACTTTATTCTGCCCAGAACCTCTCTCAGGGCAAACAGGAGGAGCCGGCTCCCATTCGGAGGCAGCCACCCCCGGGGAGGAGAAGAGTTCATCGTCAGAAGAGGCCCCGCACAGCTCTCAGCCCCAGGAGAACCTCGACACCAAGGTGGACAGGTAGGACTGTGGACACACACAAATGCATACGCTCATGCTCTCAGACAACGGCTACACTGTTGTGCCCATCGGTAAAATGTATGAACTGTGGCGGATTAGGATTAAAGCTGCTGTTGGTAAGATTGGATGAGGGTTACAAAGAGGGAGAAGAACAGTATTTGTTTATAAACTAACCCCCTGTCCTGCTCCCTCCCTCCCAACGCCATTGAGAAGACGGGGCTCAACTGTGATAACTTTATGCACTCATGATTTACAGGCAAAATAGATATCCTCAATCAGGGAGAAGAGGCCCTGGTTGGTAAGAAATGAACTGGGATTGGTTAAAATGTAAATGTTCTAATAAGGCAGGTGTAACCGCATTTCACTCTCATTTCACAGGAGCATTTCACTCTAATAGCTGACAGATGCAATCAAATGATTGTTTTAATCCTCGCAAACTACAGTAAAAAAACTTTGTGTGTTGTGTTTCTGCTGCTCAGGTTGACAAAGAAACTCGAGGACAGACGAGAGCAGAAAAAGAAGGGAGAGGAAGAGGTACGTGTTTTGTCATTTTATTTACTGTGCAAGTATTGACAAACCTTTTCTGTTGGCCAAGACGAGTACCCCTCTGACATATGTCATAAGTTTATGAGCACCCTTTATAACTGTCAAGCTAGTCACAATCCATTATCACAATATTGTTGAACCTAAACTAAATAGCAATACATTTGACACTTCGAGAGACTATAGTTCATATTTGTAATGTGGATATGATCATTCTTATTTTCACCAAACATTTTTACAGAAAGTATCTTAATTTTCCTAACCCTTGTATTCGGTAGTTAAGGTTCATACTGATATGCTCACCATGCAAAGCGAGTGCTAGGACAAGGAAGGGGACGAGGTGAGCGGCTGAGGTGTGGTCACATGACGGCCGCGAGCCTTGTGTCCCCCAGGAGGAGGTCCGTAGGGAGATGGAGCGGAGGAAGCAGGGCAAGGAGATGCTGGACTTCAAGAAGCAGCAGGAGGACGACAAGAGCCGCCGCATCATGGACGAGAGGAACAGGGAGAAGGCGGAGGAGAAGGCCGCCAGGGACCGCGTGAAGCAGCAGATCGCCTTGGTAACACGCACACACACACACTCTCTTTTCTCTCTCACTCGCTTCCTTACTCTTTGTTACCTATGGTGAAGACCGACCAATAAGTGTGGCTGTTACACATTTGACAATATAACGGTGACTTTGGGTTGCAAGACCATTTTTAAAGTCTACTTTGTTATTTCTGGACAAAATGAACTCTTTGTCACCTTGCTGGTTTTTTTCACGGCAAAAGTCCCCTCTTGGTTTGGGTCTTGCCGGAGCATAAGCCCGGGTCATTCATGCGCGTTGTCCACAGGACCGGGCAGACAGAGCAGCCCGCTACGCCAAGAACCAGGAGGAGGTGGAGGCTGCCAGGCAGGCGGCGCTGCAGGCCAGGCAGGCGGAGCAGGAGGCCAAGAAGGATGCTGCAGCCCGGGAGCGGAGGTGAGCCGCTGGGTTCTCATTAAATGTGTTGCAAGATGGGTTTTTTTTGGTCCTTTACACTAGCAGGACCTCTGTTTTAATTCACATCAATGGACAACACGGCGCAAAGTGCACAGATTTATCCGTTTGCACAATTCGGTTATTTAAATCGTTTAATTGTTGAAATGGGAAGAAGTGTTAGTCCCTTGAATCTTTCTGTGCGTTCGTTCACAGTGCCGTAGCGAGGATACAGTTCCGTCTGCCGGACGGCTCCTTCTTCACCAATCAGTTTCCTGCAGAGAGCCTGCTGCTAGACGCCCGGGAGTATGCTGTCCAGGTCAGAGCCAACCCGGCACACAGCCCACCTATGCAAAATGAAAGCTTGCACGAACTCTCGTAGAGCATTCAACTGTATTTTAGAAATTTTGCCAGGTCACCGTTTAGACTGTGACAAAACAATTATTAGTTTGGTTCTGTTGTATTTGTTCATCTTAAGGCAAAACAGTTTTCTACGTCATGTGACGCCGTGGTCACACCTACGAATTGCCCGAATTGTGACCGAACAGAATTAATCTGCTCCTCGTCCAGTCATCAGTGAGGGAGTTAGACAGCTGAAAAACGGGGCGCTGTAACACATATAAACAGCTTCACACCGTTTCTCCTTTACCGACGGTGGAGGGAACTAGTTAAATTGTCTTCCATTTGTATCTTATCCTGTATACTGGCCTTGGGCAAAGTGTCCCTGGCAGCACACAGTGTTCTGGCTCATCCAATAAACCCTCCCAATTCCCCTAAACAGTGCGTCTGACATTCACCAACAACCTTCACCCACATTTAAATAAATAATAATGTGGTTGTTTACTGCAGTGTTGTCCTCACCGGGATAAGGCGTGGGTATAGTTCCTTCTCATGGGCAAGTCCTCAGCTCATAATAAGAAGGGGGGCCATGAGGAGAAATGCTACCTAGTGGTTTATTATTCTGGGTTTAGGCATCCTTAAAGAGTTCTCATGCAACTGCCTCACTGTTCATGTCACGTGGGCTCCGCTCCAGCAACTGTCAGTGGCGTCTTTTGACACGCTTCCCCTTCGTTTTGTTTCTCCTCAGGAGACGGGCCATCGCTACGGCAACTTCTCCATGGCGACCATGTTCCCACGCCGCGAGTTCACCAGCGAGGACCTCAACAAGAGCCTGCTGGAGCTGGAGCTGGTCCCCAGTGCCTCTATAGTGCTGCTCCCAGTGAGTGCACCCCCACCACCGCCTTATACCGATCCGTTCGTTTTCGTTGTTTTTTTATGAAACACGTTGCAGCATTTGTGTTATTCATTTGTTCCTCCTGGAATTGTCGTCAGCACAGTTGTTTGTGCCCGGCTTGTCACATGGCCAGGCCCTCAGGAACCTCACATTATTGATCCTCAATGCTGTTTACATCCCATCGAGTCATGAGTGTGAAGTTGATTGTTCTCACACACACACACACGTTTCTAGCAGTTTGGTTAGGATCAAGCCCCCGAGGCCGGTTCTAATTCCAGGTGTGGACAAAATAAGGTGTACAGAATTTCCCAGCACACAAAAAGGGCATAATGACTCATTTCGAAGCCGAACTGTGTCAGACAAAACAAACACTGCGTGTTTGTTTTCGACTTGCCATGGCTTGTGACATGGCCGTCATCCCCGACCACACTCCAGGATGCATGAGAGTTGCCCCGGTTAACTCAATAACAACCGCGTCGGCGTACGCATGGTCCTTAAATTTCATGATTCCATTTCACTTGAAGTCAAAATGGACGACCAACCACCTTTTGTGTTTCGCACGCGACTCTCCAGCCGTGGTTGTTTCCCTCCAGAGCTGGTCGTCTGAGACACAGGGTATCGCTGGCACGTGTCTTGACGTGGCTCCTCTGAAAGGTCCTAGCAGTGAACATGTCGCCCCGCTGTGTCTCCCCCCCCCACTGTGTAGCAGTCGAGCAGGGCGTCCAACATGGTGCGCCAGGCCCAAGGAGGCGGGTTCTGGGCCATCCTGGAACACATCCTCTCCCCGCTGCTGGCAGTCTGGAGGTACATCACCGGCCTCATCGCCCCCAGCCCACCTCCTCCGGCCGGGGAGGCCACCGGCAGTGGGCCCGCCCAGCCTGGTGCCTCCGGGGGCCAACCAAACAGGTGGGTGGAGGGGCATTCAGGCGTCCACCTCCTTAAGACTTTTTCAAAGTGGTGGTGTAGTTCTTTCCCAATGGAAAGTTTCATAAATGCACCATGCGATAAGCGTTATTGTCTTGTTGAGGTTCAGAATGTCGACCAAGAGTGAAGAATTGACCAAACCTGAAAAATGTAGAACTATATTGCACATCACATGATTCTCACCTTCAGATATGGCCTGATTGCACATGTGGACAGTGGCTGTAAATGGTTATTTTCTTGATTTCTGGCGTTTCCATGCCTGATGTACTTCAACACATTACACAAGGCAGAGGATGTTGCTCGTTAATTAACCATGAAGTTCTCTGCCTATCGAATGTTCCAATGTTATGTTCTGCAGACCAAAACACTGATTATCTTATACCCATATTGATTGTGTCAATCTAGCATCCTCTAAGGTAAATATAACTCTATCGAATCGCCCCTATACAAATTAGTTACTTGAGCGGGGTAACAAAAAGGTTTTATCTCAATAGAAAGTAAAATGGCATAACAAATATTCTAAAATCCAACTCCAGTTTTTCAGTGGAGCGTGATTCTGCACTGAGAGCTGTCGGTGGTGTGATCATGTTTTGGTAATACACTGGCTAACCACAGGATGGTGCTGTCGGGTTGTATTTGTATTCTTGACCATTCTTGATCATGTTAGTTATCATAGTAGCTCCTTGAGAACGAACCCTAGAATCTCACACTTGTACGTCATCAATTGAATTATCCAAAGCTAACATTGTTACTTTAAGATTAAGTTGGACCTTATGAATTGAAAGGTGCTAGGGAAGATTTGAGAGTTGTAAATAGACAAAAATGCTACCACAAAAAAAGCTCCTACATTTCCCCGCCATTGAGAAGTACTAATAGTTGCGGGTGGCTGTCATTTCCAACAAATGAGACTTGAATGATTTATCTTAACTCTTAACCTACAGCACCTTTTACAAAGGATCTATCCATTCCCTCACACAGAGAAACCCTTCGCAAGCGCACACATGAGAAGCGGCAAGAGGAGTTCAAGAAAGACGGTAAAATCTACAGACTCCGGACACAGGGAGACAGTGAGGACGACACCAACACCTGGAACGGCAACTCCACCCAGCAGATGTAGTGCCCCCCCCAGCTGCTTCTCCCTCTCTCTACCTGTCTCTTATCCCCCCCGTCCTCTCTGTATTCCTGTATCTCCCCCCCCCAGTAACGAGGCGTGGGAGGTCTGTCAACTGACTTTTTAATGCATTCTGCTGAATTCTAGGGCTATGTTTATGCAGGTTTTGGCCGTTGTGCTCTTTCCTGTCCATGACTGCTCCCGCTCGTCGCCTGCATGGGTAGATAATAATCGAGCTAGACCTCCTTTGGGCTTGGGGTGTGTGTCTGTCTGTATGAGTGAGCGAGTTATGGGGCGAGACAGCGGGGGTCTTATTATATAATAACGGTGTGAGTTTCTGGAGGTCTTCGGTGGCCAGTAACTCGTAAAGATGATACTAGTTTGCAGCCGAAGGAAGAGTGATGTGTGTTATTTAATATAGCAGTAACCCTCAGATGTATAAAATGCTCTAAATTAAACTGTGTGCGTGAGGGGTTCTGAATGCGTTGTCTCTGTAGCTGTTGGTTTTCTACCACAAACTTTGCCGGACATCATGGTGCAGTACGGGCAGAACGTTGTTTCTACAAATTAAAAAACGATGGACGACCACTGTACGGCTCTGATTTAGCCCTGAGGAAAACAAAGTGCCCTGTTTTTTCAATGAACTCTGAGTCATGTCGTTCTTGCATACGCACAGCTTATTTCTCCATATCCAAGAAGCAGGAAGACAGATAAAATCAATACAAATAATTTTGAAAGGAATCAATTCAAAATACATAAATCAAAGAATGAACTATGCCTTTAAAATGCATGTATCTAAACACAGCTTAAACAAATGATATGCAGATTTTACCTGGATGTTTTGTCTCAAATCATTACTTTTTCTTTAGACTTTAATTATAGCAGTTCTATTGTATTTTTCAAGATATGTTCCTGTTGATTTAAATTGGTTCACTTTCTGTATATCCTAATGTAATGTTGCAATTTAAATGCCTCAGATTAAGTTTGATCATAACACAATAAACATGAAAGCAAGAGCATTTATTGGTTTCAGCTAAAATATTAAATATTTGGCAGAAATGTTGAGTTTGCAAATTGTGGTCTACTTATTGTATTTAAGTGTGGCGTGGTTTATCCCAAGCCACAGCCAGGAGGGGGTCAAGCTCAGCCTATAGCCTACATAAACATACAAACTGATAAAGACAGTCAGTCTTCAATTCATGGGGTAGGATACATTACGTATACATGATGACGCTTCACCCTTTAACTAGCTACATTCTGGACTCCCTCGCATTAAAAGGCTGGGAGTGGGCTGAACAAACATTATCTGGATTCATGAGACTAAACTGAAAATGCTACTTTGGCGCACATACCATCCGATTAATAATCGTAAGTGGCCCCCCAGCCGCAGCGTTGAGAATTAATGGAGGACGATGGGGTAGGTTGATGGCATGCACTGAGAAAATGATGTTAGCTATAATCATTTCTTTGTGTGATATTGCACATAGTAGCAAAACCTGCACATAAAAACTTGTAAAAAAAGATTAGAAAGAATTAACCCTAATATATTTGTACTAACATTGACCTGCAGCGCTGACTGCTATCGAGATAAACGATCAATACATATAACAGATCGCAATAAAGTATATGAATATTCAGTTGGTTCAACCTCATTACTAGTTGTTACTAACTTCTACACACTGTACCTTTAAACTTGTGATATGCAAATAATGTTAATAAATATCCAATTACTCACTGGCCACAAGATAGCGCTGTGGTCGTATTCCTATCCTTGTGGAAAAGATGAAGATGAGAGTCGGATGACGGTAATAAAGCCATCAGTCTAGTAATTATCCTCATATTGGTATTATTGTTTAAATCACGGTTTACAAATAGTAATTACCCGCAGATATCTACTTTGTCAAGAAAGCCCAGAGGTGGTTGAGTTCTTTCACAAGAAATGTTCTGATGGCGGCTCATACTAGCAGGTCCATGCCAATACATGGGCATATTATGGCCCATCCTTTTATTGCTGCAAATACACACCAAAATGGTTATTTGGTTGTCCTACTTGTATTTTTGTGCTGTAAACAGCCCAAGAGCTAGGCCATTTCCCCCAATGTCCAACCTATTTGATAGATAATAACGTCCTTAGTGAAATTGGTGCTAGAGACAATGAAGTTGAGATCAGAACAGACTAGGGTTTTCGCAGATGGTACTCACGTATTTTGTACTTTCATCCAAGGGTGGCAAAGCATTAGGAGATGTAGAGCTTCCAAGAAACAAACCGGGAAACCCTGGACATTATCCATTTTCTTGTAACTCATGGCTTAGAAATTGAAGCAAAACTAATGTCAAATATAGGCCCTATGTGTAGGTGACCAATGGAAACAAATGTATATAGCATGCTCAATCTAGCATGCTATGTGCAAATAGATTAGCTAGCTAGTACACTATTAATACCAGATATATTGCAATGATTGGAACTCAGCTTCCGTTGAATCGAAACCGCGAATAGGATTCCTACAGCTTTTATCGCAGGTAAACCCACCAGAAAGCATTCTACTAAGACTTCAGAACACATAAGGTTTTCAATAACCCCCTTTGGTTGCCAATGAGCTTTTTTTTCAGACGTCACAATTCATTTTATGACATCGGCCATGATGAGTGTTGGATGGTGAACGGTTGGAGTTTTGACTGGACTAAAGAATAATCAGTGACTATGGGTTGGCATCTTCATCCAGCTGGATCTTCCTCCAAAGTGGCCCACCGAAGTATAATTGGTTTAAGAGAACAACATTAATTCCTCCCCCACTTTCAGCTTGCACAGTAGGCCTACAAGTGCAGGCAAGGGCAGATTACAAAGGAGTAGGCGAGCAGCAAAGTGTAATTCCTCGAGGCAAAGTAGATTAGTCAAAATTTCAGATTTTATTTGTATTTTCCCTTTGAGGACGACCAGCGTCTACCTAAAGGTGGCGCCCTAGGCGACCACCTATTTGCAAGGGGTCGGCAACCTTCACTATCAAAAGAGCCATTTCTGGTCCCTTCCACCAAATAAAATGTATCTGGAGCCAGAAAACGTATTCGACCCCTAAAATGAAGATAACACAGCATCTAACGATTTATATTTATTTATACTACATATAAAATAACCAATAGTTTGTTGCATTTATGAAATGTGTTGGCCTAGGATGTGACGTTTACTTTAGTTGACAAAATAAACCTTTGTTTCTATTTTTGTGTCACAGTATCACCTTGATCTCCAAAATGACGTGTTCCCTTTGAAAATAAATAGTTATTCATTTCAATTTTTTCCCGAAGCTACATGGAGCCACTGCAGAGAGGTTGAATAGCCGCGGGTTTCCGACCCCTATGCCTTTGGCCTGCCCTAAACATGTCTAACGGCCGTGGTTGAGCACCATAGCAAGGTGGGTTTCATTTATACAGTTCTAACATCATGTACAATTTCGCCTGCATATTTCTGTCTGCATGTGTAACTCGGCAATGATCGCAAGCATGCCGATATTATAGACCGATGGTCTATAATATCGGGAAGGGGGGCGCAGATAGAAGTTAGGAAAGCCTCAGACGATCGACGACGTTGGATCTCCTGCAGGTCACGGGGTGGCGATAGAAGGGAAGGGGGCCTGCTTAGGAAAGTGCTCTGGGATCTAGCGGGCACCTTGCAATTTATCGGCTGTTGTAAAAATGCAGCGTCTACCTTATTGTGCTTGGAGATGTCCCCTCCACACGCACTGGGTCTTGTGTTAGGGGCTACTTACCGATGAAGCCCAAAATATGTCCGTATCTCCATTAAATCAACGGAAACATTCGATATTAAAATATCCGCTTTAAAAATGACTAGACGGTGCACAGACGCCTTAATGTGATGTCCGGTGGCATAGGACGAAGGGGAAGAATAGAATAGAATAAGCGGCAGTCTAAATGGATGACCATAACCAAACAACCCATGGGTCATTTACCAGAGGAATTTCGCCGTCGCTCAATTGCACCGGGTTGACGCGTAGTCGCGTGACCGTCCAGATGTTCCCCTAATTACGCATTAATAATCTCCCGCTCTGGGTGGAATAATGCCTTCGCTTCGCGGGCGGACACGAGCCCGTGCCTCGAGGGGAGCGGCTCATTTGATCCGTTTTCACCACTTTCTGCCTAGCGCCGGCTCCTCCGGGCTCCGCGCGAGGGCCACGGGCGGCTGGATTTTTTTCCTTGTGCCAAATTGCTTTGACGTTATTGGAGACAAAAATATTACCATTGAGGGCACCTCGCCGTTTCACGAGATTAGGCTGGTGGGAGGTTAATGTAGCAGCCAAATAACCCCATAAAACGGAAATTGAGATGAATTGTGCACTGTAACGACTAATTTAGGCAATACTCTCATATTGGCATACGAATGCACACATCTTTAGAAAACCAAGCACTTGGCATATCTGCCGACATTCAGCGGGTAATATTTCGTTGTGTTGATGAAAATACATTTTAATCGCAGATAAACATCAAACAGAAAACTTTGCACTTGATTTTGACAAATATAGCTGGAACTCTCGCGAGAGACTTTTGGAAAGGCCTTCCTGGTCTGGGAAAAAACACATAATTTGGTGTAAACATTTATTGGTTTTCAAACTGAAATAAAAATGACTTGCACCAGCATTGAAGAGCCTTTCAGAATCCACACATTTTCTTTGAGCGAAACAAAATGAACAAAAGAAAGTGAGATATCTATATTTATAAACATCTATAGCTATATATAGCTATAGATAAATATATCTATAGATATATATATATATTCTGTTGTATAAATGTGCAAATGTTTTTATTTTCCAGTGACCCAGTAGGTTGAATGCAAGACCTTCTGATGACAGATTTGACACTATTGGCCTTGTACCGGGGAAAGACGAGATAGGTGGATGGGAAAGTTTTGAAAGCGGAGGTTTGCCAAGATAAAACTGGGTGGTGGAGTGTTTTCTTTCCCTATGTGTTGAACTTTGTTTAATTAAATTAAAAACCAGGGCAAGGAAGAAAACCAAGAAGCCATCGTCATTCTCACCTGTGCCTGTGACCAACACGTATAATGTTGCCTGTGATTGGATTCTTCAGCTACTATATAAATTATTTACAATAAACGGGTCTTTTACATACACAGACAGGTGTCTTCCTTTGCGTGTGTGTCTATGTGGAGAGTAAAGCAGTAGACTCGGGAAAGAAGGCACGACAGTAGACCCATTGTGTAGCAGAGGGGGTGTGTGTGTGTGTGTGTGTGTGTGTGTGTGTGTGTGTGGCGTTGTTCTGACCACAAGAGTCTGGGCGTTATTGTGATGTATGAGTGAGGGTCATACTTGGATACCCTGCCCCCTTCCCCACACACACCTGTGGGTTTGGGCTCGGGGAGATGGGAAGGCTTTGGTGGAGCTTAGCTTAGAGAGAGAGCGAGAGCAGAGTGTAAGAGGCAGCAGAGACACTCCAGAACAGGACGGGCGTTTCACAGGCACCGCCATTGAACCGAGCATCAGCTCAAATTCAAAAATATAATTTTATAAAGCAACAAAAACAAAAAAAAAACAACAATTTTTAAAAAGGAAAAACAAAGGAGAGGGGGAAATAAAACCAGACCTTTTGATATGTTCGATTACTTTCTTCGACAAGGGCAGAAAGCGATTTCAATTAGAAATATATTAACGTCATGTTTTGGGGTTTTTGGGGGGCTGAGGCAGGGGCACGGGGAACAGAATATTGGTGCATTTTCAGCTGCGTTTTTCATGTCCACCGATTTTTGCGCAGATCTACAAAGACAAAACATTCCCCAAAAAAGAGTCTACAAATCAAGTGTAAAAACAAACCCGTCCTACGACAAACCAACGAGGAGCGAAAGGGATGCTGGGAGGGCCACCGCGGAGCCAGGCTACCGGTGGGGGCGCGACACTGGCCGAGGGGTGGTGGGAGGGGGAGGGGGCGCGACTGTCCTTAAAAAGGTTTGTTTGCTTGTTTGTTTTTAAAGCCAGAGGTCTGTTGATGGTCGCTGCCGTTCCGCTGCAACAACAACAACAACAACCACCACCACCACCACCACAGCGCCCCCCTATGTTTGGGGGCCGGTCCACCCCGGACCGACGACAGCTGGGCCAGGAGCCCTGCTCGTAGCGAGTCTGAGTGCGGGGGACTTGCGGGAGACGTGAGGGGTGGATTTATGTTGGTCACCACTGGCCCCTTTGCCGACATTCCTGGTGGTGGTGGTGGTGGTGGTGGTGGTGGTGGTGGTGGTGGTGGTGGTGGTGGTGGTGGCGTGGGGCCTAGGGGGTCCTGGGGGTCACCCTCACTCCGGCACCCACCTGGTGTCTGCGGCAGCTCGGTCACCTCCAGGACGCGCCGGCTCACTGGAGGAGACGAGAGAAGAGGGCCACATTCATCAGGGCCACACAGAAAACGGAGCCGCCTTTTTTCAATGCTTAGTTTCCGTTTGTCATCGATTATCGTCCATCATCGGTGCGTCTGAGGGACACCGGATAACAAGGTGAGCTTTACGGATGATGGTGATTGGGATTTGATCATTACTCCCCGAAAAACAGGATTGATCGATTATTTCAGGACGATATTAATGCAATGTAGCATGAACCCGTCATAACCTCTTCTAGACTTTTGATTATCATTTTGAATTCACGAGACGGGATTTGCTTACACTGAGATCGGTGGACAGAGCTTTCCTTGGCGGCTTCCTCCCGCGCCCACCGCCATGTCTCATTCCCATTGGTACCTGGCAGGGGGAGGAAGGGGCGGAGTCACACACGGGAACAGCGCAGTCATTGGCCTGCGCCACTCCTCCTTTCAGCCCATTTGGACGCGAGCTACGGCAAGGATTTGGACCAAACAGAATCTGAAGCAGGGCGTTTCGGAGGGGTGACAGAGCAAGTCAACCAGCTGCTTTGGGTTCGCTCACCTGGTGGCCGGGCATCATCGGGGGCGCGTGGAGAAGAGGGGGACGGATCTGTGGGTTGTACTGGAGGGGCTGCCCGAGCAGCGGGTACCGCGTGTCACCTAAGACCAAGACCGACACATTCAGCTGCCAACGGTGCGGACACACACGTGCTTTAACTGGGGGGGGGGGACAAAGGTTACCCCACTCCTACAAAGGCACAGGCCCTGTGGACGGGTCTTACCGTGGCCGGGCAGGAAGGGTCGGGAGAACTGTGGCATAAGCGGGGCGGAGGACAGACCAGGACGGAGGCTCTTCACATTGGTCAGGTGGGTGGGCGTGGGCGACTGGGCGGGCGAGGTGGCGGGGCTGCCCAGTTGGGGACTGCTCTGGGGTTCAAATTCAACACTCGGGTCAGCTGGTTGGGTGAGGTCTTTGAATTCTCCACATGAATGTATTCTATTGGGTATATGCACTTCATTTGTACAGTGTCCTTGGGTGCCTTGGAAGGCGCTTTTAAAATAAAATGTACTGTCATCATCATCATCATCATCATCATCATTAACTTCAAAACTAAAAGCATCCATCAAATTGTTGCTATGAAGAGCAATAAATGTGTGCGCGTTTGTGGCCCCTTCTCACCCATCGGCTGCACCTGCGCACGACAATGTGCGGGTCAAACCAGGGCAGGTGGCCGGCTCACCTGTGAGGTGTCGAGGGACGAAAGCTCTGCGGACTTGGGCGGCCTCTGGTGGTCCAGACTGTAGTACTTGTGGTGCTTCCACTGGGGCGGGGAGTTGGGGCGGGGCAGCTGGCCGTGGGGGAGAGTCAGCTGCATCATCACCATGCCGCCGCCCGGGGGAGGGGGGACTCCTGTCGGCGGGGGCACATTAGGTGGTTAGCGGCCGCCAGATCGGTGGGTGGAGCGATAGCGCTTCGATGTGCACGCGTTGGAAATGTGAATGACTGGGGAGAGGGGTGACCACCTCGCAGCGAATATTCAAATGTAAGAGACGATTCCAACGCTGGAACATTTAATTGGTCCATTTGTGACGTGCACGTTTAATGAGGAACGAGGACTAAAACGTGCCGGTGTGCCTGAATCTCCAAATAATTTGAGGAAGAGATGTACTATGAGCCGCTTACAGCAACGCACACCGTCTTATCGCAAAGATAAGCATGTTGATCGGCACCAGACCAAAAACAGCCTTGAAACTTTCGCCTGAAGGTCGTAAGCCGGTCCCCAGCAAACCTGCGACGTCAGGTCCCTGGCTATTGCATTCAGTGGCAGGGTACGAGCCCGTTATTATACTGCTGCCTTTTAAGCGTCTATTTGTCGAGGCAGGCGGTGGCGTCCTCTCCAGACACTGTCTGTGTTTCAAGGGCAGCCGTGGCGTAAATACCACATATCACATCAGAGAACTTAAACCCGACTTCCATTTCAACAGCGGGCTAAAAGAGCTTTTTACCATTTTATGTTTTTTCATATTTTCGGAAGGTGTCGACAGCGCAGCTCCCCCGAGCTGTTATTCCCAACACGTCTGCGCTGTTCCCGGTGTGAATAATGGGACGACCGTTCGGAAAGACAGCTTTTATGTTCAGAGTCGAATTAACGACGACTCAAATTAGTGAAACGTGAACAAAACGGGAGCCAAGACAAGTCAAGTAATCATCTGGGAAGTCAAGGAAAATCCCCCAAAAAGTGGAGTAATTAACTACGCTTTTGTTTCAATCAAGCATGATTCGATGCCGAGTTGGCAGAGAGTGAGTGACAACACGGAGCTCTAAACGGTGGACGGCCGGGGAGAATCTAAATGTTAGCGAACGTTAGTGAACATTCAAAAGCGGAGTTCGCCTTGAAACCCACTCTGCCGCTGGATAATCCCTGCACAGAATTAAAAACATTCTGACCACCTGCTTGGGTAGAGCAATCCAATTTTGGCATGCCAAGGAACATTTGCCTCCATGGTATAATTAGCTCCCGAAGAAGGAGAGGGGGGGGCATAAAAGCAGCAAATTAGAATTCAGAGATCCGGCGGTTCCCTTCAATAAGGACCTGGCCGGGCAGAAAGCTGCCGAGGAATGACTTTTTAATTACCACCCCATATCTGTTCAATAATTAGATCGTTAGGGCTGGAGAGTGTAATTTCAATTAGCACCTTGAAGGCCTCTTTGACGCACACACGACCACAGCCGGAATGGGTTTGAGGGGGGGGGGCAAAGCAGCAGAAGAAGGAGCGCTGATCACAGTCGCCGAGACGTCTACATCACTACCTTCCTTTTGTTTGCACCTTGTATTATTGGGCTTGGCTTTGGAGATGGGAATCTAGCTCGCCCCCTTCTCCCTTCAGCTTTGAATGGAATCAATCCATTTTGATTTGCCGGGGAATCTCGGTGGGAGGTAATTTCTCTTGATGACAGGCTCTCCTTTTGTCTCGTGAAATCTAATTTCCAGGGCTGGAGGAGAGGATCTTCTGCTTTGGAGAGGAGAGCATCGCGGACACTGCCGGTGCTTAATAAGGGGAGCAGAGGGCATCAACTGTGGCAAAGCCAAAGAGCCCACACACACACACACACACACACACACACACACACACACACACACACACACACACACACACACACACACACACACACACACACACACACACACACACACACACACACACACACACACTTTTCCCTGTAAAATAATCAGTGCACTTTTGGTAGATGTTGGATTCATCAGTTGTGCTGCTAGTCTGTGCCATCCTTTGCATCTGGTCACAACATATGCAGACGTTCCAAATAAAAAAAAAAATAAAAACAATTAAAGGAGGGAGAAGAAAAGACGGATGACTTCCTGCATTTCCTCCTGTGGAAACCAGTTCAATTCAAAAGCCACACGCATTTACCATCATGTTGGTACTTGTAAAAAGTATTGACCACCACCGATCGACCTAGCTCGGCTTATATTGGACATTTGCTCAAGGTCATCTCAATTGGACGAGTAAAACGATAAAAAATACCCACGTGCATAATCCAATCAGCAACCTTTATTCTATAATCTGCTGTTCTTTAGGCGTAGCATATTTTATAACGATGGACCCGATAAAACTCCAGACCACACCCGGGGCTGCCATCGAACCAGTCGGAGAGAGGGCGCGCCCGTCGGCCGGGGAAGCGGCCGCGCGGGGGCTGGCAGGTACCTGAGCACTGCTGGGGGAGGTGCTGCTGGGGGCCGCAGGGCGACGAGGCCCGCGGGAACTGCAACTGCTCCGAGCCGGGAGGGGGCAGGAACCCCACGGAGGAGCTGAGGGAGAGCGAGAGAGAGAGAGAGAGAGCGAGAGAGACGCATGAGCAGCTTGACTGGAACGTTGTTTTCCTCCTTCTTATAAAGCGGGATAAAAACAGGCTTAATTAGCCGAGCGGAAGGGGGGGATACACAGGCGATCCATGGCATCCCACCGCACGAGAACCACGATAAATATCCCTGTCAGGTGCCGGTGGGGCCAATCTCTGGGTGGCGGTGGAGTGAGTGGGGGGGGGGGGGGGGGGGGGTTCAGATCCAATTTTCAACTAAAATCAAAACAAATCAACGGCCATGGGCATTTATCATAACACATCCCTCCCCCCTGGTAACCAAATTGCGGCTGTGCCGCTCCTCAGATGGGCGGCTCTGGCGAGGCTCCCGGGCGCTGATCTAATAAGGACACCGGGAGCCGGGTGAACGGTGATGCGTCAGCCCAAAGGCACGCGGGCAGCTGCCGGAGACAGGCGCCGTGGCGCTGGCGCCTTGAGGAATAGCCGCGCGTCGGCGCAGCGGGGCCGGCCGTGAAGGATGGCGGGCAGAGAGCGCCGCTCGCCACACGGGACCGCGGCGGTTATATTAAGACCCACTGGATATCTGCTCTTATTAATCATCCAGAGCGTGGCCTACTAAAAAGGGAGGGAGGGGAGTGTAGCAGATGGCGCTGGATGCAGTGGAGCTGCGGCGCCTCAAAACGCTGCTCGGTGATGACGGAATGAACAAACGGGCGCGGTGAATAAGCGGTGGCGTTCTGACAGAGCGCGCTACCTGCGCGGGATGGGCACCCCGAGCTCACCAATGTGCTCGCCGCGCACCAAAATGTTAGAAGCCCGCCCATTATCTTGTGCCACGCCTATATCTGAACCTACAGCAGAAGTGAGTGCTTCACTATTTTCATTCATCGTTAAGCCATATTATGGTCGGTTTAAATATTTTACGTAGCAGCCTGTTCTGAAATCGGCCTGTTTTCTGTTTGACTGGACAAGCGGCGATATTAAATAGCTTCACGTAGACAAGGAAGCAAAGCAAGAGTTATTTGAGGCTACGGCGAACCATGGGTTCGGTTGTTCCGCGGATTTGATAGAACATCACCGATTGAGTTGCTTATAATCGCGGCGGCGTTGTGTGGGAGGGAGCTCAGTCTGTCCGTGAAGGCTGTCGGTACAAGCTACGGTCAGCCCAGCCTGTGCGGGGGAGCTCAGTTGGTCACAACCCAGTCTCTAGCGTCTTAAGGGCGGCGGCGGCGGCGTACCCCATTGAGTTCTGTTGGCTGGGCGTTAAAACACTGTAGAACACCTGGACACCTGAGCCAGGCATGGGGCCCTGGTTGGACTGGCCGGGGATGAGGATGGGCTGCTGGTAGGACTGCTGGGGCACAGCCTGGGACCCCTGGGGCATGGACACCTGCCACATACACACACACACACACACACACAGTTATAGCCTGGGGATAGGTTTTGCCTTACACGTATTTTAACAGACGGAAAGTTACAACAAGCTAACTGTAGGAGTGCTTTTATTTTTAATGAGGAAAATCAAAAGCATTCCGGAATTCCCAAGACCGTGCTGGATTCAAATGAGGTCAAACTAATCAGGCTCGAGCAGCATATCTTGTTGATCGTTTCCTTTTAAGGACGGGAACAACAGGGGGAAAAAAGCACACAAAACCCCTTCTCGTTTGTAAGGGAACACGCACCTGATAAGACTGCATGGGAAACTGGACCATCATGCTTTGCATCTGATTTCCCATATTGCTGTGCTGGCCGCTGACCATGTTTTGACCCTGTGGCTGTTGTACAGTCATCATACTCTGTGGGTAGCTCTGCGCTTGGCTTGGCATCACAGTTTGGTAACCTGGAAGGGAACGGGCAAGGGAGACGCTTCAGCACAACGTTTAAACAAGCAGACAGATTGGGACTGCCGAGCGCAATATAGGGAGCCAGCGACGATAGGGTTTTTATGAACGCAGTCAACCATCAAAGTATTATTCTTTCAACAGAACAAAACATTGAAATACATTGAAAAAAAAAAATGGTACACGAGAAAACCAATAACATGAAATCACATTATAAAGATCCTTGGACCGGTTGGGTTCGACAGGTTTTCTTGCTTTTCATCTTTCTATTGCCAACGTATCAGTGTCAAAGGCAGCGGGCAGCGTATGCACCGACAGAAGTGCTACCGGCGAGGGGAAAAATTCAATACGTACACAAACACATGAAATAATATCTCTCCCTCCACTGCAGATGGAAAACAGCACAGACAAGGGAAAATAAATAAATAAGAACAATAATAAAATCAAGCAGATAGCAGCCATGTGGAGGCTGGGGGTTTGTGGGCAATTTTCAATTTTCTCCCAGCTTTGGGTGAGAGCGACGGCAATCAATTCAGCCGAGATGAGACGGGAAGTGGGACAAAGGGACCGGGACGCCCCTGCAGGGCGCAGAGGAGGCCGGCCGAGGCTATTTTTAGGGCCCGTTGTCTCGCTTTCATTTAGGGACCCAGCACAAATCCTATATAGAATTAAACATTCTCTCAGCGGGTTATCGAGCGGTGAGACAAAAAAGAAATCCAACCATGGTCAGAGCCACTTGACAATTGTATCCATCAGTTCACAACCCATCTGAACAGGTGCTCAAAGAGGGTTTCAAGAAGCCCGCCGTTGTGCATGTCCCAGCTGAAAACAGCATCAGACGGTCATCTCTACCACCCCAGCCCCTATCATATTATTAGTGTCCATCAACACAAAACCCATGCATGGCACTCTTCTTCAAAGCCACACAACGTCCTGCTCGTTGATCCTTCTCTCGGTGAGAAGCCTAGCCACAAAAAGACAAATCCTGTACTCAAACCCGTGAAGATCCATTAGTAAATCAGGATGTTTAGGCAAGGGTGAGCGACTCCTTTATTACAACCATGCATCATAACGCCAAGAGACTGGAAATTAGAGCAAACGCGTGTGCACACAAAAATCATTTAACTGACGGGAGACGCTTAAAAATTGAAATTACGCAAAACAGTTTCGGCGAGACGGGAGAGCGCTCAGCGATCTTCTGCCGTCCAGGAGAAGAAGAGGAGAGGAGGAGGAGGAGGAAGGAGGGGCAGGAAAAGAGACCGGTTCACTGTGAGAATCATAGGGCCTCTCAGACAGCGCCCCGGCCCCGTCCCCAGACTCTCAACACCCCGACACCGGCAGAACCAGCACCCCGCGTGGACCACCTGAAAACACTCACAGGGCAGCTTCGGAAAGACAAAAGACCACCACACCTCGCATCTCGTTTCTCCCAAATAAAAAGCACCGAAAATACCCTCGTCCCCGTACACCCCCCCCCCCCTTAACCGCATATCCATCCTCCCAGGGTAAAGAACAGCGCCAGGCAGGGAGGAAACAACGCCCCTCGTGTCAGGCAAGGAGGCAAGATAATGGCACGGGAAGAAAAGCTAGTGCGGCGCCGGTGTAATTAGCCCTGTGCACCACTTCTCTGCCCCCGCCGGGGGGGGGGGGGGGGGGAAGGCTGGGGCCCTCGCCGCAGTGCCTGAGAGGGGCCCATTGTGGGGCTGCCACGGGGACAGATAACCGGAGCAAACACGGGGCTGATGAGAGCCTCCCAAACAAACAAACAAAGAAGATCAGACAACAACAACACAACGTAAACACCTCACAGGGAGAGGACGGCGGGGAGGGAGTAGAGAACAAAACAAACAACAATAAACAATAACGGGAGGAAAAATAAGGGCTGCGGACGACGTTAACCGAGGAAAAAGCTAATTTGGCACACAAGGTCAGGGATATAGACAAATAGCTCCCCGCCAAGGAAAAAAATTAAACAGCCATTTAAAGACAGTGGGGGGGGGGGGGGGGGGGGCAGCCGAGGGGAGTCTGGGTTTCTCAGATTACTTCCCCCCGGGGTAATTACCTGTCTGCTGGGAGGGGTTGATGGTCTGGCTGTGGGGGCCGCTGTACTGGACCGTGCCCACCGGCCGGTACTGCTGGCTGGAAAGAGGGTACTGTCCAGGCGCACAGTAGCAGGCCGGCATCTGAGGAGATAAGGACGGAGGTGTGAGCAGGGGCACCGGTCAAAGCCTACATGGGACGCGCCGATGTCAGCAGAGCCCCGCTAGACACGCCCCCCCCCCCCCCCCCCCCCCCCCCCCTTTCTCTGTGGTAAAAGAGTGCGTGGTGGTGATAAGGTCTCCTCGCTTTTGCGTTTCGTTATTTAGCCAATTAGGGAGGGGAATACAATAAGCACTTTTTTAAGATCCGTGGGTCGCCAACTCAACGACAAGCAAAAAAGATGGTGCGTTACTTAATCTGGTCTATTATTCTAACGCAGGTACCCCCGCATTAAGTTTTCATAGGTAAGATTGCCAATTACTCATTTTATTGAACCAATGGTTCGTGAAATAGAGAGACCCGATTTAGTGTCGCAACAAGCATTTCAGATGTGCAGCAGATTAGGGCTTTTGTGTTAACTGCTCAATACTCCCTTTGACGCGGATTTAAGGAAACAAAACAAGCGGCCAGCACCCCTTAACCGCAGGACATTTCACGGGACACGTACGGAAATCACGGTGTTCCGCTGAAGAGCAACGGCAGACAACAGAACAAACGACAGAAAAAAGCAAAACACGACACGGAGGACGGCTGGTGGTTATGCTGTTGTCAGGTCGTCATGGTTATGGGGGGGGGGGGGGGGGGACGGCGACGGCGACGTGCCTACCTGCTGCATGGGTTGTTGCATGTACGCTTGCTGCTGCTGCTGCTGCTGCATGGAGGGCTGGTTGACGGCTTGGGGGGCGGCGTTGGAGTAGGGGGGGCCCGCCACAGACTGTCCTGGGGGCGGGGCCACCATGTAGCCTGCCGGCGTCTGCTGCTGCTGCGGGGGTGTGGCCTGGAGCACCACAGAGGTGGGGTACATGGCAGTGTGCGCCTCCCGGCTCTCGCTCGACGGCTGGCGCCCCAGTCCCATGTGGCTGAACTGGGGCCCCAGGTTGTCTTGCTGCGGGGCCCCGGAGAGAGAGGGCAGAGGAACAACACGCGCGCATGTCAGAAAGGACCCAATGACATGCTGGCGTCGTTGCAACAAATGAACGATTTGAATTAATGATTCCCCTCTGACGGGATATGGGGGGGGGGGGGGGGGGGATTTTTACAACGCGGTTTACGTTTGTCACCGGGGTAGGGCGATGGGCTGTTTTGGGAATATCAGCGATTCTATTCAGAGAAATATTCAATTTAACATCTGCCGCCGGATTAATTATTCATAAGTGCCTTCTACAAATTTAAAACCCTCATCAGCGGTTCAAGGGGATATTCACTGGGACGGCAGGTCGGCGGTACGGCATGCTGTCATCAGGCGGGTAAAGGGCAGCCCAGCCCATTCATAATGACGCCATTACTCATGTATCGACAGCTCAGCTCGACCATGCCAACGTCGACGCTCCACTCTTCATCTGCTTTTAAGAAGCCGCATAAAATGCAAACTAGGTAGATGAGACGAGGGTGAATTTAAAAACGCCATCTTAAAAAAAAAAAAAAATCTAAATCAAATCTGTCTCAAACTAAATTTCATCGCGTTTCCAAAATTGATACTGATGTCATATAATGGATTTAATGATCCGGCTGACAGACACCCAACACATCAATTTCTCGTGTTTGTTTTTGCCAGAGAGAACACCCTGCCTACCGCCCCTGGTTTTCCAGTTACGAGTCATCCATCATAATCCATGTCAAATTATACAGCCCGATCCCAGTTGGCGGGGAGCAGTGCCTGGGAAGCGAGCCTCCTCTTGGGCCCGGGCACCGCGGGATACACACTCGGTACAAACAAAGACAGCCTCTTGATACGTCTTCAGACACGATGAGAACGCATTGATCACGCTTCATGAATGACAACCGACGCCGACAGAGACGTGAGGCGCGCGCTTAATGGGACAGGGGGAATACGGTTAAAGAACTGGATATCTTCCTCCATTAGCGTCGTGTCCACCCATAGTGCATCACCAGAGATGCCGTTATGCAGTCTGGCGGGACTAAATACTCAGTTACTGCTCTAATCTTTAGTCTGACAAAAAAGAATACCAAACACTAGAGAACCTAACTCACACATTAGACCATGAATGATATTATGGTGTGTTTGACCATGATTATAAATATTCAAGCATCCCTCTTTTGGCATCTCTTTGAATATTCCCCCTGCCCTCCCAAAAACCAGTTTGGTTTTGGACGATGACCACCGAAGGACCCTGTGAGATGGCGATCAACACCGAGGGAGGGACACACGACCACAGGGAGACAGAGACAAGGAGGGACCAGAAGTGTGTGGGGGGGGGGGGAAGAAGAGAGAAGAGAGGCAGGTACCACAGTGTATGGTTGGTTAGGGGAGACGGAGAGGAGCTGCGGTGTGTAAGAGACGGTCGAGTACTGGACAGGCTGAGTGGAGGGCTGGAAGGACCGGACCGGCTGAGAACACACACACACACGCAGAAAACACACACACACACACACGCAGAAAACACACACACACACACACACACACGCAGAAAACACACACACACACACACACACACACACACACACACACACACACGCAGAAAACTCACACACACACACACACACGCACGCACGCAGAACACACACACGAAGAGAGAGAGGAGAATTTTATTTTTAGACAAGGACAAGAGTGGAAGAAGGGGGGGGGGGCTAGGCAATGCGTGATTTAGTAATAGACGGGATATGGATCATGTCTCAGTAAATTAAACATTTAAAGAAGAAGAGCTAAATGTCCTAGTGGAGCAAGCAGAGGAAAGGGATATTGGTAGAGACAAGAAGTATAAAAGGCACGGGCAAAGAGCAAATATGTGAAATAGACAGTGGAAGTAGTCTGCGAGGAAATGTTAATGAAGAGAAAAGTCCCTCGTCAGTGGAAACATTTTTCAATCAGGAATAATGAAAATCCTCGTTGGCTTGTGTAAAATCTCTCTAATCTGCATGAACCTAATCAGCCCGGGTCCCTCTCAACTCGATGGCGCACTTGTCTCCCAAGTAATCACAAGGGATTCGCTTCCCCCCTCCGAAAGAGCTGCCCTTCTGTTCTGCCCCCGTAGGTTGTGTGGCAAACAGAGGGGTCGACTCCATTCCCAGTCCTGCCATTAACTTTAATGAAGCCCAACCCTTACCCCCCCAAAGCTAAATGGAAAAATAAATAGAACAACAGATAAAGTTAAGTTGAGGGGGTTTCAAATAACAAGGAGCAACACCGTGGAGGTGGTGAAGGGATGAACGTGTGTGTGAGTGTGTGTGTGTGTGTGCGCTTGTGTAATTGTACATGTAAGTAAGTGCAAGTGTGCACAGTAGTTTCTATTTCTGGTTACAAATTAATTATGTGCAGTGCTGTGCAACATGTTGGCCATCCAGGAGGTGATTGGGTGGGTGTGCGTGGCAGGATTGGTGGAGAACCAGGACGGTGGATGGGGGGCGGACCTGGGAGAGGAGGTGGTTGGCCGGTTGGTGCTGGTGGGGGCCGGGCTGGGCGGAGGGGGGTGGAGGCGCAGACAGAGGGGGGTGGGAATGCTGACTCCGTCCCTGCTGGGAGGCCAGGCCAGGGTTGTACACCACCGCCGTGCCGTCTGGGTTGACAAAGGGCTGGCCTGAAAAGAGGAAAAGGGGGGTGGGGGGGAGACAATGGCTTAAAGTGGAAAAATGAATCCGCCTTTGGTTAAAGGCTGCATATATGAATAAATAGGGACCCGGGGCTGGCTCGATTGAACATCAAAATTCGGACTTGGCGTCCATCCTGTGAGTGCGTTGGAATCTATTAACCGATGGGCTTGGCTACAGGACTGGGCTTCCTAATGCATCCGTGTGCCTGAGTCTATGGGTAGATTTGATCAACTTCCTAAAATCAAATCACGGTTCTTTTTAAACTCTGATATATATAATCAACTTTGAGCTAGGTTTATCCTAACGTGGTAATACTTGTAAATACCAGGATCTCAAAAACAAAAAGTGTATTGAACAGGAAAAACAAACAACGCATCATTGCCAATTATGTACCGAATCTAACGCAATCATCATCCAGTGTAACCAAATGAAGCCAGGGCCATCGAGGCATCAAATGTACTGCTTTACATCTGCAAAGTCGTCTTTGCTATAATAGTTCGGCAATTGGGATTCGCATTAGCCGTGCCCGCCTTCGCTAGTGTTTCCCTGAAGCGGTTCAGAGCCCAACGGGCCAACGCCGCACTTCTGCGGGAGCCTTCAAAGTTAATATTTACGTTTGCCTAAGCCTGGAATACGAGGGACAATACAGTTGAGGCACATTGGGTGCGAGAACCACAAAAGATCCAGCTTAAGACTTGTTAAAGTCATTTTTTGTCAACATTTAATATAATTCCTCCCTCCCCCGTCTTACTGGGGGTTTATTATCTGAATTGCTAATGAAAAATAATACGCCTAGTCCTCTTACGAATTTCCTGTGCCGATATTTCATGAATCCATTCATGCGTGAAATCCGCGAAAATGTTCACAAGGAGCTACAGGCGGATAGTGAGCACACGCTTTTGAAAAGATATCTTTCTGTCGCGGCGGCGGCGAAAGAATAGGAGTGTGCTTGACAGGAAGTAATTAACGCCCATTTATCCGTGCGCCGGTGTACCATTAGCATTCTGCCGGGCTCCTTTCCTTGTTCCCGTTAGCGGCGAGGCGAGGGATCAACGGCAGACGCTGCCGAAAATCCACAAGAATGTGCTCCGCCGGCGCCAGCGCCAGCACACGGGCACTCACATCAAACCTCCCCAGGCTCGGAGACGCTCTAATCTACGCCTCCCGTGCGCAAAAGGAGCGCGTTTGCAATCGAGAGGGGGGGGGGCTGGGTTTGTGTTAACCTCCTCCGTAATAAAAACATTACTTCCAGTCCGAGGCCTCTGCTCCTCAAGATGACGTCCCGCTGACCTAGAAAAAAAAAACACCTTGTCGTTCCGGTTTGTGAGCCCGCAGGTAGTCAAATTAACTCTGGGGAGGGGGGGCGGGGGGATTTGTGGCGCGCTATAAGGAGTTCCTATTTGCAGACTCCTTACGAAAGGTCAATAAGCACTTTCACACCCTGGTTGACTTCGAAAGGAAAAAAGGGAACGAAAGAAAAACGCATTAGCGCCAGCCCGTCCAGGCCAGCCTTATCAGGCCTGTGCATATTTAAAAAGGTGCGCGGCACTAAGGAGGAATACATTAGGCATGTGAAGGGCCACGCCGTCAATTTCTCCTCTGTATTCAATTAGGTGTACAGTACGGCTTCATCATTTGTGTCCTAGCAACCCCCAGCGGAATGTGTTTGGGCCGTCGCCGGCTATATTGATCTCGCTAGACGGCTATCATTTTTCAAAGTGCCGACGGAGGCGATCCGCAGCACGGGGGCGGGAAGGAGAGCGAACGGGGAGACGGGTTGGGGGGAGTGTGGGATCTCATTTGCATGTAAGGCTCATCATTAGATGTAGACCTCCGTGTGGATTTGGAAGGATTTGCCGAGCAGAGACAGCGCCTTGCTCTGTCTTTTTTTCTGAAAAAGGGCAATCAAAGCGGCACAACTACTTTTAATTATTTTACTCGGAGAGAAAAGACTCGTGACTTAATGGCTTAGAACTTGCGCATTAATAATGCATGATGCTCAGGTGCTCTCCTGAATGGACCCCGCAATTTAGTTGGCAGGGGGGGGAAAACAAAGAAAATACACCCCTCAACCACGGCAACCCTCGTTCAGAGGATTCATTTCCTCCAGAGTCTATCAAGAAAGAAAAAACAGCAAGAGTTGGGCCCGAGGTGAAATTACCATAGCGATGTGAGTACGGTTAGTTTGAAGGTTAAAGGAAACAGGAAAACACACACTCCTACAAAACACACACACTACCGCGCATGCAGTCAAAGCGAGAAACCGACCCCTCCGAAGGCAAAGCCAACAACAGGGGAGGTATTGGGGGGGGGCGCTAGTCCCCCTGGGGGGGTCAGAGGTTACCAACCTGTGTGCGGGTTGACCAGGACGCTGCCTGGGGGTATCCCTGCGGCTTCCAGTGGAAGCAAATAGTAGCTAGTAGTGTTAGTCGTGGAGGTCGGCAGCGACGGCGGCTGCGTCGGTTGAGGAAGAGGAGGAAGAGAAGGAAGAGGAAGAGGCAGAGGAGGCGGGGCCGAGGCCGGGGCCGGGGCCGGGGCAGTCACGACGGCCGCCGCCGCCGCTCCGCTCCGGCCCACCTCGTACGACATGGAGCTACTAGTGCAGAGGAGCGGGTAGGCCACCGGCGCCGCCCCCCCGGGGCCCGCCGGCTGGCTGGGCGGCGGCACCGGCGGCGGCGGCTGGGCGGGGAAGGGCGGCTGGGAGCGGGAGAGCGATCCCGTAGAGGAGCCTATGCTACTAGACGACTCGGAACCTGGGGGAGAAGGAGGGGGGGGGAGGAGGAGAAGGAAAGCCTTAAACCTCCGGTGCAGAGCAAAGACCTTTAGGAGGGACGGGGGGGGGGGGGGGGGGGCGAGCATGCAAGGGCGTTGGTAGGGATGGATGGAAATGGCGTGAAGGGCGATGAAAGCGATGGCTGCCGACACGGTGAGAAGGACAAGAGGCTGGTGGGAGCGGTAAAGCGACTGCGGTCGGGAGCCATGTGCGCCACATTGAGGTCAAATATCAACGCGGAATTTATAAATCTAATTATAATGGATTATATCTAATTATCTATGGTAATTACCCATGGGAGAGCTGCTGCCATAAAGCGGGTCTGGGAGCATAATGATGTCACTAGCTTGACATGAGATGTCTATCTTTTCCATTAACGTCTTGGAGCCGTTTCCCTGCGTCTCTCCGATGCACGCCATGGCTAGGGCACGTGCTCCTGAAGCTCGTTTACCGATGGGACAATAAAAGGTAATGAGATAGAATGGGGCGAACGTAACTCCTTTGATGGGTGAATAAAAATCCATCGTTTGCATTGGCAAAACAATGTTTTTACTTGGGGGGCAGGGGACACTGCGGCACCGTGTCAAGTCACCCGTGGATCTCAACAGATTCCTCACGTTATATCGGTCAAGGTGGCTTCTTGTTCAATCGTTAACATACAAGTCAGCTTGGAGCCCAGCAGCTTTCGGAAAAGGAGGCAACAGCGATGAAATTAAACAATTTGAAAGCAAAAACATGAAAAGCGAAAGGAGTTTTATGTAACAGCAGGAAAGGTGAGCAAACGCTAGGGTGAGAGAGTGCACCAAAAGCAGAGGAGGGAGGGGTTGGGTGGGCCGCAGTGTTCGGCACGCCCTGCTACGGGGACCTCAGCAGGTGCCCGTGAGCAAGAGAAGCGCTCCATCAATGTCTTGGTCTTGAGCCCCGGACAAGCAAACCGAAAAAAGAAATAATCTAATTGATGCGATGCAGGCCGGGCAGATTAAAAATGCATGGATTTCATTTTATTCTCGCCTCTGCCTGCAACCCCTGCTTGTGTTCGTACACAATAAAGCACAGATTCCAACAACTCAAATAAATGTACTAAATAAATGTAAAACTCAAACAATATGGTGCAGTGACAACAAAGAGCCAGGACCACAGGCTTTGCCTTTGGCAGATGCAGTTGACTCTGGACTGGCACTCTCTGGCCAGTCCCGAGTTGTGGTGAGCGAAGCGCGAGCAGCCAAAGCCATTGGATGAATGTGTGGTTGTCTGGGGCAGGCAGTGAAACGTCACCAGCCAGGATTGGCTGGTGACAAATGTTTGTTTTTCTCTGCATGCCGAGTAGCAAACGTTTACATCAAGCCGCTCAAGTCAGCCCTTGCATCTTTATTCTTTCTGAAGTGAGATGGTCAATCAAATAAGTTTCAGCCTCAACAACAACAGCCCGAGTAAAACCATGGCTTGTACAATTAATAGCCATGTACCCACGGCAATCTTCTGCATGAATTTCACAAATATCTATATTTCTTAAAGCTTATTTTTTATTACTAGGGTTAAAAACACAGGGAAAACACCCACCGTGTTGTAACCTTGAACAAAGCCATTACTCTCTTTCTGACCGGCCACGAGACTTCACATGGTCGTGTTTGGTTTGATTGTTGCGCGCGTGTGTGCGCATGCGTGCGTGCGTGTGTGTGTGTGTGCGGGACACTGAGGTTCTGAGAGCTGGGTGGTGTTTGTGGTGCAGGCCGTGGCCGTGTGGCGGCCGTGCTCACCGGTCTTGGAGAGGCGGCCCATGCTCTTGCTGCTGGCGGAGCTGTCCCCTCGCATGAGCACCGAGATGCCGCTGAAGCTGCTGGCCTTGGTCATGGCCGGCCTGAGGTTGCGGTTGGAGCTGTCCGAGTCCGTGCTGCTCCACGGCCGCGGGTCGCCGTACTTTGGCTCGTTCTCCGAGCTGCTCTGGCGGCTGTTGGCCGAGCGCCCGTCCTTTAACCTGGAAGAACACCGCTTACCGGTTAATCACTATTGGACCGTCAGCAGTACCGGGCCGAGTATAGATGGGGTTCTATCTAGTCGGTGGACCAGATTGAAATGATCCGAGACATGTTTTAAACTACAGCAGAAATGTGCTCCAGCAGAAGGTTAACTTGTGGTTCAGTCAACTTAAAATGAAAATGTATAAATTAATGTTTGTTGCTACCAAATATGTGAAACTCAAAAATGTGTTGACACATTTGGTATCTATAAAACCAACCAAGGTTCCACTGTACATTTGACTCAATAGCTATATTATACATCTATCTTTGCTTCATGTATTCATTTTCTGTTTTGGGGAGGAAGAAAGCTCACCGAAATACTTGGCGTCTCTGCTGGGTGCTGTTGCAGACATCATCTTCTTGTATCCTGGGGACATACAATATTTTCCTTAAACCGGAGTCAAGCTGTTAGAAAACGTGTGTGTTTTAATCAAAGAGACCTCATCAGATCATCAACACCCTTGAGGGTGGGCCGTACCTTTTATCGAGTGCAAAGCCGTCATGACCCTAAAACACAGAAACACCCAAAAAAGTTAAAAGAGGGGCGAGTGCATTTGAGAAAAGCAAAACACGTGTTCATGGACAGAAGGGACGTCCGCGGTCCATTTGCTGAAGGGCGAAAGGGGGGCACTTGCATCTTGAGCGAATATCCTGTCTCTTGCCCGCTGGTACTCCTCCTCCCGCTCCTCGATGGACTTGCTCCTTCGGTCGTCTTTCAGCCGCATGCGCATCTGCAACAAAATCACACAACGCCATGTTGGAGAACCAGCTCTGGTGGGGCACCTCCCAATTACCACACTGCAGGGCTTGTTTGAGTCCCAAAATACTATTAAAAAAACGACTCGTGGAGCGGTCCACATCAATGTTTTGTCTGAATAAAATATTATTATAGCGTTGTAATAAAATTTAATTCGGCTTATCATAAGGGGTATGGTTCAAACGGATTGCTCGTAGGAGTAATATTCTTTCATTTGGCCATATATCTGATGGACAAAGTAGTACCAATTCTTTTTTCCTAAATAAAGTCTCAAAACGCCCGTTAGATTCATCCTTGAGGCAGTGTGAATATGAATTAGATATTGTGATACAATAGTTTTTCTTCGATGATTAATTCTGCTCCCTGCTCAGAGCTTGTTTTAATTAATGGCGAGAATGATTATAATTCGAGAGCAAATGGGACAATTTCTCTCCTTATCTCCATGCACACACAACCACACACGCAGACGCACACAAACACACACACACACATAAAATCACACACACCCCAGGGCCTGGGGAGTGAAGATAGCAACTATAACGTCAGCGTTTCAACAGCTAACAGACCAGACAAACACTGAAAGGAAGGGTTTTTTTTCCCTTCACGTCTGGTACGAGGCAGATTGCCTGTCTGCAGTGGTGTCGAGCAGGTGTGCAGGTGTGTGTGTGCGCGCGTGTGTACACCCACCATGTTTTCATCCCTGTCTGAGCTGGAGTTGTCCCTTTTGAGAATGTAGCGTTTCTGGAAGTCATCCGTCTTGTCATCTTTAATGTGTTCCGAGAACTTCTGATCAGGTCTGCGGGGGGAGGGGTGGGGGTCAACATTTACAGTAGTCACAGGGGTGTGCAGGAATAAAACCTAAGATGTGCACGTCTCATAAAACCCAGCTTCCACTTGCAACACCCCCACACCCACCCCATAGCAATATTGGAAATCGCAGATAATTAAGTTTCCACCCGGCCCCCAAACCCATAAAAAAATCATTTTGCCAGGGCTGCACGGAAAAAAATCTGTTTTGCCTGCACGGAAGATACGGGCGTTTGTAATTTCTGCAAGTCTAAGCCGTTTGAATTAAAGCAGGTTGAGAAATTCAATTCCTCGAGCAGAGGCGAGCGAATGATTGTGTGTGAAGAGGTGTGTGTTCAGAGGTGTGTGTGTGTTCAGAGGTGTGTGTGTGTTCAGAGGTGTGTGTTCAGAGGTGTGTGTGTGTTCAGAGGTGTGTGTGTGTGTGTGTGTGTGTGTGTGTGTGTGTGTGTGTGTGTGTGTGTGTGTGTGTGTGTGTGTGTGTGTGTGTGTGTGTGCACGCAGAGGTGTGTGTTTAGAGGTGTGTGTGTGTGCCTGTCTGTGCACATTACTCACATTCTGGTATTGCTAGTTTTGTTGATGATGACAGATTTGCCGGTCTGATCGACATTGTGATCCAGGCCAAAGTACGCGGCAACTCTGTGCAGCAGCATTCTATGGTAGGAGGTCATTGGAGGGAACTTCCTCTTCTGGCTTCTGAGGGAGAAGGAAAACATGGTAAATGGATGGGGGGGGCTTAGGACAAAAGAGAGATAGAGAGCGCGGGAAGGGAAGAGAAGCGAGCGAGAGGAAAAGCGCAAGAGAGCGAGAGAGAGGGATGGAGAGAACTAAATCAATAATTCAGTGCGGACTAAAAGAAGACGATTAGAAAGGGGTTTCTTAAGCGGCGATGGCGTGGCGGGCCGCCCGCGGTCAGATCTCATTAGCGCCCGCCCGCAGCGGCGTGCAGACCCGTCTCTGGGAAATTATGCACGGTTTAATAGAACCGACAGGGGCGCAGCTTATTCTGTGGAAATGTGACCCAAAAATACGACTTACTCGTTATTACTGATGAAGTCGAGGATGTCCTGTTCCAGCTTCAGCAGCATCATTCTGTCCCTGGGTGGGATTTACAGAACAAAGAATTATTCACAGACTCTTTCAACGACTCTTTAGGACATTATGACATGGTGGCTTCCTAGACAGTTTTTGTAAGCGCTAGGGTTAGTAACAGGGGAAATAACGACCATATGGCCCTTTAAGTGGAACTTAAACACCCCGTTAGGTGATGAGGCCCCTTATGCAGGGCACAGTATAACAGGTACACCAGTACCGCTCCAGAAAGAGAAAGACGGATCATTTTTCTTTTAAGCGTGGTCCTCATCCCAGCACACACAGTGCAGCGGCCCAAGCCATCAAAGACTCTTTCAGCGGGTTTGTGTGTACACACCTGGGGTTGTTTTTTAGCGTGTTCACCAAGAACTCGTGGAGATCAATCCCTGTGGAGTCTGTGTATTCCTGACTCGAGTCTGGAGGAAAAAGGGGGGGGGGGGGGGGGGAAGGGGGGATAGCAGGCTTGGTTAGAGATGGTCATGGTAGATATTTTTTGTTCTAGTCTTAAAGGAATAGCGTACCGAAAGTACATGCAACGCGAGTAGCCAACGAACAAAACACAAATGAGTCTTGTGAGGCTGTGTTCGAAATCGTTCCCTATCACGGATATAGTGCACTATATAGGGTGCCTGCATTTTGTAGTGGTGTTCGAATTCTCAGTGGTTAATTTCATGCACTATATAGTGCACTTAAAATACCCAAAATTTGAGTGCACATACGATGTTCCCTACATGTTACTCCCGTATACCACAATGGAATGCGGTCGTGTTTTTCCGGAGAAGAAGAAGCTGAATAACCGCGAAAACAAATACATTTAATGATGGAGTCGCCGGCTTTCGTTTAGAAATGTCAACAATTTATTTGGGGTTTAACACAGAAAATTTAACATTCAAAATTAATAAAAAAAACCTTGATCAAGGAAATGTAACATTTAACATCAATACATCCTCCAGCTTTCCTCGTGAGTGCCCATTTTGCTTACATGATGTGTGCATCTGTCTGCGTCACACAAATACCCGCCGCATTTACTGACGCAAATGACGTTAAGAAATGTTGAGCGTAGTGTCCGAATTCTCGTTTGTTCGTTCCCTATATAGTGCACTATATCATGAACACTATATAGGGAATAGTGAGTGAGTGAATAGGGAACAATTTCGAATACAGCCTTTATGTTTGGGATGCCTTAACCACTGGTGTTTATGGTAACGAGCCCACCTGCTGGTCCTCGTTTACACCAACCCTTAAATGGATGGCGATAACGAGCCCAAACAGGTGGCAGTGTCGGGAGCCGCCCACCTCGAGACAACAGCTTCCTGGTCAGCTTCTCGGGCCGCTCCTGCTTGTCTCCGGCCTTCTCCTGCTCATTCTTGGTTGACGTCGGAGGTTCCTCTTTGTCTAACGATTGGCTCAGCTTGATGGAAATTTCAGCCTACAAGATAATGCAAAAATAGAAATGACAAAATGTGACACGGCCAATGTTTTCAAGACCCCACGTTCAATTATGTTAATTTTTTACCAACAAAAATAGGTAAAAAATGAATAAAATTTATTCAACTGAAATACAAATGAATAGTGTTTGCCGGGATCTGCATTGGGTACGGCCAAACCCAAGCAGTCCAGATCTTAATACAAGGACCATGGAAGCCAACCGGCCCAGAGTGTGCAACCCTTGCGGTTTGAATTTGATGGTGTCAGCAGCAACCATTCATCAGTAGTCGCCTAAAGGCTGTTCTGGCGGAACAAAGACAGAGGGGTGGGAGAATACAAACTCAAAAACGTAGGATTAAAACTAAAACTATACCCAAGTACTAACAGCCTGCGGGGAGTATGCTCAGTTTTACAATTAATTTATTTCCCTTTCCCTTTTTTTTTACTACTGGGACCAACACAAACAGTGCTGAAGGGTTAGTTTCCAAAGTTCCTCGCTAGTACTCCGTTAACCAGGCGAGCGGTGTGGTAACCAGGCGGGGGCATCCTGAGAAAGCCTCCATCTGTATCAGTGAAGTGGCAGATTGTGCCACTCTCAATCCCCAACGCTCCAGACAATACGTGACCCTACGGAGTGCGGGCCCCGGCAGATTTTCCCTCCGTACCCCCATTCACTTCTTATTAAAGAGAATCTGCAGGCTATAAAAGGCCTTCTATTTCACCATTCAGCGCGGATACAAAAGCAGAGCCGAGCGGAACAAGCCCGCGACAGACTGTTGTTTTTGGTTCTCTTTTTCGTGATAAGTGGGGGCCAAAGCTGTGGTGTTTACACAGTGGATAATGGCGACCTGGAGTAAATAGCATCTAGTTAGAGACCGGCTCAACGGGCAGGAGGTGAGGAAAGAGAGTCTTAAAAGAAACCCTATTCAAGCCCCTTTGACAATCATAATACGATACAGGGGAATATGTTATGACAATTTTAAAAAGGCAAACAGAACTGAAAGCACTCGTGTAAAGTGCATGTTCTCTTCAGTAGACAGTGTAATAGAGCTGATCTTTCTTTTACGGTAATAGAGCCACACTAGCACCCAACATCCAAAATGTTGTCCCAAGCCTGTTCCAGGTTTCAAACCTTAGTTTAACACAGTGCAAAATGAGTCTGACATCAGCAAAGGAGCAGATCTGTGAGACTTTACAACCAACTCACTTTAGGGTTTAAGTGCAGCTGCTCTGTAATACCCCTTTCTGCACCATGTGTTTGAACGTTATGGGGCGATAAAAACATTTCAGAAGCACTCATGGGCAGTGAAATGTCGTTGGGCCCCGAACTCCAGCTGTTTGGTGGAAGAAGTTGTGGGTTGGCTGGGGTAGGGTGGGGGGGGGGGGGGGGGGGGTATGAGTGTGGGACCAACGGGAGATGGGTGGTAGGAGGGGATAGGAAGAGGAGGGAGGGAATAGAGCGGGAGAGGAGGAGGGGGGAGGGGGAAGAGTTTTACCTGGTGTTCTCCAGGCAGATCAGTGGTAAAAGGGGGAGAGGAGGACTCTTCGCAAACAGCCAGGCTCCGAACTAACTTTAACTTTGAGTTAGACTGGGGGAGAGTGGTGAGGGTTAAGAAGAGTCAGGATGGGACAAGAGAGATGACACCACCACACACCAAGCACAACCGAGGAAGAGGGGGTTCGCTTTCAAAGAGAAAAAAGGGGTTGGAAATTAAAGTCAAGCTCGGTTAGAAAGAAAACCATTTCCCCGTGCGATGCAAGCACAAAACCAAATTACGGATGGATTATCGATTGTTGATTTTTAAATACAATACAAAATGACACACTTGGTCAAAGATGCAGCATTGTTAGGTGAGTCATGAGTCCAAGTAAGTGCATGAAATGTAGAAGACAAGAAAATAACAAAAAGGCATCAAAAGACACTCTGAATACCCGATACTCCTGTATATGACATGTCAATATCCATTGCAAGATACATTTCCAAAAGCCAAACTCACAAATGCAAGTCACACAAAACACAGAAATCCATCTACATGGAACGAGATGGGAGCGGGTTGGATGACAAGCAAGCACCGGTTACAGACATGCCTCTTGCAACTGTACCTTGGCCCGTTTTCCTGGCTGTCCAGGTGTTTGCCGCTGTACGGTGGTGGGCAATGAGACAAAATGGATCAGATGAGACGATGAGAGGCGCACAGCACCGATGTCCTCAGTGGCCTTCGACAGCGACTGGCAAATCCATTTCAAATCTACAGTGTGCGACCGCGACGCGCTCTCTCGGTGTGCGTGTGTTAGTGTGTGTTTGTGTGTTTTTAAATCTTTGTTTACAGGCAGAAAGGCTCGACCGTTCAAGGTCACAAGTCTGTTCCAAGTCATCTAAAGGCGGTCACACTATGCAAGCATCAAAGTGGCGCTCCTTGTCCAGCTGCGAACAACAGGATTAGAGGTTCTGCAGGGGGATTGTGCAGCGGATAAAACCCTGAGGGCTGATTGGTCGCGAAGGTGTGACGCCACAAAAGTTTGCCTTTTTTTTCAGAGCGAGAATCTCGGCCATCTATGGGGAGCCGGTCACAAACGGCTATTCTCAGCATCCCGTGTGCAGCGAGCCAAGGCGCGCAGCGAAAGTGGCGGCAGCAGATGGCGGCGATGACATCCGTTGTGCCGCCCCAAAGAGGTGGCAGTATGGGAGGAATTGGTTGGATGCGCAGGGAATCTTATTTGATGTGAGCTCATGGCACATGAAAACACCGGAGGAGGGGGGGGGAGGCAGGGGGAGCCTTCGCGGCGGGGGGGACTGGTGCACAAAAGTACTAAAGGGGAAAAAGCATGCAGAGATCAGAAGGCTTTGAGGGCTATTTAAGAAGAGGTGCATGCTGGGAAATGTCCCTGCATCGACGCGGTTGTCTGGCGGTAGAAATGGTTTTTTTAATAAAAAAGGCCGGACGTCACACGTCGCCCTCCCTCCCGGCAGCGCTGCGGCCACCATTTTAACCTTCAAGCGTACAATAATAACGGCGTTGTGGTTTCTGTGGTACGGCCTCTGCAGGTTCTCATAACTCAATTATCTGACAATTGATTGGTTGTGCTCCGCCAGGAGACTCCCAAGGGCCCCTGAGCCCTGTGTTGTATCGGAAAGCAATTATTTCTCCTCTGCTGCTCCGCTCGCCATTACTAAGCCCAATAATGGAGCCAACATCGCCCCCCGCCGTCCCGTGTCCTGCCCCCCACACATCCCCTGAATATCCCTTAGCACATATACCTTTAGTTCACTCCCATGGCACACAACAGGGGCCCCTTCAAGCTGAAAGGCCAGACCTACTATGAGCAAATTGGAGTGGCTCAAGGTTGATTGGAGTCCTTGATGGGGACGCTGGGTGCAGGGAGAAAGAAAACAGGCAAGGGCCTATGGGGAAGAGCGGGGGGGCCTCAACACTAGGCTAGAGGGCCTTGAGAGAGGGGGACCTGAAGACCCCGGGGCTCCTTACCTGAGTGTCGTTCCTGTCGGGGAAGCAACTGGCGTCCCTGCCGGGCTGGGGGGTCGGCGGGAGCAGGGGAGGCGTCGGCTGGGACAAGGGCGGAGGCGGAGCCTGGGCTTGGGGCGAAGCCTCCGAGGTGGGCGCGGGCTCGTCGGCCGACGGCTGGGGTGGGGGCTCCCTGCCGTCGCTCTTGGTGGGGCTGACGGTGGCGCCGTCGGGGATGTTCTCGTCGCTGGCGGCGGCGGCGGCGGTGGTGGTGGTGGCGGCGGCGATGACGACAGCCACGGCCGGCGCGGCGCGGTTCTCCTCCGTCTCCAGGCCTCTCATAGTGTTGCGAGTCTCTTTTACAGTGACAGTTTCAGACATCCTCATGAGAGAAGGCTACTTGGAGCGTCTACCAAGCGCTGGAGACCTGAGGGGGGGGCGGGGGAAGAAATACAAACGACATAGCTTGGGAGGACATTTTGGCATTCAAGCACTTTAACGTCGTTCTTGACACTTTCTTTTAAAAGGGGGGACTTTTGAACGCGTCGTACCAGACTTCACTTCAGGGCCCCCGCCCCCATTAAACTGAAGGGCGGCCCCAGCCGCGTCTGAAGACATGCGGTGCGTAGCCAACCCCCCACCGCACCCAGGGGAACTCGACTGCGCTCCCGTTCCCCGGGCGCTAATGAGTTGCGGCTCTGAAACAACCCTCTGTGAACGCGTTACGGGGCGTGGAGTTATGCACGCGTGGCACTGTGCTGAGAACCTGTCACAACTCTTGACAGTTTGTGGGGTGGGGTGGGGGCGGGGTGTGTCGGCCCCAGATGGCGCATCGATCACTGACACGCCACAGCAGGCTGCGCTCGGATATGATGTCGACACTCCTGCATGCACCCTGGGCCCCCTGAACCACTCCGCGGGGGTCTGGTGGCCCCCGGGGAGCCTTCCTTCTTAACACTGGGGAACGAAGGAACGAGGGAAGCAATAAAGCCTCCCCCCCCCATCAGTCATCTCCCCTGGCAACCTGCCACCACACTGGGATCCTTGACATCACCTCCAACACCCTTCTCGTGGTCCGGCCTGTCTACTACGTGTGTGCGCCTTCAGAAACCGACACCCATCGTGTGTGTGTGTGTGTGTCGGAGTGTGAGTGCGGACCCCCGGCGCTCACCGGCTGTGCTGCTGCGGCTGGGGCTGGGTGCGGGCCGTGCGGTGACGTGGCGCCAGAGAGGAGGCTGAAGCCCGCAGGGTCCCTGTGAGCGCTGCTGCTGCTGCTGCTGCTGCTGCTGCTGCTGCTGCTGCTGGTGCCGTGGTGGTCGTCGTGGTGGTGGGGGCGTGTGCGTTGGTCACCCAGGTGGCGGCTTGTCGTGTTGCGCGTGCTGGAAGCCCTGAGGAGGAGGCCCATGTCCCCGTCAACAGCGCTGGGTCCAGCTCACAACGGCGTCGGCCTCTGGCAAGCCTCTCATGCCCCTTAGTGACCTTGGAGAGGAACAACGAAAGAATAAGGCCCAAGTCAGATTTTTGTTTGATGAAGACCTCCACGATTGCCACATTTGCATTATACATCTACCTTGATATTCGTCTGCATTAATGTCTGATCTTCCAGCTGCTTGAGAGATTTTAAAAATCACAGGTCATTTCTACTGTTTGCGCAGCACACTGAGTCTCTGTAAGCTACGTGTGAGCTACGTGCTCCCAGGCCAAGCCAGAGAGGTGTGGCAGCCCGCGAGCCCCATCTCGTATTCAGGAAGGAGGACCGCTCCTCTCAGGGGTCAGTCAGAAGGTCAGGCTGAGTTTAGGTGAGCACCTGTGAAAATATGTTTCCTAGGGAACCAGGTGTCGAGGTAGATTGAGAGTTTTAACTTTCTGCACTCCTGAAGGCTGCCTAACCCCTCCGTCTGCACAAAACTTTATGGTACGATGATCGTGATTCTAAAAGGGTATTTTAACGCCCCCGAGCACAAAACCATGTCCGACCGACATAAGACGAGCACATCGCGATGAAACATAAAAGAGACCGCTTGTTCGTCAGCCATTTTAGAAAGGCATTTTGGATGGCGGGGAACAGCTAGGTAAACACTTGCCGGCTCCTAACTCGGGAGAAAGTAGCGCATTTATCACGCTAATGGAGCCGACACAGGGGCTGCTGCATTATTTAAAGTGCTTATGGCCTCGGCCGATATGAATTCATGAGGCAAGGCAGACTGGAGCTGGTAGTACACCGTCAACAGAATGGACAGGTGTGAGCGAGCAGAAATATACACGCACACACAAAAGAATACACACCAACAATGCAAAATCCCCATTCTTTTGCTATTGAAACGGCAGGGAACCCATCCGATTTGTTCGCGTACCGATTGCATGTACGCACGCACTCTTGTACTCGTGTTGCACACACACACGCACACACACACACACGCACCGCGGTGTGGCATAAATCCCGTCCATCAGGGGCGTGTGGAACATGTCAGTCCTTTTCCTCCCTCCGTTGTGCACCCACCCCCCTCCCCGCCTATCGGCTGGGGCCGCTCGCCGCCCGAGTGACAGGCCGTCCTCCACCCGTCCTCGCAAACACTCACGTCCCGACTCTCGCCCGGCCGCCAAACAACGCGGACCCACCGGTCAAGGGCACCCGGTCCTTCTGAGGCAGCGATCTGCCTCCTCGCTGCACAGGGTGCTCTCGATAACATAGCGTTTAGACTTGAAATCGCTTGCCTCAGGGACTCGTAGGATCGCCGTGAATGTATGCCAGAGGATACACACCGATAGTAGACACTGCTCGCGCTCAGAGAAAGAACCTCGCAGTGATAAACTCCTTCCGTATCGCTCGGCCCCCCCATCCTTCCCTCTCATCCCTCTCCAACCTCACGACAACAGCACAGAGAGGCTCGGAGAGAGAGAGAAAGGGAGAGAGGGAGCGAGAGTCGCTGAGAGTGGGAGAGAGAGACAGCGAGCTGCTGAGAGAGCGAGGGAGCTAGAGAGAGAGAGAGATTGAGATTCGAGGCAGAATAAACACGCCTACGCCTGGTCGACCTTTTCTCTCCAACGCCCCCGCAGTGAGGCCTCCACAGATGGAGCCTCTCTGGGACGGAGCGACTCGGGGAGGGGGTGATGGCTGATGGGAGGGGGAGGCTGCTTTAGAGGAAAAGGCTACGAGTGCTATGAAGCACCAATAGGAAGCCACATTACAAAAGAGCCCTTTTTTTCCATGAGATAAAATAAAAGGATCTAAAAAACCTGTGGCGACTTTGTTTCCGACGCCGCCACACAATTTACAGCTGACAGATGGAGCAGTTTACAGAGCGCCGTATCAGAGGAGGCCATTCGCCGTTTCGTTCTCCGGGCAGAAATACAAAGGGGAAGGCCCGCACTCCCAGTGCACGTTATGCCTCCGGGGGCTACTGCGCCCCGCCACCCAACCACTCAACCCTTCCTTCCACTCTCCTTTTATAAAGGGGGGGGGGGGGGGGGGGGGGGGAGAGAGATATTGGCAGCCCGGCCAATTTGTGATACAACATGTAGTCGTGGATACTTCTCGCCGGGTGCAGCGGAGCATAGCGCGATGGCCAGACACCGGCCGAGTGGGATGGAGCAGATTCAGGGCTAACGACTGGGGTGAGGAATGGGGGTAGGTGAGGCTGTGCACGGAAATCATCAGATTAAACCCGGGATCAGGGCAGAAGCACCCCATCAGGAGCGGTTGCTTTCTATGGAGTGTGTGAGTGCATCCGGTGCAAGCTTCCGCAGTAGTTTGTCCATCGAGCGACTGCCGGAGTAGTAGTCACAGTTTTTTCTTGTATTGCACGGAGAACAGATCTCGGGGAAGGTACAAATGAGCTGTCCGTGTCCGTGTCGGCGAGTGACAGCTCGCCGCGGCTCGGTTATTGATTGTGCTGGGGCTGGATAAATAAGCCAGCGATGTGTCCCGTCGGCTGTAAAATGAGAGCAGTAGTGGTGGCATCTCACACTGCCAGCCCTCAACTGGCCGCGGCGATGAAAGCCGGCGGGATAGGAAAGGGGGGAGGGGGATTATGGGTATTCAATCTCGCACTACACTGAAAAAACGATTCCAAGACGGCTAGTGATGTCTTGGTTAAAAGCAACCAAAAACAATTAATCTTCTTTGCATATTGAAGTTTTAACCAATTTTTGTTCGTAATTTTTTATGTAAAAAAAGAAAAAAACGACCAAGAGTGAAAAACAATGTTAAGAAGGAAAAGATAATCCTATAGTCATACTTTCAAATGAACACGCACAGACTTGAGGACAAATACACTGGGGTACAGCGTCCTTATTAAATATAATCCCCCTTAGCACTGAGTGAACCATTATTATTTCAAAGTCAATTAAGAGTTATGGATGATTGGCAGATGTATGGCGTCGCGGATGAATACAAATGCAGAGAGCGATGGAGCGTTGAAGCCCCGCCTCCCTGCACAGGGCGACGGGAGGGGAGGGAGGGCGATGAAAGGCAAAAAAAAGAAAAGAAAAAAAGGAAAAGCTTGTCTTTGCTGGTGGGGGTCTGACTCTTTAACTGCATCCTTTCAGAGCGATACTCTCTCGGCCTGAGACACACCGAGTTCCTTGGCTTTGGATCCACACAAGCCGAGACCGCACGCTGTTCCATTCAAAAAGGCAAAGATTCCAACACACACACACACACACACGCACGCACACCTCAATGTGCACGAATCACACTGGGGCATGGACCTTATTGATGCCTGTGAATTAAGAGATAAAATTGTCCTGAGGCAAGGGGAGGGGGTAGCTTTTGCCTACCTACCTAAACCCAATTCCATCTGTTCCCACACTCTAAGCTGCCCTGATCAAAATCAACAATTTTCCAAGGCTGCAAAACAGCGGAGAGAACATAACAAACGGCAGCCCGGTCACTCTTATGGAAAATTCACATTCACAGACATGTGAATTCAAAGAGTGAGTCAGAGACTCACTCTTTCAATTTTTTCTTCAAAATAAAATAAAGCATTTATGTACAAGCAAAGATTTAAAAACGACATTAAATAGTGAGTTAAAATCTGACTGCAGATTTAATTACAATTTACCATTGACAAACTGTTGGAAGTAAATTAAGAAATAAAGTGAGATGTTTGTATTGATTTTTTTGTACATGCTCGACTATTTTTTTTCATGAGCCATTTTGCTCGAAGGCGCCCGTCAATCAACCCACAAGAGAATGACTGCTGTATGAACGCTATTAAGAACTTCCTGTGGAGGTTAAACGTGTGCCCAGGCTACATTCAGGCAGCAATTATCCCACTTAATTGCCTTCGTGAGCCTGATATTCCCTTGCCTTTTCCTTTAATCTTAATGGAATTTTGTCTGTTCCTGCCCAGTGTTAAGCACTATCTGGAGTGGATCTCTTGGGTTGTCTGCGGATCGGGCTATTACACACACACACACACACACACACACACACACACACACACACACACACACACACACACACACACACACACACACACACACACACACACACACACACTCCTGAGAGAACAATTGATCAAAAGATACAATGCAAGAACGGTGACGTTTTATTCAAACATTTAAATGTACAAGTTTAAGACACAGACCCTTTATCAGACGCCCGATTACTGGGACTCCGGCAGTGGGAACCATCTACTGCCACGGACAGCCATTAACCAGACAAAACCAAACAACCAATAATTTGCATTCTCCTCCCTTTCTTTTTGTCCCCCCTCGGGGACTTAATTGCCCCCCGCCTCGTCTCAAATCATATTCAGTGTCTGGAAAAGCTCAGGCACAAGTTGCGCCGCTCTACCAATTAAACCTCGGTTCAGACATACTTAGCATAAAAATAATTTGCTAATGGTTCCCCCAAGGCAGACTACATGACTAGGAGCCGTTGCAATTACCAATGAGCCATCACCATCGGAAACCGGGGAAACGCGGAGAGACGATCGCTATGGCCTCTCACCAGCCCAATTGACCTTATTGAATTTAGACAAAAGACAGATTCCCTTTTTCCGTTGTCAAATTAAAAATACCCAAGTGTTTAATGAATGCTCGAGAAACCTTTTGAATGTCCCACAGAGAGCAGAAGTCTCGCGGCTAACGGGACTTTTAAGCATGCCAAGAAAAAAAAAAAACACTTTGTCAGTGAGCCTCATAGACATGGCCTCAAAATCAAGCCCGGAACGGGCATTCACAATTTGAAGAATGCAAAGCCTGACGCTCACCCTGTTGCATGCGTCTCCCACTCTGCCCCGTGTGCCCGTACAACAAGGGAGGAGCAGGGTGAATTAGAAAGGCAGCGAGCGGTTTGGGTCCTAAGACCACCGCGCTTTTCGCGCCACATCAAAAAGATAGGGGGGGGGGGGGGTGCACATACAAGGTTTTCCCTTCCTCACAGCCCCTTCTGGTCTCCAGTCTACCCTCTCTAACATGGCTGTGTGGGCGGGAAAGAGCCCATGTGAAAGCTTCAGCATGCTGCGTGAACGGCAATCATTTTAACAGGCTCGGAGATCTATGTGGCAACAAAAGAAATAGGCAAGCAGGTTACAAATAAAAATGTGTGGAACTTTATACCAAGGGTTGAACGTGTGCCCCGTCAACCCCTGTGCACTTACTCATTTCTGAAAGCCAACACATTTTTCTGCAACAGTGACCCCAGATACAGGCAAACACACAGGAATGCAAAACAAATGCAAAATGCCTAAAAAATAATTACAGGCGATCGACAAGTTTCTACAACGCACATACCTGCCACATTGTAGCCTCCATTATTTCCATTGGTCAGGGGTTTAGTTTCCATAGTACCAGAGGCTGCATTGGGTGGCAACGTCGCTGCTCAGAGAAACGGTCCCTGACACAGCCCCGCGTTCAGCTCCCGCTCCCCTGCACTTCTCTCCCTCTGTCTATCTCTCTCTCTCTCTCTCTCTCTCTCTGACTGTCTCTCTCTCACTCTCCCCTCCGTCTCTAGCGCCTGCGTCGCTCCGCGCGCAGCTCTATCTCCGTCTGTGCTCCGATGGCTCGGCGCTCATGGTCGAGACTCTCACTCCGGAGCCTCGGAGACAGCGCCAAATCAACGGCTGGGCTGCGTGATGTCAGCAGCCGGCTCAGCCACTCAGGTTGCTCGACGCCGGGTGCTGGCGCGTCACTGGCTAAATTGAGCTCTTCATTAGCGATACGGACGCTGCCGAAAAAAGGTGCTGAGTGGGAGTCGTGGGAGGTTTACCTATACCTCAAGCCCTCCCCCGTTTCTCCCATCCCTCCCCCCCCACCCCACATATTATGAGCACCGCCCCCCTCCACCGGACGGAAAAAAAAAAAGAGAGAAGAAAATAAGAGTTGTGTAAGATGGTCCATGTTGGACTAGAGTACGAAAGAAAGCAAAGAAACTTAAACTGGCAAACTTTGACTAGGGGCTCAGCTACCTGTTTGGAAGCAACTCGCCTTAGCGATTGAATGTTACTTACTAACACCTGATTGAGTGACGAATTAGCATTGACTGGTTCTGCACTATGCATCAGTGGAATCCACGACATATTAACACATCGTAGACTATGTATACACATTATCTATATAATAGGGCACTGCCCGTCTCAGAATTTTGAAGTCGCTTTGTGAGACCATCCTGATGTTCACGGTTCACATTGAGTATCAATCTGGCATCAGTTAGGCAGCAATTGATTTCCAAACATGGGCGCAGACTCAATTTGTAAAATACCCTCAAGCAAATAAAACTCTTTTGCCCTCTTGACTATTGCCGAAGCCTGTTGGCACAAAGGCTAAAATAATTTTAAATGTTTTAGTTCGGCAGACTGTGCCATCCTTTTGAAACACCCTCCTCTAGGACTTTAAATTTTAAATTTTGGCAAGACTCTTTCAGGGGATGGAGGCAAATGTTGCCTTTAAGAGAGAAACTGTATGTGAACTTGTGAAATTAGGGTGGTCGCACGGGGGGCTACCATCTTGACAGCTCAATAAGAGTACTTTTGATAAAAAATATAAAATAAAAACTTTTGCTACTAGGTTACCGAAGGAAATTGACGTGACACGCAAGCTAAATCACACCATAACATTTGAAGATCACAGAGGTCAATTCTAAGGATATTCTACAGAAATCAGGCCGCTTCATAGAGCGATCTGAAGAAGGATACAAACCGCACAATCAGCGGTCCATGTCACGTTGTATAGCGGTGTTGAATGCTGGGAACAGACAAGGGTTCGCCTACCCAATATCTTTCTAACTTTAACCCGGTTTGAGAAGTTGAATATGTGATGACTCCATTAACACTTGACTTACTATTTTTGTTGATTTACAATCAATTGCATCTAAAACAAATCTGAGTAAGTCAAACACATCTTGTTCAATACATTTTTCCTCACGCTGCAGCACATTGTGTATTTGTTATGATTCAATCTCATTAGATCAACATTCATTAGTTCTTTTTCAATGATAATTTTCCCTTACCCATGATTATATTTTAAACAATTCCAATGTCTCAAGCCTCTAAATCAGGTTTTATTCAGACGTTAAATAAAACTAAGAAAGCACGGTTCAAAAGAGATTGGAGTAGACCCAGTTCTCTGAATGATATTTCACTACGTTTCAGAGTACAGCCCTATCAGATAGAGTATTAATACGGATTGAATCAACCATAGTCGTTGACCACCTACTGGAGTAGGGATAATGTTTAGGCTTCAACAAATAAGAGTCCAGCATCAGCCTACTAGGTCTTGAATCTAGCAAACACAATAGCATGTCTTCAAGAACGCATTTGTGAGAATAGCAAGGCTTCTCACGGGAAACACAAATAAAAACATAGTTACACACTTCACAGGCTATGTGAGTGATATAAATAAACTATAAACTGAAGACCCAATTAAAAACACAAATGAATGCATGAAATAAACATGCACTTAAATGTAGCGACATTCAGCACAGAGCAATCGAGGGGTTGAGGCATCGGTGTCTTTACTAGTTCCCCAGGGGGAAAAAAATAAAAAAAACACTCCATGCCACAAATAATTACTGCATACGGTGCAGCATGACGTATTGTAAACAAATACGACTTTCGTACCTTCTGAATTACCGTTTTGCGAGGCCCCCTCCCTCCCTGCACAGTCTTCACATCTCCCTCCCCGCAACCACTAATAATATATTACCATGTCTCTGACGAGGCGTCATCACGAGCTGTTGTGTTCATTAAATTTGCTTACATTATTCAGCGCCGACACGGGGAGTTGCATGCGACGTGAGATGATGTTTGGCAATAACAGTGTAGAAAAGCGACCGTAATAAGCAGATGATGGAGAAAAATATTATCTGAATCCAATTATGAGATGGGGGGGAAAACAAGCACTTAAAAGAGATGGAAAAGACTTCATCCAAGTGCTACTATGAAAATCTGTTGCATTTAAATGGCTGGGATAAGTCCAAGATTAATACACATCTCCTCAAGGCTCGATGTGCTCGTCATGTTTGCGTCGGCTGTCGAAATGCTGTCCAACATGCCAATGTCAGGCTACAATATATTCACTATAGCAACTTGAGAGGTTTGTTCACATGTTATTATTGACCGATTGCAGCCAGCGGTGCATTATAGGTGTGAAGTAAAAGCCCGATGTGCCACTGCAGTTTGCTCCAAAACCCACCATTTTGACTCTGGGAACCCCCAAAATGTCGATGTAATGTCAAGTATATTGGGGTTTTCAGTGCCCCGCACCATTCAAATTTAATATTAACTATATCAGGGCCATTCACATTACATTGTTTGCTTATACCATGCAAATCACGATTGTCTTTCCTAAGCAGTACCCTCCAGCCTTTCACATTTTTAACAGGAGAGAATCTTAAAATACTTCATGAAATTAAAGTTGTGATTCAAAACTTTGAAATGAGGACACGCATTCTATGGATGGTGGATGTCAAATGGTTATTGCAAGTACACAATGGGGGCAAACCAGCTATGTTGTCGTACTCAAAGCAACATGGTTTATTACAACATTATTACAACATTTTGCCGCCGTGGCCACTGGTTCAAGTTACCAAGAAGGCAAGCATGTCAAGTTAAGAAGAATGGATGGTCATTTACATTGGAAACATTAATTACATGTGATCAAGACATTTTCATGTGCTGTCGTTTCCATCCCATTCTTCCTACAGATACTCTCAAGCTCCCATCTGGCATAGTGCTTTTTGAAACCAACAGCCAATGTTACAGTGAGAGTGCAGGCGTTTGCCACTGCCTGTACCACTGATTGAGTACTTTTGGTTAAACTGGTGGCCCAATGCCCACATTGGGCCAGGCTTTGATTCAAGACCTTTAATAAAGCCTACTGAAACATTTAGATGCTTTTTCTGCAAGATCACAAGGGCAAATATAGATGTAATTTCATTCCCAATGTGACAAGGAAGTAGAAAACAAATGTAAAGATTAATATGTCAAAATTGGAGACATGGTATTGAAATGCAACAGCAATATGGGATTGATCGGTTTTTGTTGTAAAGCGAGGACACGAGTATGTAAATATGAAAATATGGTGGTTTTACACCATTGAGTTCCCCAAGCCAAGCCACAACATCTCTACCTCAGGAAATGTTGAAAACTATTGGGGCCGCAATTAAATACTTGATCAACAGACAACCAATCCCAATTGTTTATTCTCAGTAGAGTATAATTTCTTGCTTTGAAATGTGTCCAATTACAGAAGCAATAATGTCAGTTTACTTGATAACTGTTAAAATATTAAGGAAAAAGGAGTACAGCATTAACAATGTAAACATTGAAAACAACCAACACTAAATGGATTCAGAGAAGGGATTATAAAAAGATGTGCACATTAGCAATTACCAACAATCAGATAAAACCTAATAAAAATAATAAATGTGAGTGTGTGTACAAAGCTTTCCCTGACAGGGCTGTACAGAATACAGAGACTGACAAAATGATTGAACTCTAACAATACCACTGATGTTTTGCAGCATCTCAGAACAATGCTAAACGTTTGGAAATGGTATCTCTGCTGCCTCTGCCATCAAGGACAGTGTTGTATTGGTTCCCAGTGATGACAAAGGACAAAATAAGGCCAATTTCACAACTTTCAAGAAGCTCACTCGAGTAGAGAGTAAACAACCGCTAACAGCTACACTCAGCTTAATTGTACCCCAATAACTTACAGCCAGGCACACACTGTGGAAGCCTCTCATTCACATAACAAGGGACAACAGATAAAGATGTCAGCTGCTGTGAAATTGGTCGCTACCTCATGAAAGCCCATTGGGGAACAATATTTCTTCCTCTAAATCCCATCTCCAGAAGGTCATCCAGAGTATCCCTTCTTGCGACAGCCCAAATTGAGTCACTATCTGGGTGTGGCAGGGTAGCAGAATAGAGTCATGTCATGATGGGAAGTCAAAGGAATGATGTAATTTTGGGTGAATTAAGGATAATGGATCAATAACAAATCTTCAAGCACAACTCATCAACCCTGGAGTGTCATTACATCTCTCCCCTTATCAACTGTCAATAACATCCAGGCCATTAAATCGGTAATGAAAAACATACACAACAGTTCCCCTTAAAATTAAACCTCTTGAGTATTTACCATGATTGGGGATTAAGTTAATTGCTGTGATGCTGCAACACGCATGACATCCCAAAGCAGGGGTTGATAAGGTAAACCCAGCCACAGCACAGTCTCCCCCTTTCTCAAGTGAGAGGAGTCCGTACAGCACAGATGCCCTCTCAGCGGTCCACACCTCAGTGAGCTGACTGATCAGTTATAAGTATTCCATTGGAATATAGATGGGAGTTTAACCGCGATACACACCCCCGGCAACCAGGGCGGCTGCCACTGCAGTGCGAGTAATTGGGGAATATTCACTCATACTAATTAATCAAAGGCAAACGCAAGCTGGCGAGAAAATTGATTCCAATTAGTACCAGTTTGTGCAAGCTCCCCAAGAAACCCAAGAATGGAATGCCAATAATAACATATTCCGCAAGAACAGCACATATTTCCTAATGTTTTAACTTTTATTTTGGTGGCGATAATATTGGTTATAATGTAGCAGTTGTGCTATACAAACCTGGTGTGCCAAATTAGCATATCATTTGTGGAGCTGGAGCAAAACACCAAATTGGGAGAGTAGCAAGATTGGAGCATTACACTCATTAAGCTGAATCCGCAAATCTCTTAAATATAGCTATAAGTAGTCCTGGGTGCTAATGCCAAGAATATATCATTTACAAGCCATTCAGAATATATTATCCCGTCCATCAGAGGCCGGCAAGACTTCAAGACACCACACTAATCACATGACTATCTAATTGCCCTCGCCGGCTCCCAGGAGGAGAAAATGATCCAGCGCTGGCGTTATTCAATTAAAAAGGAACATGTGTCAAGCGCAGCTCTAGCGTACGAATTATAACCCAATATTCATAATGAATCTAGGATTGTGTCACTTTGCAGCTCATTATAGATAGTAATAAGTTGAAAAAGTAACGTTAACATGGAGCCATGCGCTAAAAATAACTCTTAGGAAGACAAGGTGTTCCTGGAAATATAGACGAAAATTCTGAGAAAAAACCTTCGGTATTTGGTTCTTAAAGAAGGTCCATTGAGCCTACAATAATTACAAGTATACTTTTTTTCCGATAACACACACCCAAGAACAAATGACATATGATTACGATAAGGCATAACTGTTTCAAGTTAAGATGCTGGCCAACTGATTCAACATGTGCAGTTCTTCATCGCAGGGTTTCACAGAAAAGGAGCGGTTTGGTTAGTCCTAGAGGAAACAAAAACTCTAGCTGCACAGTGGATTGACTCACCTTCAAACAAGCTGTCATGTGTATTTAATCATATTTTAAAGCAGACATGCCTGTCTTTGATGGTAAATCTACCTCAAAGTAAAACTGATTGTATTAGCCTGCACTCATTTACAGCATAAAAGGAACACCTGGTGCCAGACAGCATTGATTATTGCCAAAACGTCATTACAAATCATACAATGCCAGATATTTCAAACTAAAGAAACTGATAATGACAGGTCTGAATGGAGCATTTGGTTGGATCAGGTGAATTTGGTTTATTAGGGTATACATAGCTTGGCTTAACTCTTACTTAAATTACAAATTTCACCATTATTGGAGTTAAGTCCATCTATTTATTTCATCAAGTTAATGAATTGATGGATCAATAATTGAACTATTGTGTTAATTCAGATCTTTGCAGATACTGAGGACCGAATGACTACATACAAAACGAGACACTGAGTATGTTATCATTCAAGGATAACAATTCTCTTTGAAATACCCCCGATGGAGCACTGTTGAGTTATTTTTCCAATGAGATTCCTCATTAGAGCCAACCTGAAAGATGTCTCATTGTTGGCCGAAAAGTGTTTTGATCAGCTCTCAACAAGCTTTCATAGGTTGTTACTGTATAAACACTGAACATGGAGCAGTTCATGTGATTGCATCTATTTCCGGATTGGAGTGGTGTGGATATCTGATTATGCGCACGAGTAGAACGAATTCCCCTTCCTGAATCTGTAGAATATGGCTCTCAAAAGGTTTTATAACCAGTTTACGGCCAGGCAAAAAAAATGCTTTGGTGTAAACATGGAATTTAAAATACTGGTTGTAACCATAACCAGGTTATAATTTGTGAAGAGGGGGGGCAAAATTAAAAAATAATAAGAAGCCAAACTTTTGTCAACATAGAAATTGTGAAGGAGATGAGAGAAGGCGGCTGGAGAACTAGGTCTTGATAACAGCAAATTTTAACAAATGTGGCTTCATGGAACGGGTGGCCCGCTATGAAGCCACTTCAGTGACTTGGCAGGCAAAATCACGCTGGCTCAGCTTAGGAGAAGAGAAACCGAGAAGCACATCTAACCAAGCATGTTGTCACACCCACTTTTTTTTTTTTTTTACTCAGTCCACACTTAGTGATTTGGAGATTGAGCCGTTAACAGATGGCATACTTACAAAAAAAAAAGAAAAAAGCTGTGGAGTCGAGCAGCATCGATATAACCGCATCCAAAACCATTTAATGAGGAGTGAAGCCACCAGCCAGAAGATTCCCCCAGCCTTCTGTAAGTGCCTATTCTAGGTTCCATCACTCCTCCTCCACAATGGAATCTGCATCGATGTGGTTGTGGCTCAGCTTTGGAAGGAGGATTATTACAACAAAACAGGTGCAGACCGACTAAAAATAAGAAAAAATTACGCCTTAACAAAAAAAGATCCAAGAAGTTTTAATTCCACTTTTTACTATTATTATTCTATTTTGAAGGTGGGTCCACAGGTCCTTGCCCCTCCCCATTTCATACGGGTACTTGAATCTCAAAGTATCAATTTACCCATTTAAGGCACAGACAGCTTTTCAGAGACAGTAGGGCAAGGAGCCTGAATAACTGAATGCTGAGCAGTCAGCATCACATTTAGTTAAGTACTTCAAACCCTGTGTTCGTATTCAATAACACCACATTTCCCCTGTCGATGAACAGAACTTGTAATATAAAATAAAAACAAGTACAAGTTCAAAAACGATTTCTTTCACGACCCAACATGGTCTTAGCATAATGGGGGAAGCCATCACATTCACTCTTTGTTTATTCATTTTTTTAGTCTAATAATTGATTAACATTATACCCACAAACAACTGCCAAGCATTGGGCAAGACCTTGTATTGCAGTATTCTCCTCCCCCACTTTGCTGACAACGAAACAAAAGACATCAAAGTGTTTCACATCACTCATGTCTCTCCGACACTATAGCAGGAAAGAAGGAGGAGAGAGAGAGAAAAGAACCAGAAGAAAAAGAAAAATGAAAAAAAAATATCCATCAAATAATTATAGCTTGTCCTGGGTTTTCAGAATGCTGTTGTCTTTTTTCGGACACAAAAAAAAAGTGAGGGATAAAAAAATTTAAAAAACAGCCAGCATTCAGATTGGAAACACCTGGCGAGGGGGCTTGTGAGACAACACAGCGTTCGACCAATTCATTTGCATAATAAAGAGAGCTTAATGGCAGCGTTTACTAATTAAGCCTCAAATTGTAATTTGCTTACAGAAAAGGGACAAATAAAAAGGGACATAAGAAGGACAGAGAGGGAGAAAGACGAGCAAACACTAGGAGACAAACACCATTATTTACACACCACCCCCAGCCTCTCCCCTCCCTCCCCCCAAGGACATACTGATTCCTGAACATTTCCGATGAGAGGGTGAGGAAAGTAAGGTTGAGGGGAGAGAAGAGAGAGAGAAGAGAGAGAGAGAGAAAGAGAGAGAAAGAGAGAGAGAGAGAGAGAGAGAGAGAGAGAGAGAGAGAGAGGAGAGAGAGAGAGAGAGAGAGAGAGAGAGAGAGAGAGAGAGAGAGAGAGAGAGAGAGAGAGAGAGAGAGAGAGAAAAAGACTAATGAGGTCCCTCGGGTGTGAGGAGATTCCATCTCCGTTCGCTTGAGAACGTGACAGAGCTCCTGTGGACACGGTTCCATCCTCATTAGACGTGAGGGGGGGGGGGGGGGGGGGGGGGGGGGGGGGGGGCGGTGAGAGGAGACGGGGGAACCTGCGGCTGCAGCCGACACGCTGGGTGCTGCATGTGTCACCGAGCGGTGACACGCCGCTCCGTGCCGCCCTGACACGCTGCGCTGAGACGGAGGACAGGTTGGTGCAGGGGGAGGAGGGGAGAGACGGGTGTTGGGGGGGTTGGCACACAGGGGGGAGTGGCGGGAAGCTGTGGGACAGTGCGCGTAATGCATCCCGACAACTAAACACTGGCTTGCATCCCTTGTGTCTGCTCCACTTGAACGTCAAATATTATGTAGGAGTCAAAACGTTGCCCGGTGTCTGGATGGACAATCACAGCACAGGAAATGACAACGGTGGTAACATTCCGTCACAGCCGCGAGAAGGCTGGCCGAAAGCATTGCGAGTTGGAAGTGGAATAGTGTTGATGGAGATGAACAATAGTGATGCTCGCAGAACACCAGCCCAAGGTGAACTAAGCTTTGACTTGACTGGAAACCACCTCTGGTACACCATCTATTGATCCAAAGATCACTCCACCACAGGCTTTATATAGGACCTCGGTTTCCTAGCAACAGCAACATGCCAACACCGCCATTTCTCACACACGCACACACACACACACACACACACACAAATAAGATGGGGCAAAGGTAATGTTTAATGCCCACAGACTAGATTGATATCCCGGAGGAGAGCACCTGCTTCGAGACCACAGCCTCTTTCTCGCAATATGTTTCAGTCAACAATTCCTGAAGGAGGAGAGGTGACCTTTCATTAAGGCAGGTGTGGCGCACCGAGGAGCGACCAAGGAAAAAGGGCAACGATATTTGTCGAGCACCACCCAGTCTTTTAAAGGACTGGAACATTCTCTCCCTCTTCCACTTCCTGGTCCACTAATGTGTGAAAGAAAAGGGGGGTGGGGGGGCTCCCGTCCACACGGAGCCGCTTTCTTGGTGAAACCGCATAAGTCTTGTGCGTTTCGGCCAACCGTCCAGACGGATCCGACGGATCCAGTGCCCGAAACCACACTTAGGATCCGTGTGGACGCATGAAACGCAAACGATGACGTCATCGCCCCACCTCTCGACCCTCTAGCCTTAGTGATTTGCTAGCCCGCGGCCTCGTCAATTCAAATTACTTTGTCAGAATCAACTGTTGTCTAATAAAAAATATATATATCCAGCTGACAACAATCATTATAAAAGGGGTTCGCAATCCACAAAGACACTTGGGTTTGAAACACATTATCATATTATTAGTATTATTAATCTTTTTTTAACCTTGGCTTCTGGTGGGTTTTCCCTTGCACTGCACCATCCGGCAGCAGACTACTGGAAATTTCTATCCTCCGGCCACCACAGCTTGCACCTTAATATTGTTGAAATTTAATTGGTTCTGTGACCCAGTTTCGGAAGATGGATAGTGTGTGATTGAGGAGGCATTTATCCATGCCACACAAGAAGGATAGCAGTGTGTCTGTAATAGTTTTACAACCCACAGCTGGGTCAGTCCAAAAGGTGGCCACACTGTGACTGAAGACATGAAGCTAAACTAGAATGAAACTTGCTTTTCCTCACCAGTGAAAATATAGGCCTCTCTTCTTTCAATGTACCACACGTAGCGTAAAAAGCCAGAGGACATAGGGGAAAGGTTTGAACTTCCTAAAATAAACCAAAAAGGGGGAACATCTTTCAGCGGTGTCTCAAGACAATGTTGCTTTCGGAACCCTAATGGTAGTATGAGTATAAGTATGCACTGCCAGTGAAAGGGTATAGATTATATAGTTAAACACATAACCTTTTATATTTATAAGCTAAATTATAAGCTCTAATTTGTCTGGGGGTAATGTGTAGGCTTCTAATGATAAGCGCTACACAGGAGAAGAAAGGTTTCAGAAGGCGACAGACCCACTATACTGACCCAGAGAGCAGAAGTTACCCCTTAAGAAAGCCGTGGCATGTTACTCAGATATCGCTTGTTATGACAAGGAAAATGGTGCCACAATTGTGATTAATGTGTGTGTGTGTGTGTGTGTGAATGTGAGGAAGTATGATTTGGTTCTGATGCTATTGAGATTTCAGTGAGCCCTACTGCGTGTCTAAGTAGTACATTGTTAGTGAACCCACAAAGAGTGATTTGCTTTCAGGGGCCGAGGCCTCTAGCGACTGATTTCTCATTCACAGTAGGAGTTCGCTGGGGTTTGCGTGCCATGGCTATTTTTCAAATTGCCTGACAGGAACCAGCTGTGTGCAGATCTCAATCACATTAAGACTCGAGTCTGTGATTCCAGAATCTTCTTCAAGTTCATTTGTCAAAATATACAACTGTCAGTACTGATGAGCAACAATGTCTACCTGCATTTAGAAAAAAAATGGGCATTGGAAGCATCACAGTCACACAAGCATTTAATACCTCCAGAGAATGGGGTATGGGGATATAAAAACAACAAAAATTGCTGATAGTCCAGACTGTTTTGGAAAAGACCAGTTAGGGACGGCCAGTGGATTAAGAGTAAGTGGACCCGGTGAGAAGGTCTTTGGATGAATCTGGTGTTTGCCATGGTCCCCAGACTGCATTGACTCCCTGGTGATGGTGGGGAGATGGACATCAAGTTCCAACCCTTACCGAGAGCCTGTGGATTGTCCCGGTGCCATTAATATTCTGTTGACAGATACAGGCCAGGGAAGGAGGGGCAGTGGTAAACAAAACCAAGGTTCAGATTAGTTTTAATGCCATTCGACAGCCTGCAAAAAAACTGGGTGGGACATTAGAGGGAATCAGCAGGAGAGAACATCGCTAGTGCTGTAACAAAAGAATCAAACCAAGACCGATCCTATAGGTTTTTTTCTTTGATTATCTGAAGCAATAGGGGTTGTTCAGACTCTGTATTAAGATATGCTGAACCATTAGTTTGTCTTAAGAAATGTGGTCGTTAACTGGAGCCACAACAGTGAAGTAAATCTCCCTTTCAGAACATGCAAATAATCGCTAACAATACAACCATATCTTGCAGTAGCATCAATTCAAAATATTTAGTAGCCCCGCCATAAAAAAAGGGAGGTTTTGTCAGCGGGTATACATTCTTATCTGTAATGCGTTGACAGGTCGAATTTACAACAATGTGAAGTAGGTTTGGACGTTCGTGGTTTTACCGGTAAGGTATTGAGAGCTTATACCGATTTCAATTTATGCAAACCGAATGTACTGCCATTTGTCATTAAAAGATGTTCTGGCGAATTAAAAACGGGTTGGACTGGTCAAACATTTATCAAACCGGTTTGATACTCCAACACTGAACTGTACAGATAGATCCATCTTTACTAACATATGGCGCACATGGGTCTATGACGAAACTGCTGACAGGTGGAACATATTGAGTTATACCTGCCTGGCACAAACTAGACTGTGTGTGGACGGCAATATTTTTACACAGCATATCACACACCCTCAAAATTCCCAATTCTCAAAAATTTACCTCGCACAAATCGCAGTTTCGATCTTATGATTTAGGCGTAAACAAACATGGCGGATGGTGGCCATGCTATGCTAACATTGCTAACCTTTCAATGTTGTTTTTTTCAGAACAGCCTATATAACTACTGAAGAACTATGCAGAAAGTCATGGAGAAGGTGTGTTAATTGTTAAATAAACAAATAAATTGATAAAGCATTGCGCCTATTGTGTTTCTTGCAACGCATTAACTCACTCGAAACGGAACCACGCAAGCTTAAATAACACTGCCAGGCAATGTCAAAATTTGTTTGCACGTTAAGAGACAGATGTGCACATCCTGCTTAGTGCTGAGCATTTACCTCTCATTTTTTTTCCTTCACCAAAAGGGAAGATTGTATTGCTTTCAAATCCCAAGCAGGTGGTGATACCTCAGCTAAACAGCAAGTACCTTCATTGAATGTACATGCAGTAAGTGAGCTGTAGGTGATTTTGTTTTTATGATGGTGACATGGGAAGGGTGAATGAAAACAGTCGCATGCAAGAATAAGTTCACTTCTGAGTTTAGGCTACAAACGCGATTAACTATTTACAAGTGCAAAAACGCCAACATATTCTTCTTGCTGACAACTTGCTTTTTATCCAGACAAAAGCTTCCTAAGGACATTTCCTCTGCGTCTCTCTCGTAGATCGCACCATCTTTCAACGTCTATGTTTAATACGACTGCATCACCTTCTCTCACATGATCAGCAGCTCGCGGATTTCACTTTCTCTCCAGTTAGAACTGCTCATGATGATATCGGTGCGTTGTCCCCACCCCCCCGGAACAGTCGCATTAACAACAGAATGAAACCCAATAAACTGTCAATGTGTGCAGGGTCCGGGAGGGTACCTTGGGGTGCTAGCTCAAGCAGGCAATTTACCTCGGGCAGTGTAAAAGCGCCGACCGTTCCGTAAAAAAGGCATGCATAAAACGGCATATCTGGCAGTGTACAAACACTCAGTGAGAGAGGGCTGTATCTGTGTAGAACGGCTCCAAAAAAGCAACAAAGTCAGTAAAGTGCCAATTGTGTTCTCTGTGTTGTTCTACATTGTTGTTCTACTAAGCAGCGGACGCTTGGTGATGACATAATGACATGTGTACTAGAGGCAACCGTACTCCGGCCCAGTTGAGATTTCCTAGTGTGAGCACAGGCCAGCGGCACAGCGTGGGGGAGGCAATCATACTTGAGTACGGTACAGGGCAACTTTGCCTAGTGTGAGTGCGCCCTTAGTGGAGTGTCATTGAAGGGAGTCATGGAATTCTTTCAGTTAGATATCCACAAAGTAAAGCTTATTTTGGCAGTTTTTCCTAAATTATTGGAAACGTGAAAAGAAACTGCTCACAGACGCAGATCAAACATTGTCCAAACAAGAAAGGTTGATAAATAATGAGTGCCACAACTAATATTTCAATACATCTGCAACAGAAAAAGTGTCCTACATGGGAACACTGCTTAAGTGTTTTCAAATATATTTCATGTTCATCTAAAAACCTTTGCAATTACAATATAGGTCTGCAGTGAATAGTAAATTGACAGAAAATCAAATTGTGAATGAGAATTTACAAAAAAAGATTTCCTGCTTTATGCTCAATTCATATATTTACATCATGGATCATAATGAAAGGAATAGTTCAGTTTTTCTTGGCTGCTTGTCAGAGAAAGCAAGCACATTTAAGACATAACTTTGGACTTTGGTTGTGAGTGCATTTTCTATCATTGATTCATCTATTAACCAAAAGAAAACTTAGCGGCTATGAAAATAATGGTAAGTTGACGCCCTAGTTAACGGTATAAGATATTGCGCACCTCTAATGTACAGTGTGCACCACAATTTTTTTATCAATTGCTACAACACAAAGCTCACTACAGTTCATTATACAATCAATATGGTCCTTTCTCAGCCATAATGCAAGCTGTGTAAGCTGCAGGCCACTGTATTAAGATTCACCTTGAACCAACAAAGGCAACAAAAAAAGGGCTCACATCAACAACCTTATGGAGTGCTTTGCAAATTGGCTTAAATGCCTACCAGCAAGAGCGTTGACCGTATAGATTAGCCAATGACACCTGACCCTGTTCAGCAATTGGATAGTCTCTGAGCTTCTAACCATCCTCTATGTCATGAAGGTAGTAGTAGTTACTTACAATTTAAAATCCGACCAGATAAGCTATGAACACTAAAGTAAAAAGCTCTAAATCAAAAATTAATTTGCTACTTTGTTGCGTTTCATGCTCCAAACTTTCTAAAACAAAATGTCACAGAGTTGAACAGGTGGTGGAATGGACAGAAATGTTCTGGGGAAAAACTCAACATATTGCTTTCCGGTCACGGTCAATAATACAGCAATAACAGCATATTGCGATCCTGGCTTTTATCATGCTTTGGTCTTGCTACCGAATAAGAACAGTTGAGGAAACAGTACTAGTGCCTAGTGAGACCACTTGTTGTAAACAAAGTGTTGCTTGACACAACACAAGAACATCTGGGCGGAACTATGATTGGGTATCAATGTGGGTATGGTAGGTTGGGTTATGCATGATATGTTAAGTGTGTAGACAGCTGAGGCACTATGGGCTTGACTGTCCTTTTATCATAGAAATCACAGCCCACAACCCAGAATGTGTTTTACAATGGGAGGGATTCTGTGATTAGGTTACTTTTCACACCCACAACAAATCCTCCTATAGTTCAATTTAAATCACACTTGGAGCAGGTCTTGTGAACTTTGGAATTGTTGGTGGTGTGAACTTCTATTTAGAAAGTCGTTTTAATATTTGCAAACAGAAGATTTAGAGAGGTGATAGTTCTGGTGCATTTGTGTGCTCTAAAAAGGTAAAAAGGCTGATTCTATTCTTCAAGTCTAGATTAGGTAAACCTGTGGCATATACAGGATTTAAACAGATATAGACACACACTGTATTCTACTTGTAAAGAGTCTATTCAAATAACTTTCACCTTGCTTGTATTCAAATCGTACAAACTCTAAACATACGCAGACGAATCAGACCAGGGTTAAACCCCTGAATATCACTGATATAACAGGACTAAGCACGTCAGTGTAACCAAGTCCATAGGCCTTGCATTATTTAAATTACGGATAATTTAAATAATGGCAAGTAGAACACAAAACAATAATGACATTTTCTGCAGAAAGGAGTTCATCACCAACTCCTAATGCTATTCGTTTTTGAACTTGCGTTGTTAAGAAACATATGTTTTTCCTTCTTTTACATATTTTAGAAATCAGGAGGAAATAAAAAGATATGATGCAAATATAAAGATTAACTCATTTGTGGTGTCGAATAATGTCTGGGAAAGGTATAAGTGAATACGAGTAACGACTAGATCAGATAAAACTACTGCAAGAAATAACTACTCTCCACAACCAAATAATTGTGGATAGAATACCAGAGAAACAGCCTTCATTTCTGCGAAGTCAACAGTGTTTCAACTGGGATTTCCTCAGGCCTGATGATTGCCTACAAGTAGTTGTAGGGGATACATGTCCATTTTATGCAAAGTAGATAAACAAACATATCAGTGCATTGCAGAGATCTTTACTAAACAACCGTCATTATAAACATATAGTTACAATAAAAGCGAATTACAACGTGAACTACAATATAAAATAATGAGCATCCTAATCTGTAGACTGACCAGGGACCTATTACCCAAGTGTTGTATGTCATGCAAATGTATTAGGAGTAGGAACGGCAAAGTTTTAGTCTTCAGTAAAACTGTAAGCAGACACCCTCGTATTGGAGAAATAGATTATGTATTCTATAACATTCAAGTATTATTTCGCACCTCTCAAACATGATGTAACGCCGCCTAAAATAGTTTCGACGCAGAAAATAGTGTGAACCCCATTTAAAAGCGTAGCAGGCCTCACATGGTAGGACATACGTTTAGCTTTCCCAGCTAGCTAGCTACATACTGTACAATCTTGGCTAGCAAGGTGTAGGAGGCCATACACCGCTCCACCGTCAAACTCGCAGGGTACATATGTTACATATGGTTTGACGATACTTAAGGAATACAATGAACAACACAAGAATTGTACATATTTTGGACCCACGTGTCAGTTTGACAGCAGCTTTGTTTTCATTTGACTCGCTAGTAAGCAATCTAGTTGGCTAGCCAATCATAATTAGCCGAAGTAGCACAAGGCCTCATACAACCAAACCACATACAGTGCATAAGAGTGGTGTCAACAACGTGTCCCACACCGCACTCAGTGTTTGGTAGGACACTATTCTTGTTAAAATGAAACCGCAATACAGCCCGCCAGCGACATCACTATCGGCACTACGAATTGAGTTAATGAAAGCGGTCAGTCAGTAAGCTTGTAGAACAGAAAACCTCTCAACTTATCAGATGTCAGCACTCAGCACTTTTCTACATGATGTTGTTCTTGTCGGAACATGATAGTAGGCCAAGTGTATCAAATAGGTTGGAGGGTGACGTCGGAGTATCGATGATTGTATATAATATACATAGCATAGCCGTTTCATGTTTTACAAACAAGCAAACTTTGTCATGCATGAATGCTATTGGGTACATGCTATTAGCTACTTTAGTTAGCATTGGGGCTAATGTATGAACGTAGCTAGGCTAACAGCCACAAGCGCATTTAATGTTCACGATCACAGAATATTGCCATAATGGTTTGATTTACTGTCCTCGTTATACCAACAAGATCTGCTTACCTTTACTGTTTGCCCGTGTTACAAGTTGATGGGTAATGGGAGGCTTTATATTTTCTCTCTTTACAGTCTGAATCGGCAGCATTAGAGCATAGCGAAGGGCAGGCAGAGCGTCTGCAGCAGCTGGCCGGTGGAGGGCGGAGGGGAAGAGTAAAACATATGGAATGACATCTTTCCTGTCCAATCACTTCGTAGACAATATTTATATTTTTCTTTAATATTCATCGCTTCATTTTGATTAAACAAAACTGTGTTAGCAAAAATGTATGGCACAAACCCCAATGACGTTTAATAAATGAGGTGGTGGGACTCCCCCCTCACCCCAACAGCACTGTCCAAACGTTACCAGCTCATCAAGCGGGAATTTGACCCAGATCCAAGGGCCTGATAGCGGTTGTCCTGATTTACATTCATATATAGGCTAAGGCAGATATAATTTTCCTGACAATTACCTTTGCTGTTCAAAGGAAAGATTACCCCCTTGAAAGTTTATTGATCAATAATCAAAACGAACATGGAGCTGTATTCATTGAGAAAAAAAAGCTGTAATTGTAACAATACAGAACAGACTACATCTACCGTTTAAGATAATAAATAAAAAAACTCCAAAGTGGCCTTCCTAAGGTATGTACATCTGGCAGACCTCATTGTTGTTATGTGTCATAACTCTGAAATTCCACACATCAATGTTTACAAGGGCAAATTTTGCGGTTAACTTAAAAAACAAGATTAAAAAAGGGCCTTAAATACCATGGGGTTGCTGTTTGGACAAAACCTTTGCTCAGATATGGTTGGCAAACAATAAGTCAAGATGAGCTTGTCTCATTTACGTAGTAAAAAAATTACACTTGGACAAGGACACAGTAACTTCAAATCTGTTTACTGATACAGTATGCACAGCCCCCTCAGCGAAGCCAAACGTACAGTTCAGGGCAGATCAACCATGCCACTGTTCCCCAAAATAGCAGCGCTGTATCAGAGGGCAACTTCTGACATGCTCACTTCTAGGATGAGTAAAGCAATATGGAGTCCTGTAACTGTTATTTTACATAACAACTGTGTGGGAGGCCGCTGCTCATCATGAGAGCACAGAGCGGAGAGAGCTCTCTCTTTTTGAGCTGAGGAGATGTGTGTGTGGGCAGTCACCTACCCAAAAAGACTTTGGCATGGTGTCATAGAGTGTGGGTTTCACTCTTTAAAAATGATGGGACCGTCACGATAAGCACTTCAGTGCAAGGGTGTTTATTTGGTGAGCCCAGCACTGTGTATAAAGAGAAGAAAAAACGAAAATCTTGGTGGTATGTGAAAGGGACTTTCCACATTGATGGACGTTTTGTGAGAGCGCTGTCGATCTGTTTAGGACCCCCAAACCCAGAGCTACAACGGTGAGGAACAGAGTGAGAGAGAGATGTGCAAAGCACTGCAAGTAATTGATAAGTTGATATGTTTTACTGCTGACTGCCCAAAGGTAACATCAACATTTGGAAATTGTGTTGTAATTGAGTTATTGACTGTTATTACGGGTGACTCTATATGTTAGGATTTATCAGATTTAATCTAGGCTAACCATAGCAAGGCTCGTACTGTTTGGCGATTACGATCGAGTAACATAAAAAGTGTTTGTATGCTTTACCTCAACCCTATTCATAACCATTAAAGGGTATGTCTTCTCCATCACTGTACCTCTCCTGAGATGCCAATGGATGGCGGCCGTGAGAAGTAGTCATCTTTGAATTGTCTCCTGGGTGATGACCCACTTTGAACCTGAATCGTTGGAGTCAAGGTACCACTGGGTCACTCCGGGCTTCCAGTCTTTCATGGCCTGGATCCAGTTCAAGTCCAAGTCCTTCACATCCCCCTCAACGGGCGGAAGTGAAGCTTTACTTCCTACCAGCTGGCCATGATTTTTCAAAAAGGATTTTGATGGTCTAGGCAGGACTAAACATGGACTAAACATAACAAATCATCATCTACACAATCAAAAGAAAATGAATGGTATCAACCAGCAACGAGTGTGGGATGTGCTGTGTAATGCACCCGATTCATTATTTTGACCAAACCTAGATGCATCAGGTCAGATCTGGGCTCCCCGCTGCCGTAACGGCCAGGTTAACGGCCAGAATAACAGGCAGTTTTCTTGCCTCCCGCAAGGCCATGCCCGCAGCTGTACGGAAATCATAGCCACGGCCCAATCCCACAAAGCCTTAAGTGCATTCTGTATTTAACAGGCTGCTGGCCCAGCAAAAATGTAATGAAACTAATATCTGATACTTGGTAGATGCTGCAGCTTTTTTAACACACAGTCTACTATTTTACCCCAGTGTAACTAATGCAGCAATGTGTCTGTGTAACATAGCCTCTGCAAATTGGGATCCAAAACATATTGGAACACATCGTAACAATGCCCAAGTACTTTAGGCTGTAGTTTTACTTTAACTCAACCATAACCAGATAATGTGATGCCCTCTCCGACATACAAGGGAGAGTATGTGATGAGAGCAAACATGAAAGAAAATGCATTTTTGTTTTTAAATGTCTTAAACCCATAGGGTTAGTATTTGCATGAATATAGAAATATGTGGTTACTTTGTTTGTCCTTTTTTTCCAAACACTGTTAATCCTTCTGAAAAACAAAAGCATGTTATATTAGGGTCGTTGAGAAGGTTAATGGCTAAAGGTTGAGAAAATTACAAACTATTTTGTCTTATCGTTGCAATAGAATCCACTTTCGCAGAAGAGATACGAGGCGTGCATCAATTGATGTGAATCTGATGTGTTCACACACTGCTCAAGTGCAGATAGAACACACCGGTGGTTCAAAAAATAAAGAAATAAAATAAAAATCCCCTTTGTGTCCCAGAACAATACAGTCATCAACAGGATGTGACAGCCTTTGGCTTATCTCGCCGCGCCATGTTGATGGCTAGCCTGGCTTTACAGCCGCAGCCCAATGGACTGACACCCCATATACAGTTATTGTCTCCTGATCCTTCACTGACAGTGCAAATCCATGTCTGGGCTGTCACCACCCTGAGCGCTCACAACAAACCCCAACACAGCGGATTTCTGATGCCCCTTCTCCTACTCCTAAATGCGTCTTCTCCTTCGGTGGCTCCATGTGTCCCTGCGCTTGTGGCTTTCACCACGGACAAATCGTAACCCCTTTCCACAGCACTCGTTATTTATCTGTAAATTGATCGGCTACCCATTCCTGGGAAGCCTCTACCCACCCTCACCACTCACACCTCCTCCCCATCGCACGGGGGTAGGCTTTAGCCTGCTCTCATTTGGAGCCGCTTTAGGTTCATATAATGGAGCAATCTACCCCCCTCTGAGTGTTTATGGAACCCCTGATGGCTATTGCAAGGGGTTGTCATTTTAGAGCATATTGGCACACTGAATCGACTCGGTTCTCAGAAATGGTTGACCCAACTGATCGTATTTACTTCACTGTTGATAGGTTTTGTATCATCACCTCACTGCCAACGGGATTCAGATTATGCTCCAATACCAATATCAACTTTTTTTCCCCCACCATTATCCAAGAGTAAGGTGTTTCATTGAAGACTAAAGATTGCATTTATGCAGCCCGATGATCCGTTTAGTCTTGACGCTGCCTTAAATATGTGTGGGCTTGGGCCGTTTTTGTTGCACATGGTAATCAGTGTTTTTCCTGCACATTTAATCGTCATTATTGGAACTAGTTGCATGACGGTTTTTCTACCGTGGAACACGCAGTAGAAACTGATGACAGACCGTGGAAGTGGATTTGCAAGGCAAAATACATCAGATGGTATTGGCAAGCTGTGTCGGTCCTTTTGGCAAAGTTTGGTCTTAACAATGCATGCTTAATTTCATAAAACAGCGGAACTGGTGGCAGCAGCATAAGTGATGAGAAAAAAATGAATCCCCAAAAATTCAATTAAACAGGCATTTCCATTGTGGCATTTTCCAGGGCCTTTACAGGAACAGCCAGGAAAGTGACTGTGTTTCGGGTGAGTAGGAGTGTGGGAGCAATGTATTCTATGTGTGGAGCCCCAGTTGTGATTCACCTCCGCTGGGTGAGGGCCAGGATAACATCGGGACACCTACACCCTCAGCCCACTCTCTCCATAGCTGCACTGCCCCTCAGGCAGTTAATGCACATAAAAGGAGTAAAAGGAGGATAAGGAGGAGGGGTACACAGGGACGGAAATAAAACATCTCTCTCTGTATCCCTTTACGCTCCGCTCTGATGAAATGTTCTGGTGTCCGTGGATTGGCAATGCCTGCCTTACACAGAAAGCTATTGGCTGTGTAAGTGAGTTGCCAAGAATTGAAAAATATAAAAATGTGTACACAATTCGAAGGATGTTAGTTCTTTGATTATCAAGGCACTTGTCAACAGGATGGAAGAAAAACATAGCCAGTGTCAAGGTTTTCAAAACTTGATGGTTGTCAGCCCTCACAAACACCTTGCACCTTCCTCCCTTCTTAACCTTTCCATGGTAGAATTCGCTGCACTGCATGAATGTGATTCATCTGATGGTGAAAGCTGTACAGGGATCACGCTGCCAAGGAATTGAACACCCCCAGACCCCTGCATTCCTACACACTCTTAACACCCACCCACCTCCCTCTCAGCCAAAGCTTCTTAAAACAAGTTACGCACCAGGAACTGGAGCGCTTGGCTTCTTTCAACAGCCATTGATTTTGCTTCTTGGAGCCATAGCAAGCAAGCACCCCTAGTGTGCTCTGGCCATTACACCAACGGGGAGAAGTCTCCCCGTTGGTGTAATGGCCAGAGCACACTATTCGTGTCCTTTTTACTTCCTCTGAATGAGGCCATGTCAAGGTCCAGAAACAATGTATAGCTCTCTTTCCATCCCCTCTGGAAATTTCTGCCTTGCGCTTGCCACAAGGGCCATGCATTTCTGACACAATGCAGACCACCACGGTGATCCCTGCAGCATAAACAAATCGAATGACAAGACAGCTGCAATAAAGCATGACAGGAACGCCGGTGAACCAGACAGAGAAAGGTGTATTGAAGGGAAGGTAAAGGGCAGCTGTGCTCAAAGGAGAGATACAATTACATTTGTGGAGGCCAAGCCAAGTGGAAATGGAGCTACTGCCTAGCAATTACCGGAGAACATGCAAATTGGAGCCCAACGTGGCAAGCATAAGTGATGGAACTGACATAGAATGGAAATAGGCACGTATAGACAGTTGTTTTCGGTAGAACAGCACTGCACAGACCCACGCACCCACCAACAATTAAGGGAAGTAATTAGTTTGAGGCGTGAGCTTGAGTTGCCATGGCATCAATGGCTATCTTCTTGATAAACCTGATGGATTGTAGCGCAGCGTGTTAGCGACATTACAGAATGACAGACTTAGACGGGCTCCTAAAGTAGCAGAGGGTGCATTTAAATGTTGAATTGTGCGTTTATCTTATTTCCCTGTGCTTTTCCTGTCCAATGGTGTCAGCATCCGGCGCCAGGTTCTTCACAAAAGGCTAATAAAGAACCTGAGAGTGGCACCAGGGGCAGAAGTGAGTTGCTGATTTCATGTAACACCATTAACTCCACCGCCAGTAGATGCCCTCTCCCAGTCCCGTATCGGGGCGAGTTCAGCACGGCACGGCACACACACCGGTTTCATTTATCATTTCCTTCTGCAGGGAGAAATAAATCACGGGCCGACAAACAGCGCTGAGTGTCCGCGCAACAATTGATCCGTCACGTCACGCCAAAGTGCAGTGTCACAGAATTTTAAAGTGTATCATAGAGCGAGACAACGGATGAATTATAGGCCCTGTGCCTTTAATGAATTGTCTTTCCTCAGGGGGTGCGATTATCTTGTAGAGTTCAATGAGTGGTTGTCACCAGATGGGACCCGGGCGCACTGTGGTTTCTGCAAAGCCAGGCCCTCGTGTCTCGGGAAGATAACATTTAGAAGTTCTGCATGCTGTTGTCAGGCAACTGCGGCGCAGTATGCCTGCTGTTTGGGGAAGACAGAGATGATTAATGCTCAGGGAGGCAGTCGTCACCTGAGTGAGAGTTATCCATTGTTGCTTCGCACATCCAGCTGAGTCCCTAGAGTTTCATCAATTAACCAAACGTGAAGAAACGACCGGCAAAATATGTTCTTGTTTCTGGATTCTAGAGCCTCTGACAAGAGATAGGGAAAATAGCCTATTACAATTGTCCCTGAATCCTACTATATATATATGTATATATATATATATACATATATATATATATGGTTGCATGGTGTTTAATAAAGCTAAAGTACGTCAATGCAGAAAGTACAAAACCGACTGCGGTAATGACACCACCATTGCAGGTAATAAAGCCGACAGCCTTGATTTAGCGGATCCTTGCCAAACAGATGATTGCCGTCTGGTGAAAGGGAGGATAACAATAGCTGATAAGAAATAATTATTATAATGATAATGTACATTATGCGTGGAGGTTTTCTGAATGGCACCAATTCAAGGGTTCACTTTTACTTCGGCCCACTTCAACTAGTTGAATGTAAAAGAAGTGGCATGGCTGTGCGAATGCTTTGATCACACTTGTTCCAGAGATGATTTAGCTCCGGCAGCTCGTGGTGCGCTTAATTGTGGCGATGAACAAGAAGTGATAATGAAGAAAGCCAGAGATTTACACATAAGGTGTCAGGACGCCGTCTGGAGTGGAAGAAAATGAAGGATTTGACAGCAAACTCCTTTTGTAACACGTCTATTTCTAACATAGTGAGGATGCTGCCTCCTCCATACTTTGATTTCTTTCTTGTTTTGGTGTCTTGAGGAGTCATGTTACTTATCAAACATGAAAAGAAACCACCTGAGTGTTGACCTAGCGCCAAAGCTCTCAACGCTATTTTCTGTCTGTCTTCTATATGAAATCCCTTGGAAAAAAATGCTAAATGTATTCATTCCATTCAAACATTATGGAGAAATTAATGTTCAAAAACATCATTAGCCTAATCTGAGTATATGTGTCCAATTTTGACCTGAGACTTAGAAATGAAGGAAATGTTTGTACATTCATTATAATGGAAAATACAGCAGAGGCTGGAGAGGACATATCATTGAGATTATTGGATCATCTCCAGTCCTGAGGCCTATATTGTCCCACTGTTGTTGAGCCTTTATTAAATGTGGGGCCGTCACTCGCCGCCACGGACAGATTTTGCCTCCAGAAACACTATTTATTAACATGGCCCTTTTGTAATCTGCTCACAATCCAAATTGATTAATCTCCATTTGACAGGTCGCTGTATTCCCCGTAATTAAGTCCAATCATCACATTAATATTCTCTGTGCGTTGCATGGATTCTTATGAACTCGGACTGGTGAGGCTGTCAGTGCTGCCATATCTTATTAGCGCTCCAAGATCACTTAAAAAAAAGGTACACCGGAGAGAGAAGAGAGGTAAGACAATAGAGGGGGTTTACTTTTGATCTCACTCTAGAAACTTCCAATGGAATTTAACAAGCAGGCCCGTTTTCAGAGAACAAAGCTCCTTTTAAATGATGTGTAATGTCGGATTTCCTCATTATCTGGCGAGTGAGGGCTTTCCGACGCCTTGAGTTTACACTAAGTCACTCCCCGTTTCTCTTTGTTCATAATAGCTGCTCTCCGAATCCAACCAATTTTTAAATGGCAAACCATTTGCAAGTCTTTGGTCCTGCCGCTCAGGCCCCAGTGTGTCAATACTGGTCGATAGACATCTAGGAGTATGTCGCCAGGGGACTAAAAGCTTGCAGAACTTCCCTGCGATGCCTGTAATGGAAACAGGGGTGGCTGGGTCAGTGTGGCCCGAGGAATCTTTACCAAGAACAAAGTCTGGCTTCTCTGTATCAAACAACAGCACAGTCACACCGAGCCAAAGGATCCAAGACAAGCGTTATACTTTTGATGTTTGTTTTAAATAAAGCTCGAGAACAAGTGTTCCTCATTAACGACGGTGCAAAATGTCAGGCACTCGACGGAAGCCCAGGCAAGCAAGGTTACATTTATTCTCGTCGGCTCCGGCTTCATCGGTGCGGTTGGCAAAGCTGTCCTTGACACCGGCTCCTCCTTTCTTTCTTTTTCTTGTCGGTCGTTCAATTAACCTTTGCACAGATTAAAATGTTATCCGCCGCCGCCTGAAAGTAGAGAACTGAGGCTGGCCATGTTAGCTCCTCATACAGCAGAGGGCTAGGAGTGCCACTGACGCGGTTGCCACACTCATTAAGTGAAGACGGCCCCTTTGTTGGTTTTTCTTGGTCAAAGCGTCGAGAGCGGTATAAGCGCTAACAGGTTGCCAGTCTTTTCGCAGAAGCCCGCTGCTTGTCTTGGCACGACTGACAAATCGCTGGGGCAAGATTATGAAGCTCAGCTGCCGACGCAAGTCCTCCGCCTGTTGCTGTAGTCCCGCGCCTAGCGCCTGGCCCGCACAGCTCTCCGCCATCCAGCTTTTTGACATCTTTACAAAGACAAAAAGGAGGCGGGGGGGGGGGGGGGGTATTTATGTGTGTGTGTGTGTGTGTGTGTGTGTGTGTGTGTGTGTGTGTGTGTGTGTGTGTGTGTGTGTGTGTGTGGGTGTGTGTGTGTGGGTGTGTGTGCGCCTGTGATTCCATGTGCATGCACTTCTATTGTGTAAAGATTGTTAGGAGAAGTAGTCTCAAGGGAGAGGAAAATCAATAAAACCAAGCTTAGCTGTCATGCTGGGACTTTCAATGTCGATCCAAAATGAACATATTAAAGTGATGCACTAATGCACTCACTAGCATGAACAAAATGTTCTGATGGAAATTGCAGCAGATTCTTAAATATAAGGGCAGACGGACATGTCCACACCTTCCCCTAATGGAGTTGGACGATCTTCAAACGGTTGCGTTTTAACTGCAGGTTCAACGCAGAAACATTTTAAATCAGACATAATGGTTGCTAAAAGGCATGCTTTTGAAACACTTACAAACTTGCAACGGTTTATTGTTCTATTCATTTTTATATCAAATGTGAGGTCTTTTTGCATTGAGAAAGAGCAAAACTTAGTTTCATTTGAGAGAACTCAAACCGTTTATCTCGTTTCTTAATATTAACTGGATGAGGATGCCTACCAGGCTGCAGCAGAAATAAAGCACCACGATTCACAAGCAATAACAGGGATTTATTGTTATTCTGGGAAGACCACTATACCTCCTGATGTTGTGATTCTTCCCTCCCCAGCGCAAAAAAGCAACGTATCATAAAGGGAATCACTTGGAATACATCCACAACCTCGAAGCTCTCCAGACGATGGCTTTTCATCGCTCTAAGCGGACTTGACAAAAAAGGTCAGGAAAATACACCCTTGTCTCTTGTACCTCATCATTGTCTCTCCATCTCCAACACCCACCTGCACACACACACACACACACACACACACACACACACACACACACACACACACACACACACACACACACACACACACAACACACACTGTCCTCCCTCTTCACCCCCGTCAGGGGCTGCCCGTACACATATACATGAACACCGTTTGTCAGCGGAGAGCCCCCACAACCGTATCAACGTTAAAACCGCTGACACTTGGCTTCATGATAGATTGATTTGGTGCCGCCATCCTCCCCCACACCGTCACTTTTTATCCCCTGGTGTTTTGTCAGAATCTTTTTTTTTGAAAAGCAGGTGCAATCCCTGTTTGCTATCTTATACTCTGAATGTTTTATGACTGCCGAGTGCAACAGCACCGGGGGGAGGCTGACTACTTCAGGAAATGGTGCTTTGGGAGGGACAGCTTTAAAAATGACCATAACAAAAGGATTGTAGACGGAAGTCATATCTTCCTTAACTATTTTCCATTTTAGCCACACAATCGACTTGGCCCAAAGTGCACAGCAAACACTGCAGTGGAAAGTGGTGATGCTTCTTAATGAATGACACTTTTAAATGTGTGAATCCATAGTGACCCACCTGCTGTGAACCTGGACCGAGATGAGTTCAGATTCTTTAAAGAAGGGGCTTAATTTTAGCTTCTTGGAAGAATGGCAACTGTTCCTTTAACAGACGTTTAAGATGTTTAATGACCTAAAATGTGAGTGAGAAAATGTTATTAGGTAAGTGCTGCATGCAGCGCTCAACTATTGTTCTTCATAAATTTTATTCTTTCTTTCTTTATTATTCTCTACAAACTTTGGGACCTATCTCCTTCCTCAATTTTTCACCTAGAGACTCCATTCAAATTTTAAAATATTCAGAATAGCTTGGAATCATGCGCTTCTTTTCAGATTATTTTAATATTTTACACTTTTTAAGACATTCTACTTTTAAAATATTCTCTTTTTTTAACATGGGAGTCAATGACGTAACTAAATCAATTTTCAACCGTTTAGCTTCGTTCAAACCATTTAACAAATATACACACTTGTATCTTCAATAATATCCAAACGAAATTTCGATATCATTTAAACTTTCTTCAGAATCACAGTTTTAGTTTCAAACCGTCATATTCTACAGTTGGTTCCATTGAACCAACTGTAGACAAATCGACACACTTGTATCTTCAATAATATCCATAATTTAAACTTTATTCAGAATCAGTTTTAGTTTCATACAATTCTCTTAAAGACACACACGCACACACACACACACACACACACACACACACACACACACACACACACACACACACCACACACACAGTGTTTTCATTTTTAGCAATGCTTTGCGCTTTTCATTCAGCGGTCACTACATTTGTTTCCAACCATTTACATTTTATTAAATGGTGTGCATGTTTACATTGTTTACTCCATTTAGACTTTTGAACTTTTGTTCGAATCCCTTCACTTGATTTAAGCCTTTTAACGTTTCTTTATGTCTTAATCTGTGGCTTTATTAAAAAATATTTTCAACCTCACTTTCACTACAGCACTCTGCATTTTCTAGTTCTTCATAAGTTTTTCTTTCTTTCTTCCTTTATTATTCTCTACACATTTTGGGAACCCTATTCTACTTTTAAAGTACTATCTTTTTTTAACATGGGAGTCAATGGGAGGACGGCGGAGTCGTCCTCTGGTACTTGAACTGTTGAAGACGTAACTAAATCAATTTTTAACCGTTTATCTTCGTTCAAACCATTTAACAAATCTACACACTTGTATCTTCAATAATACCCAAACGGAATTTCGATATTTTAAAACTTCTTCAGAATCGCAGTTTTAGTTTCATACCGGCTTCGTTTTCAGTTGGTCTCATTGATCTACGTTGACCTGGAGCATGAGGACGTTCAGCAGTGTTGCCAGATTGGGCATTTGTTCCCCGCCAGATTGGGCTACTTTTGGAGGACGTTCAGGCAGTGCAATACATTTGACCTTTCAGATTATTCAGTTCAATACATTTTACATTTCTGCATTTTTAGCAATGCTTTGCGCTTTTCACTCAGCTGTCACTTTATTTGTTTCCAACCATTTACATTTTCTTAAATGGTGTGCATGTTTACAATGTTCACTCCATTTAGACTTTTGATTTTTTGTTCAAATCCCTTCACTTGATTTAAGCCATTTAACGTTTCTTTATGTCTTAATCTATGTGGCTTTATTAAAAAATATTTTCAACCTCACTTTGCACTATAGCACTCACCGCATTTTCGGCAGGAAATGCATTTTCTAGTTACTTTGGTTTTCCTTTGTTCATTGTTTGGAATGTGACCCCATTTTCTAAAAAGGGAAACTCTAATTAAGTTGTTGTTTGCAAAGAATCATGGAGAGTTTTAATTTCAGCAGAGGTTAACCTGTCTAGGCCTTGCTACCATGGCTACCATTTGCCAAAAAATTGACTTCAGTGACACCCGTTTCATTTACATCTAATGAAAAGCCTATATCTTAAAATGTTATTACCAATACCATTGATATTGCAAATTGCCCTTATATTGTTTATCTAGTCAAGGAAATTACACATACCTTTACTTATTACTGGATAAAATGGAGAACACATTTTCATATTTATAAGCAGCCTAATGTTTTGCTAGCAAGAATTATTTTCATCTTCATTTTTTTTACCAATTACAAGAGAATGTGTGATAGTTTTAATTACAAAGACAAAGTTTACACGTATAAAAACAACTAATTATGGAGCCTAATGACCCTAGTTTCCCATAAGCAGTGTTCCAATGTGTGGGATAGCGCAGTTCTCATTTGGAACATTCACAATCAACTTGTTGTCTACAAATTAAAACAATAACACCTCTAACAATCTCCGCCGCTATCTTCCAGTGAACTCCCACACTCAACACAAGTTTGAGGCTTCTGATAATAGCTTTGTCTTTGCCAAGGCTTTTTGTTTGCTTGCGCCTTGCGATCAACATGAAAGAAAATAATAAAGGAAACAAGTTGATAGGCTTTTGTTGAAATGCCTCTTGATGTGAATAAATGTATTCTATTACCTCGTTAGACCACAAGATATTAAAGCTCACATTATTACCTCATGGCACCACACATTCCTAGACTAGTTAGTCTACTTATACATATAGAGTGGTCCAGACAACATCATAGAAGGTTTTATGGTTCCGAGATAAATCAGACCCATTAGGCATGGCATCTTAACCATTGAATATAAACCTACCTTGGTAAATCAGACCCTGTAGGTGTGGCTTCTCTACCATTCTACCCACACCAATATCGACAGAATCTTTACCTGGGTAAATCAGACCCTGTAGGCGTGGGTTATTTACCATCCCGCCCACACCAATATAGAGTGAATTTTTACCTTGATTCTGCAGATGCTTCATGAACCACTTCCAGAGGGCTCTTCCGTTTACCTTGTATCTCTGAATAAACCACAGGATGAACCTTTACCACTCTCCCAGTCATACCTAGCCCCGAAACCACGATACCAGAGGCATCGAGTTTATGCGACATTACCATCCCACTCCTCACCTGGGTTTGGGGACTCAAGTGACTCAAGTCACTGTCTTTGCATCATTTCAGTCGGGGGTAGGGCCTACATTTTAGTCCGGGGCCAAAACAAACAATGTGAATGAATCTTGATCCCTCTGTCACCATCCGTGTTGATGGACATAATCAGGTGGTGGTGGGCGGGGCCACTGGGCAGGTACGGAGACAAGTGTTAATATCCCCTGCAGACTGGGAAGCGCCACGAGCACGGCGGGCATTAGTGACGCCGGCGTGTTTGCGGCGTGTGTGATGGTGTGCGCGTGTCTGATGAGTGTAATCATGTCCCTCTGTTCTTCTCCACGTGGGCAGCACCAGAAGAACCGCGGCAGTAATTGCTAGTTATTAAAGCGGATAATCAGCTCCGGTGTGCCACGTAATATGATGAACACGGTGGATGTACAGCTCTCGGAGGAGGAGGAGGAGGCTCGGATGAAGAGAAAGATAGGAAAAACACGTTCGCACATGCCAAGGGGCTTCAGGTAGCGGGAGAATGGAATGAAAACGTTTCTTGTTTTCTGACAGACCGAGGGAACGTGATGGATCGCGGTGTCTTCAAGAGGCCATTTCCCATCAGGATCACAGTGAGATTGAAGAAGAGTAGATCAGACGTCAGAAACACCGCCACCCACCTCCCACTTCTTCCTGATCAATTATTTTCAACTTCCCCACAATGCAATTCAGTGCTGCCTCAAGACATCCATATGGGCACATTACCGCCCACACATGTAGTAATGAGTATCTTTTGTTCAACGCTGTCAGTTAAAATGGCCCGTATTATAATTCTCTGTGCAGGTTTATGCCAGGCAATAATAGTGATCCATCAAAACTGAACTGGGACTACTTGTATCTTACAAGTGACACACAGCCATATGTTCATATTCAGTTGAGCGTGTTCCTGGAGCAAAAGATTTGTGAAAATAAACAATCCATGGCATTGCTATATAATAGATAGGTTGTACGATGCTGAGTACATCACAGCTTTATATTAAGTATTCACTTTTTTATTATTTGGTCAATTGTTATTAGAAGTGCTTCTGTTTGTTTTGTCCAAAAGCTTTGCTTCTGCTCGGGCTGGTATAATCTTTCTTATAGTTTTGTTTTTTAAAAATGTGTTGTCCGACGTCAATACAGACAAATCTATTAAAACCGTGATTTGTGCTGTCCAGAAGTTCCACTAGCTTTCTGTAGTGTAATAATATCATGTGTGTTTTTTTCTAAACTCATTAAAATACAGTATACCATTTCTTCTTAAAGTCCTAACTGTAATAAAAGTAAGCCTCTCATTTCCCCGGCAACAGAATTGCATATGGCTACTGTTGGAATGAGCCCATTAAGTCCTATGCATATACTGAAATCCACATTATGAGACATGTGATGAAAGCGCAATATTGCTATTGCAATATTGAAAAGCAAACCAAGTGCACTATCTAGTAAACTAGCAGGGGAAGAAAAGATCACTGCAAATTAATTTGACTGACCAGGGCAAGTCAAATAATCATGGTTGTGTGTCTCATGCACCAATCTATTATCTACCACTGTACTCAGTAGATACATGACATCACTGCTGTTACCCATTCCATTGGGCTTCAGTCATAAGGCTGCACCACACTTAGATCAGTGATTATCAAAGGGGTCCCATCTCTCCCTGCTATTCACAAGAAGATGTTAGGAGGGACCCAAGATCATTTCCAAATTGTCAGAAAGTATAACTTTCCATACTCCATTGAACGGAAATAACACATATTTGTTGTATCGAATCCATCAGAAATGTTTTTTTAGTATGGCACATTTCTTACGGTCTCAAGTAAAAAATTAAATCAAGTAAAAAATTAAAGAAAAATAGTTTGGAGAGAGGCCTAGCACATTTAAAAATGGATTAATGCAATCCTTATCTTACACCACGTGTGGTTCTGAGATGACTAGCTTTCTTATGTGTGTGTGTGTGTGTGTGTGTGTGTGTGTGTGTGTGTGTGTGTGTGTGTAGGGTGTGTGTGTGTGTGTAGGGGTGTGTGTGTATGTGTGTGTGTGCGTGTGTGTGCGTGTGAGGCAAGCTAAATAGTCTGAGAACCGCTGGTTTGGACAACTTAATGCCATAAAACACAACCATCGCGCCTAAGCCATTTGTGTCAGCCGACCAGCCAGCCTGTGACAAATGTTTGTCTGCTCCTGGATCAATGAGATGACTCATTGTCTTCCTTCACGAGGGCACACCGGGCCGCTTTTGTGCTGAATGTACTTCCATGTCTCTCCTGTTGTATATAGAGTGTTGTCTATTATATCAGCCACTGTTCAATTAATACGGTGCTGCCCAAGACTTGCTGATCGGACTGCGCTATTTACATGCTAAGGGATGATCTTTCCATAGGATAAATGCTAACTGATGTGTGAACGGCTGTCGATAATAATGATTGGCTAAAGAGATAAGAGTACTTTTAATGCAGTGTTGAGTTGATGACGCCAACATAAGTCCTGAAAATCTATCTTTAATCCACATGTGAAGGCAAATAGTTTGCCCCCAAGAATGCGATATCTTTTGATCAGTGCAAAAATAAATTGGTCTAAATTAGTTAATTAAAGGCCAATTTCTGTTTTTGAGATCAAGGTAATTTCATCTCTGATAGCTGAAGCTAAAAAAGTGCACGTTCATGGCGGGCTCTCATCAATGGCAGATGGGGGCCCTGCGTTTAGGTGATTGTAAACACAGACTTTGATTGGGTGATAGTAAACTGACACTCTGAATGGTTGATTGGAAATCGACACAGTGAATGGGGGGTTGTAAATGACACTGTCGCACACGAGAGATGGTCATGATAATTAATGTCTGAACATGATCATGATTGACAATTATAGTCTAGCCTACTTATAATCAACTAATAAACTAATTAAAACAGAAATAACACTAATGGTGTTGCAAGAACATGTAATGCATACAGATACGTAGCACGTTCTATCCGGAGAACGGGGTCATGTTTGCCTGTGTTGTGTTTACTTTTTCATTTGCAGACACTCTTATCCAAAGAGACTTACAACGATTCACACACAGCTGACTCTTCGGGAGCAGTTGGGGTTAGGTGTCTTGCTCAGGGACACCGCAACACCAGCTAGGAGGAGCCGGGGATGGAACTAGCAACCATATGGTTACAAGGCGCCCCGCTCTACCTCCTGAGCACAGTTCTGTGTTCTTTCTAAGCCATTAAAATGGTCTATAACATGTGATGATGTCATCACGCTGTGAAAAAACTATAAATGTTGGCAATCCAATATAGAGGGAGCAGCTTATATGGATCTCCAGGTGTATCTGTGGGCTGTATCTCAATAGAGCATCGTGTAATATGGCATTTTCTGGCGAGGAAATAAATGGAGACATTGCCGCAGGTGTGAGAGGGGATAACTCAAACTTAAGCTAGGTTAGGTTTAGAGCATGTGTTGTCATGGTATCTGAACTGGGTTAACACATATCCTTATATAGGGTACCAGAAAACTATCAGGATATATATGCATTCATACTTGACATATACGGCTTGGAATAAATCCATCTCTCTTGTACAGGTCCCTACAGATTTACATTTTTCAGAATCCGAATTTACTTTGTTGCCAAGTAAGTTTAACACATAAAGGGATTTGGTCTTGGTTTTTGGAAAATAAACATAGTAAAGAAACAAATATAAAATATAAAGAAAGAAAGTTTTGTTTTGAAATGAATCGGTCAGATGGGATCGTTGCAAAGTAATCCCAGGATTCATATTGCAAGGATTATAGATGAGCAGCAAAAATGTTGATGATCATAATACACTTAATATCAGAACTTCAGCAAACTGTTTTAAGGTACAAAAAGCTTTGTGATATTTTTTAAGGCAAAAACAAATGCTACTTTAGCATTTTTATTCTTAAAGTTATCCGCTGACATTTAGAACCACATGTATTAATCATGCAGTCTTTTGGCGCCGTGATACTGCAGGTGCAGAACATTTATCCTAACCCTTCACACACAAACACGCACAAACACAAACACACACGTGCACACACACACACACACACACACACACACACACACACACACACACACACGCACACACACACACACACACACACACGCACACCCACACCCGGCGTCCGTCCGTCTTCAGTCCATTATCTGTCAACAGCCCGAGTGAACAAAGTACCCAGTCTAGACGATTCCTTCCACCCGCGGTGTTCAGGCATGTCTAGCACAGCACAATAACATACCAAAGGGGGGTCTTTCTCAGTACCGCCGAACATTATGAAAGACGTGATGAAACCCGGGCGAAACCGCCACGTCAGGGCGCGCGTCGGCCTCCCCAATGTGCCGGCTGCGGCTTCAGACCGCCGGCGCTAATGACACGGCTGTTTCACCTGACCCTAATCGACGCATCACTCTCACGCCGCACCGCCGTCGTAATGGACTCCGTTCGTCACGGCTGATTAAATTGGGAGCGTTGTGATTCATCAGCATGTTGTTATTTATTTATTTTTTCAGAGGGATAGAGAGAGAGAGATTACGGCCCCCCTGAGGTATTGACCGTTTTTAATTGCAGGTGTGCACAAAACAAAACACACACACACACACACACACACACACACACACACACACACACACACACACACACACACATACACACACATGGAAAGATTGTGGAAGCTTGGTCGTGGAAATCAGCAAAAGTGTGCATCAGCGATTTAACATGCCTCCACACACAGATTTAGCAGAAAGATGATGGCGTACTTATTTATTTATTTATCGTCTGACGCCGCCACCGCAGCACTCGATCTCAGCACTATTGTGGGCCCATGTAGGGCTCTTCACAGCTATCCCCCACGTAGAGAAGGAGAGAAAGATAGGGAGGGAGGGAGGGAGGGAGAGAGAGAGGGGGGTGGGGGGGGAGAGGGATGGAGAAACAGGGAGAGAAAGAGAGAGGGCGAGAGAGAGAGAGGAAGAGAGAGAGAGGGAGAGAGGGAACGAGAAAGAGTGACAGAGAGAGAGAGGGAGAAAAGAAGAGAGAGAATGATAGAGAGAGCAAGAGAGAGATAGAGGGATAGAGAGAGAGGAAATGGGAAAGAGGGAGAGAGTGCAAGAGAGAGAGGGTGAGAAAGAGAGAGAGTGAGGGAGAGAGAGAGGAAGAGACAGAGAGAGGTAGAAAGAGAAAGAGAGGGAAAGAGAGGATTGGGGAAACTGATCTGTTTTGTTCCTCGCACTGCTTTAATGGTTTTTGAAAAAAATGCACACATGCTTCCTAATTCAATCACTATGGAAATCGGAGAACGCACATGTTAATTTGTGTAATGCTACTCCTGCCTGCCGAGCACTTATGGAAATCTGCTGCCTATGAGCCCAAATGAAGGAGTGATAATCGCCGGCATCGAGGTGTGTTATTCCAAGGAACCATTGTGGATTACATATTAGCAGGCCAGCCATGTTAGCTCCATTAAGAGCACCGACTCCCCCATCGGCCCGCTCCACCACGCCTCCCGTCGAACATCATTTATGAATTTGCGCATATTTGGTGACTGCTGACATCAAGCATTTCAACAATCAAAATAAGGCAAAGCTGGTGTGTGGGAACAAAATGTTCAGTCCATAAAAAGTGTGTTGATGTGATAATGGAGGCTTTCGGTGTAAAATATGTAAATGGCGTTGGCTGCGCATTTCCCCCCCCCCCCCCCCCCCCCCCCCCCCCCCCCCCCCCCACCCCCCCCCACCCCCCACCCAGTTGAGATCTGACATCACTCCGCCACAAAGGCAGCGCAGGGACTGCAGTATATAGGTGCCTCCCATCTGCTGGCAGGTGACTGGCAGACCCCCCCCCCCCCCCCCCCCTCCTTCATTTCATTGCTGTTTTTTATTTGACAGGCTTCACACTCTGCCACTGCCGAGAATGGCTGCGGCCTATATGGGGGTCTTCACCGTACCCCCGTCCACCCCTACACCCCGACACACACAGCTCTCCACCCGGACCCCCCTCTCTCTCCCCTTCCCGCAGGCTGTGCGGTGGAGGGAGAGGTGGGGGGGAAGGGGGAAGGGGGACGGGGGGGGCACCAGGGTGGGAGAGGGGGGGGGGGGAGAGGGGGGTTGATGGGGGAGAACGGGCAGGAAGATTCCGGAGACAAAAATAGAGCTCATTACTCCATTACTGCCACCCATCCTCTGTTGCTAGGCAATGGTATCAGATTAACACTAATTATCATTTTATCACATCCAACCACCACCACCCCCAGCCAGCATACCCCCCCCCCCCCACACACACACACACACACACTGTCAGTTTTCTTTATTTTCTTTCTTTCCATCTCTCCCTCTCTCTTCTCTCTGTCGCTCTCTTCCCTCTTCTCGTCTCTTCTCGTTCCTTCTCCTGCTGTGACCCGCCCCCACATAGCGCTTTCCGTAAGACCGCGTCTTATGAGAATGAGTTTGATCGTTTGCGCTGGGCTATTTATCCACATATGAAACAAATGGCTTTAAATACATTAATGTGGGAAGGCTTTTGTTTTTTGTGTTTCTTTACGGATTCCGCGAGATGAGGCACGGGAATAAAAATTAGAAAAAAGTAATCAATCGGCTAAAGTCCCGTCTCTAAAAGCGCTGTTCTGCCGTGTTGGCTCCAGAAAACACAACGGCTTTAGCGTTTTAAGATAATAAGAGACCCCGTAATAAGGGCATCTCTGAGGGCCCATTTGAAGTTGACCGGGTTTTCCCCATCAGACGTTTCCTCTTGGACAACAATGTCCGCGGGAGGAGATTGTCCTGAGGAGATTGATTTTTGCCGTGCACGCACGAGAGCAAGCACCGTAACCCCAGGGGGTAAATCAACACTTAGCAGACCAACCCCTTCCCTCCCCTCCCCTCCCAACCACACCCCACCCGCCACCACCTCTTTCTTTTCTTTTTGTACCCAAATGAAAATTGGGCGAGGTAATGCAAGCTTTTCTGCATTAAGTGTGGCTGTAGCAGACACAGCATGCTTTTACTCTCTGTGTATCATCCCTCTGTCTCTCTCCCTCTCTTTTTCTTTCTCTCATTCTCTCTCTCTATCTCGCTCTTTCTCTCCCTCTCTCTCCCTGTCTTTATCTCCCTCTCTCTCTCTCCCTCTATCTCTATCTACCTCTTTCTCTCTCTGCCTCTCTCTCTGTCTCTCTCTGTCTCTCTCCCTCTCTTTTTCTTTCTCTCATTCTCTCTCTCTATCTCGCTCTTTCTCTCCCTCTCTCTCCCTGTCTTTATCTCCCTCTCTCTCTCACTCTCCCTCTCTCTCTCTCTGTCTCTCTCTCTGTCTCTCTCTGTCTCTCTCTCTCTCTCTCTTTTTCTCTATCCATCTCTATCTCTTTCTCTCTCACCCACCCTCTCTCCGTCTCTATCTCCCTCCCTCTCTCTGTCTCTTTCTCCCTCTCTCCCTCCCTTTCTCTGTCTCTCTCCCTCTCCCTCCCTCTCTCTGTCTCTCTCTCTCCCCCTCCCTCTCCCTCTCTCTCCCCGGCTCAGTCAGAGTGATTTATTCCTGTGGAACTCTGGCAGCCGTGTAGGCCACAGCTCGGGGGCATGCTCGCATTGTTCCAAACCTGGCCATTGTTTCTCTGTGTTGGCAGTAATGAGAGCCTCCGCAGGAACACAGCCCGTCTCCGCTGTCAGGGTGAGCAATGCGGCCGCAAGAGCCGCGCGCGCACACATACACACACACACACACACACACACACACACACACACACACACACACACACATATACACACACATATATATATGCTTGCAGACACATATGTGCATGCAGACACATGCATGCACACACATACACACACACCACAGGCTCACACACTTGACAGCGCACACACTCGTACGTATGAACACAAACTCACACATACACAGGCATACATGCACAACCAAAGACACAGGCAAATATATTCTCACAAGTAAATACATGCACACATTCAGACACTCATCCTCATTACATTTCGCCGCAATTTTGCATTTGCACACACACACACACACACACACACTGCGCTGTAGTGGTGTATGTTGTCTGCACATTCTCATCTCGGCACACACAAAGGCATCAAAATGGAAGTAACACAACTGTCGTCGTACAAAGATGTTCCATACACCACACTCACACACACAAACACACACACAAACACACACATGTTTAGCCGCACTTTTCCTCACTCAAGATATGTAAGATTGCACACACACACACACAAAGGGAACGCACACACAGATAGACGCATGCACCTTCCCTCACAGGCTAGCAGCACAGACACTGTTCACATACCTCAACAGCCCATAAATCATAGTGTCATTTTACACTGGTCTCCAGCAGTTCTGGCAATTAGCAACCCCCCCCCCCCCTCCCTCAACCCCAATCTACTGCAAGGGAATAAAATGAATGTGTGTATTCATATTTTACATATTCACAAAGGAGCCAAAACTTGCTGATGTTTACCGGAGACCTTTGGAATACTTTGGCTAAGAGGAGGGGCAACATTTGTTTTGCCCCTCTGACATGGATATGTTATTCCAATTTAAAGCCAAGGAAACCTCCGTGAAAGGCAACTTCTTTGGAGCCTTTATTTATATAGTGGTGTGAGAAGCTCCAAATTAAAATACAATATGAGCGCTAATGATTGTTCAACAGGACTCTGGGCTTCACTTGAAGCGTGAGTATCTTGTATCTTTTTCTCCTAGTAGTCAGCTCACACTCCCTTTCTGTTTCACCGAGCAATGAAATAGCAATGCTAGTTTTTCTCGTGGCGCCAAAACATGTTCCCTTGTAATTTAATTTCGGACTTCCTAACTCCTTCCTAAGGCCTCTACAAATTACACAACTTTCTAAGTCGAGAGATCGCTGCAGGGCACGCATTGCACGACTGTCTTTTAATTGGGTATCTTGAAGTCGTTTTGGGTTTCACACAACATGACTGATCGGCGACATGGGGCTCACACATTACAGATGTTTTGCAAGGAGGAATCTCTGTCTGGGCTCCCCCAAACTATGTTGAGTCCTTAAAAACACGAGAAAGTATGTCTTCCAAACTCCTCTGACTCCTCCCCCTTGTTTACCTTTCGCCCCCCCCCCCCCCCCAGCTCTCAGTGGCAGGAAGGTCGTCACCACTGAGTCATTGTCGGTGGCAAAACCTTTCACACTCAAGAATTTGGACTAGCGGACACGACCAGATATTTAACCTGAAAGATATCTCTTGTGGCTCTGTGACTGGCATTGGCGAGCCTCCCAGATCACGTCTCTGAGCGGTTCACACTATACAATGATCGCTCACGCCTCTGAGCCAAGGGTTTTGTCTCCAATTTCCAAAAGAAATGTCTCGGCGACTGGAAACTCCAGCTTGGATCTTTGTGGTGTGAACTCGGCATTAATGTGGCTGGCTCTTCACCTTGTGCTTGAACTATCTGTCTTTGATTTATGACGGTGCGGTGCGGAACCTCCATCCTGGCCCCTGGCTTGTCACTGCCACGCTATAATTGGGCACGCCGCGTGACCCACCTAGCCGCTGTGGACGTTTCCTCCACGCAACCCTGGTAGCCATCACTCTTCTGAGAATAATGAAAAAAAAAAACAGTCTCTCTTTCTGCTCCTCTCTGTCTCACTCCACTGGCACCCTTAACCCATTGTCCTTTTTTTTGTGCGCTTTTTGTGCGTTGTTCTCTGGCCAGTGAGACGAAACGCCGGGTGTCCATTTGCGTCTCCCTTAATTGCTCTGGCCTTTCTTGGAAGGCAAACAACATTTGAGGAGATGGAAGAAATATAAAATAATAATAATAAGATGGCGATGATGATGATGATGATGATGATGATGATGATGAAGCTTATGATTATGGGGGATAAAGTAATGTGAGGAAGAAAGAGAAAAACAAGATAAGATGAGAGCTTCCGCTGGGTGGAGGTGTGTTGGGTGGAGGTGTGTAGGGTGGAGGTGTGTGAGGATGGAGGTGTGTGAGGATGGAGGTGTGTGAGGATGGAGGTGATCGCGGCAGAATGTGATTAATGAGAATCCTTTCGTTTCCGAAGCCCTTTGAGGAGACAAACACAGTGCGTTCTTCATCTCTGCACCACCACACACCCTGAGCATCATGTGTGTGTGTATGTGTGTGTGTGTGTGTTTGTGTATCTATCTATACATATATATATATATATAAATTGATGTGTGTGTGTTGATACACCTGACCTGACCCTGGCGGTGAGTGGCCTCAAAGTGTCAGCTCCCCCCCTTGACCCCGTTCCGTCTCCTCTGTTCCCCTCCTCCCCCTCCCCCCCTTACCTTCCTCTCCTCCTTACCTTCCTCCACCTCATTGTGTCATCTTCCTCCACACCCCAGGGTGCCCTGTGGTGCGGGGAATAGTTCCCCGCCATCCATCTCCTCTGCAGTCCACTCTCGGGAGAGCTGGATGGATTCATATATGTGTGTGTGTGTGTGTGTGTGTGTGTGAGAGAGAGAGAGAGATTGTGTGTGGGAGGAGACAGAGTTGATGGGGGGTGGGGGGGTGTAGTGTTGTCGGTTTTGCCACCCCCCCGTCTTTATATAACAAGGTAGGCCAACATGTAGGTTATGCAATATTCACCTTAAATGCGCTCAGCTTTAGCTTCATTGCGGGTGTGGGGTGAAGCAAGTCGTCTCCACTTTTTGTCTTATGCTTTGTTGGTACTTTTGTGATACCTCCATGCCAACGGCCCCCACCACCCTAGCACCCATATACCGGTGGGGGGTTCACTCCGAAAGCGAAATCCTTCCTCTTTCAAATGGTTGAAAAACAGCGTGTTTGTTCGTTGTGTGTAAATTACACTTTACCAAAACTTCTCCCAAAGTATCCCCTTGTGTGGCTGCGAGCGACGTGGAGTCGTTTTTTAATCACTTGTGCCGAGTCTCGCCACTTCACCGTGACAGTTTCCGACGCTAAACAGAGTAAGTGCCCTCCTGATGACATCTCCCAGAGCGAGGATTCTAACTCATTAACTCTCAATAACTCTCGAAACCAAATAAATGACTGGGTTTTTCGGTCTGGTCTTTGTGTGTGTGTGTGTGTGTGTGTGTGTGTGTGTGTGTGTGTGTGTGTGTGTGTGTGTGTGTGAAGCTTTGTGCGTGCTGTGAATCCTGCTAAAGGCCTTCTCAGGTCATTTCCGAGCGTCCGCAAATACACCAGGGACCGCTGAGAGCAATTTGCTGCAGAGAGGAAGCTAGCGTAGCGCTGTTAATTACCCATGTTCCTGTTTGGGTCTGAACAAGGAAATCAATACGGTGGGGGGGGGGGGGGGGGGGGGGGGGGGGGGGGGGGGGGGGGGGGGGGGGGGGGGGGGGGGGGGGGGGAGTGGGGTGGGGTTGGGTGTTTGGCCCAGGGGAGCAGATCACAGCCAAAGACTCACCCTGTTGTTATGAGTCCTGGTCCACATTCTACCCCCCGCCCCTCCCCCACACGAGGCATTGATGAAGGCCACCACGGCTCCGCTTTTCTTAGTCGAGCAACAAAGGGGGAGCGGCGTGAGGGCTGTGGTGCGATGCCGCCGGTCAGCATGTCCCAGCAGCGGCCCTGCTCAGGAAACGACCCCCGAGCTCCAAGCTTCGATTCAGAGGGCGGCCCATTAGTCGTCTAACAAACATAGCAGTGGGTCCGTAGCAGAGTGTACCGTGCTGCTGCCACTGCTGCAAAGCGCCTTCATCCCTCTCTCTTCCTCCGTCTCGCGCTCTCTTTCCAGCCTCTTCTAGGGTTCCCATGGCAACGGCGGTTGGCGCTAAAACTTTCTTTTCCCTCTCTTTCCTTTTTTCTCTCTCGCCGGGCTTTCAGAGGGAAGAGTTCAATGGATGAGACCAGGAGAGGCATCCGTTTGCAGGTTCCGTGGGCTTTTGTGTCTTCCTGAAAAGGTGAGCCTTGAACCAAAGGGTCCTGGTATCATGCTGATACCTGTATAACCTCTGAGTCCAGTTTACCCCGTCGCCCTCTCTTCATTGAGAGAGTTATTGCACAAAAATAGAAAGAAATTGCCAATAACCTACCGGAGCCTGGAAGGTCAAACCAGGCTGATGTCAACCATCGCCATGGAGGCCACCCGGTACGACAGCAAGCGTTACTCGATCCGCAAACCAGACACTCATAATCAAAATGTAAAAGAACAACAACCTCCAGACAACGTCCCCGAACCTGCTCCGTAAAATTAATCAGTGGTTCCCCATAATTACTCCCAGCTGCAATTAACACAGCGTTTCCCCGACGCGTGTTGTTGCACTGATTACCCTGTCTTTGGTAGATGGTGGATGGAGAGGTCGAGGGATGGGAAGGTGTAGGATTCTATTATACGACGTCATGGGTAGGTGGTGGGCGTGGGGGTCATGGTGAATAGAGGCTCCTCAACAACGTCCCCTGTCAGTGACAGGTTACAGCCGCCGTGACCCCGGCGTCCTAACATGGGGCTACGCAATTACAGCGCTATGTGCTATTATTCTGATGAGGGCCAGTCGAGGTGAGGGCTCCAATCTATGCTTTGCATGACGTGTGTGCGTTGTTGCCTGTTTGTGTGTGTGTCTGCATGTGTTTGTCTGTGCGTGCACGTGTGTGTGTGTGTGTTTGTGGTTGCAGCATGTGTGTTAAGAGGTAAAATGGGAGCGATTGATTAAAGCGAAAGTTCGATTCATAATGTTGCTTACCTTAATATAACTCTCTGTACCATCAACGTTCCACCAGGCTCCAGTCTTTAATGAGTAATTAACCTTTAGCGCACACAGGGAACATGTTTAATCATTTCTGGAGGAACGACAGCAAGTGGATAGAGAGGGGTGTAAACAGAATGTGTTGCCACAGAAAGTACTGATTCAAGACAGGGGCATTATACTTGAGTTATATGTAAGTCATGGAGGACAATTATAAATACGATCAAATGACCTCTGAAAGACTTCAAGAAGGAAGGCTGTCTTCATCCCTGTATGGTTTGTAATTGTTAGAATATTTTGGACTGTGCTGTTATCTTACCTGTGTGTCACTGGGAAATGGCTGCAAAACAAGATTACGTACATTTCAGAGATGTTTTCCCAATGTGTACTCAAAAATATTAGGTAGGGTTTACATATAAAGTTTGAAATTATGAAGATTATGTAAAGGTTAAATATGTAAGTATCAGTAGGAGGTGGTGGGATAATTAAAGTGATGTACAACAGAAATCCATAATTTACAACTAATGATGTTATCTTCTAAAGGGTTCTAAAGGGTTATCTAGATGTGCATTAAGTATAATAAAAGATGTTCCATGATTTCCATTGGAATCACATCACACATTTCCTTCTCTTCCTTCAAGCCAACTTAATGGGTGGAGTCTATTTTCCGGATCTGGCTCCCTAGCTAAGTGGGTGACCAATCATGATATACTCATGTGGCCAAGCCAGTCACAACTACCATACACCAACATTGCGGTAACGGTGTAGCTGAATGAAACTTTGAGGAAGTAAAACCTGCACGAAACAGTGAGACCCAGTCAGACCACTAGTTTATTAGCAGATTTCGAGATGCTTATTAATATGCTCTCTGACAAGGTATTCGGAAGGTGTGTAGCGGATACATCCGTCTGTGATATGTTATTGTCATTTTACATTTTAAGATCCTGTCGTCCATCACTTTAAAGGTTTGCTGGTGCAATGCATTATGGGAGGGTCCTATGCTCCTGATATGCTCCTGCCTAGAAAATCCACATGAAGTAATTTGCCTGTATCTTACACCATGCTGATCCACGCATTGTAGATACATGAGATAGTTTAGCTCTCTATATGGAGATGATGTCTATATATATAGTTAGTACCTGTGGTGTGCAAGGCTGTGAATCTGTGAGGGTGTTGCATCTAGTGCTGGTTCTGCTTCTTTTATAGTCTAGATGAAGATATGTGGTTGGATGGTTCAATTGCTGTCGGTTCAGCACCACATGCAGCCTCTAAAGCATTCAGCACCACGGAAAGTACAACACGCTCAGGAGAAAAGAATCTACTCAAATAGCTAATGATGGTGTTATTTGATACAGTTCCCACCACCATTTCCGTTCCTCTGAAGGGGAATGTGCTTGTTCTGAAAGGAATTGTAGACTTCTGAAACGGCACCGCAACACTGCAGTGAAGTAGCTGCTTTGGTTATTTTCTCAACCGACTGTGATTTTGTTGTCTGGCTTGCGTTCCGTTGGTCTTTTTCCTCAGCCATTACCAGGGTGTGTGCACCGGTGGGAGCATGAGAAACGGAGCGGCTGAAGCCCCCCTAAAATAAGCAGAAAATTAGATGTTTTATTGGCGTTGCATGCGCGTGTGTCCCTGAGAGGGCGTGAGAGAGAGACAGAGCGAGAGAGAGAGAGGGCGGGAGAGAGGGACGGCTCTCCACAACACGACTCAGGAAGCTAATCTCCTCGACGCGGTGCTAATAGCATGGCAGGAAGGTGTAGAAAACGACAGCAGGAAAGAAACGTCGACTGCAAAGTATGCAATTTCACCTCCCAGTGCGAACATTTTCACACTTGCAGATTTCCCTACTTCCAATTAGCGGTGAGAGAGAGACGAGACAGGAGTTTGGAGCCCCCCCAGAACATGCCCAAATTTGATCCGAACACATGGCAGGAGACTCTGGGGTCGGCCGACGTGATTACAGCCGGCTGGCTGAATGAGGCCCCCGGTGGAAAAGGTTGTGAAGTTCGTTAGCTGGATGAAACAACACATCCCGCCCTGTGTCCGGCGGCGCTCTCCCATCGATCTCCATGCCGGCTCACCCTGGGAATCAATCAAATAGAGCTTTCAAGCACTTTGTGCCAAAGAATGGGGGAATGATTAACTTTTGTGCGGTTGACAATGGCGTCCGGGTGGCGAAATTGATTGTCGCTGTGAGTGTTTTTTTGTTTTTTTCACGTCTGGCCTGTGAGGCCCGCCCGATGTATTATACCGTAACGTTAAGCCGTTGGTTTCAATAAAAAGAGACGCAAGGGACAAGGGATTCAATAATCCCTCCAGTCTTTCCTTCCTCCCTCACTCCAAATGCCTAAAGGTTGATATTTGGCTCTGACGATCAATGATGTAACACTGTAGGAATCAAACCGACTCAGCCATTCTTTACCGAGTGCTGTCTACTTGTTTTAAGTGGATCAGCGTTAACAACACAACACCACCCGCTAACCGACTTCAACCACACCAACAGCATGGAGGCATCTATTTGGACCCTCTGAAACAACCTCAAACTCACATAAAGGCAGCTTTACTTGTTTCCTTCCGTCTGGCAAATGAGCAGGCCACCCATCGCGGCGGGGTCCTCATGAGTAAAGGTCAATTTGAGAGCCAGCCAGGCATCTTATTGGACTGTGGGACGGGAACGGGGGGGAACGGTCACGCGGCAGGCACACAGACACACCGGCCCCCCAGGCACTGCTGTCGTCATGGGAGGTGGGGGTTGGGTGGTTGTTGGGGGGGGGGGGCAACATAACCCAGGAAGATGGACTAGCTCCTGTCCAGCACCCTGTCGACCACCGGGGCCGAAGACCTGCTCCTGACATTACCGTCATTGGACCGCTAATGGGGGGCCAATGCTCCCTAATGCCCATCAGTAATAAAGTCACGCAGGGGGCTCCCAGGAGCCTGGGGCCAGTCGTACGTCTCAATCTAAAACACAGACTGTGTGATGATGAAGCCCCGGCCCCTTTCAGGGCTGTGTGTATGCAGGGCCTCGATCACACTCACTATCACCGCTGGCCCGGCTACTCAATCACCAGCCTCTCCGCAGCGCCCTCCCACAAGTAGGGGACTGGGAGTGGGTCCGTAATTAAGAAGAGAAACCAGCCTTTGAAGCTCAGGAGGAGCATTTAACTGCGTGTGTGTGTGTGTGTGTGTGTGTGTGTGTGTGTGTGTGTGCGCGTGTGCGCGTGTGCATGTGTGTGTTTTGTTGTCTGTAGATTAAGGACATTTCTGGAGCTCGTAGCGCTTGTAGCGATGCAGAAGTGCCATGGGAAGAGCTAATGTCGCATTTTGCTATGGGACTTTATGCGTCTGTATTTGTGCATTTACATTCCATTGGGCAGGTGGGTATGTCTGTGTGTGTCTGTGTGTGTGTGTGTGTGCGTGTGTGCGTGTGTGTGTGCGTGTGTGTGTGCGTGTGTGTGTAGGCCTGTGTGTGTGATTCTGTGTGTGTGTAAGTGCATGTCATTTTTGTATGTGTGTGTGCATGTGCGTGTGTGTGTTCGTGCATGCATACCAACCTCTCTGTGTGTGTGTGTGTGTGTGTGTGTGTGTGTGTGTGTGTGTGTGTGCGTGCATGTGCCCCCATTGCCTCCCTTGCAGCCCCCCATTAGGAGCCAGGCGGGCCGGGCTGAGCCTGCGGGTGAGGACGCCCTCACCGCGCTCAAGGTGACTCCTCCAGGTTCCTCCACTCAGGGAGCTGCCAGGGCAGCACGTGGGCCCGGGTCGCAGTGGGAGGTGGGGGCGTTGGTGCGTGGGGGGGGGGGGGGGGGGGGGTTGAAGGTGGTGAGGGTGGGAGGTGTCGATTGCAGATGGAACGAAAATGGAGCGATCATGCAGATCAGGCAGATCATGAGTGTGAGTGTGTGTGTGTGTGTGTGTGTGTGTGTGTGTGTGTGTGTGTGTGTGTGTGTGTGTGTGTGTGTGTGTGTGTGTGTGTGTGCATTTGTGTATGTGTTTGTTTGTAAATGGAAATGCGACCCACCCCCTGCACACCGTTTTGCATCGGCAGAGTTTTTGGTGTTAATGTCCGCGTGCAAGTTCACATTTTTCTTAGGTGTGACGGGAGAAGGAACGGGCTCGAGCAGCAGTCGCTGATGAACATGGTGCTGGAGCCACAGCATTGTACAGTCAACTCCCTAAGAGTGTGTTCTGTCAGGTCTCCAAAGAACAATGAAGGGTGTTGTTTGCTTTCCCGTTCCCCAAAGTAAAATCGTGTAAGACGAAATAATTTGTATTTGTTCTAAGTTGTCCACTCCTTACAAACAGCTGGTTTCTGTGCCTTTTTTAGAAAATTCCCTCTCCCTCCCCACACCCCTACATCAAACACATACACTGACAGAACACCTAGCGCAATGAAGATACATCACATCGTAACAATGTGGTCTTTTGAGACACATTGCCATCGCCTGTTTGCGTTGACTGTTTAAGTACTCAAGAGTTTTATGGAACTGCCAACGCATACTAGACGCCTTGTTCATGTGTTTCCACGCTTTTACTTTTGTTCATACCTTTCTTTTAGTTCTGAGATAGTTACGTCGAGGTTAGTTGGGTTGTCTGAAATAAGAGTAAGTATGTTTTTTGACGTGTCTAAGGCAGAGTTTGGCGTTTGGAGTTGCTATTGAGCAAAAAGGGTGATTCTGAGGAACGTCAACAGACTCGCTGTCGTTTCGTGGAGGGGAGCCGTGGCCCTAATTCAATCAAACACGTGGGATTATTTTTTGCTGCGGTTTACAAGAAGTACAAAATGCAGCTGTCACGGTACGACATTTTCACGGGAGAGAAAAACCCATAAAACAAGAAAAACACAAAGAGAAATTGTGTTAATATCTCCATGTTTTCTCCTGTCATGGACGCTGGAGGTGAGACGGTAACGTCAGCTGACGCGCGCGTCGTTCGCGTGTGTTCCCAGTTTTTGCTGGGCTGTGTTTTGTGACACGATGCGTCCCTCAGCTGTCCGAGCCCTGCCAGGACCCCAGCCGTGCCCCCCCCCCTCCACACACACACACACACACACACACACACACACACACCCTTCCCCTCCGAGCCACGGTCGTGGGGACATCTGTCTGCCCGGCCAGGCACCGGGCTGCCTGCCCATTCTCCGTCTTACCTCACTACAGTGGTCCGCCATACAGCACTGGGCTCGCCAGATGCAAGAGTGCGTGAAAATACACACAACACACAGACACACAGAACATGCACCTGATGGACCCCAGGCTTGATAATACGATGTTTACATTTTTAGCAATAAACCTGGGGATGGTTGATTAAAACAACAAAGAAAAGATCCACCGGAAATATCTGAAAGTAAAACCTCTTTGTTTGCTATAGCGAGTCTTCTGTTACAGGATCCAGTCGATAGTGTTATATTTGACCCTTAGCGAGTGATTGGATATAGATTGCAGGGATCAACACAACGCAGAGGGAACGGGCAGACTGCCACAAGCTTAATCAATCACGGCATCCACTAGAATCCCTCTGAAAGCCGGAAACCTAGCAACAGCGCAGCGTGGCTTTCACGCTTTAATTCTGCCTTAGAGATTTTCCCAGTTAATAGGCCGCTCTCCAAATGTTGTTTCAGAGCGCCTGCTAGCCTAAGCTCACAACGGATGGGCTTCACATCCCCAAACACTCTCTCCTCCACCTTTTAACCTTTTATTTTTAGCCTCATAGAGCCGTGACGAAACCCGAGTGGGACTTGTTTCATTCCCTCTCTGTCCAACACCATTAGGAGATCAGTTTTCTAGCTGTTTTGCAGATTTCCCATAGTTCTTGGAGACACCAGACTACCCATAATGTCCTAAAAATGCAGATCCTGATATTCTGGGGCTTCTGTTGCTAAAAAAGCGCAATGTTAATGGGGCCGGCGCCTAGCATTCAGGCAATTATCAAGGATTGTTTGTCTGCCTCTCCCACAATAGGGAGGCTATGAACTCAAATGAGACCCAGTCTAGACAAACAAAGTCTAGCTCTCTCTACGGCTTGTTTAACTACCAAACAGTGGAGGTAATGGCAAAATGTTTTGAGAGAGAAAATCGTATTTTGTTTGAAAAATGATACAGGGTTTAAATTGCCATGACCTTTCTTTATGGTTTCCCATGCAGATTAAAATGATACATTTACAGGTTACACGGTTTAGTCTGATACTGACCAC